>NC_079191.1:178423427-178745093 GCF_029499605.1 Hyla sarda
GTACAGTTTATACTATGTGGCCATAGTGGCAGCAGTACAGTTTATACTATGTGGCCATAGTGGCAGCAGTACAGTTTATACTATGTGGCCATAGTGGCAGCAGTACAGTTTATACTATGTGGCCATAGTGGCAGCAGTACAGTTTATACTATGTGGCCATAGTGGCAGCAGTACAGTTTATACTATGTGGCCATAGTGGCAGCAGTACAGTTTATACTATGTGGCCATAGTGGCAGCAGTACAGTTTATACTATGTGGCCATAGTGGCAGCAGTACAGTTTATACTATGTGGCCATAGTGGCAGCTGTACAGTTTATACTATGTGGCCATAGTGGCAGCAGTACAGTTTATACTATGTGGCCATAGTGCAGCTGTACAGTTATACTATGTGGCCATAGTGGCAGCTGTACAGTTTATACTATGTGGCCATAGTGGCAGCAGTACAGTTTATACTATGTGGCCATAGTGGCAGCTGTACAGTTTATACTATGTGGCCATAGTGGCAGCAGTACAGTTTATACTATGTGGCCATAGTGGCAGCTGTACAGTTTATACTATGTGGCCATAGTGGCAGCTGTACAGTTTATACTATGTGGGCCATAGTGGCAGCTGTACAGTTTATACTATGTGGCCATAGTGGCAAGGCTGGTACAGTTTATACTATGTGGCCATAGTGGCAGCTGTACAGTTTATACTATGTGGCCATAGTGGCAGCAGTACAGTTTATACTATGTGGCCATAGTGGCAGCTGTACAGTTTATACTATGTGGCCATAGTGGCAGCTGTACAGTTTATACTATGTGGCCATAGTGGCAGCTGTACAGTTTATACTATGTGGCCATAGTGGCAGCTGTACAGTTTATACTATGTGGCCATAGTGGCAGCAGTACAGTTTATACTATGTGGCCATAGTGGCAGCTGTACAGTTTATACTATGTGGCCATAGTGGCAGCAGTACAGTTTATACTATGTGGCCATAGTGGCAGCAGTACAGTTTATACTATGTGGCCATAGTGGCAGCTGTACAGTTTATACTATGTGGCCATAGTGGCAGCAGTACAGTTTATACTATGTGGCCATAGTGGCAGCAGTACAGTTTATACTATGTGGCCATAGTGGCAGCTGTACAGTTTATACTATGTGGCCATAGTGGCAGCTGTACAGTTTATACTATGTGGCCATAGTGGCAGCTGTACAGTTTATACTATGTGGCCATAGTGGCAGCTGTACAGTTTATACTATGTGGCCATAGTGGCAGCTGTACAGTTTATACTATGTGGCCATAGTGGCAGCAGTACAGTTTATACTATGTGGCCATAGTGGCAGCTGTACAGTTTATACTATGTGGCCATAGTGGCAGCAGTACAGTTTATACTATGTGGCCATAGTGGCAGCTGTACAGTTTATACTATGTGGCCATAGTGGCAGCTGTACAGCTTATACTATGTGGCCATAGTGGCAGCAGTACAGTTTATACTATGTGGCCATAGTGGCAGCTGTACAGTTTATACTATGTGGCCATAGTGGCAGCAGTACAGTTTATACTATGTGGCCATAGTGGCAGCTGTACAGTTTATACTATGTGACCATAGTGGCAGCTGTACAGTTTATACTATGTGGCCATAGTGGCAGCAGTACAGTTTATACTATGTGGCCATAGTGGCAGCTGTACAGTTTATACTATGTGGCCATAGTGGCAGCAGTACAGTTTATACTATGTGGCCATAGTGGCAGCTGTACAGTTTATACTATGTGGCCATAGTGGCAGCTGTACAGTTTATACTATGTGGCCATAGTGGCAGCAGTACAGTTTATACTATGTGGCCATAGTGGCAGCAGTACAGTTTATACTATGTGGCCATAGTGGCAGCAGTACAGTTTATACTATGTGGCCATAGTGGCAGCAGTACAGTTTATACTATGTGGCCATAGTGGCAGCAGTACAGTTTATACTATGTGGCCATAGTGGCAGCTGTACAGTTTATACTATGTGGCCATAGTGGCAGCAGTACAGTTTATACTATGTGGCCATAGTGGCAGCAGTACAGTTTATACTATGTGGCCATAGTGGCAGCAGTACAGTTTATACTATGTGGCCATAGTGGCAGCAGTACAGTTTATACTATGTGGCCATAGTGGCAGCTGTACAGTTTATACTATGTGGCCATAGTGGCAGCTGTACAGTTTATACTATGTGGCCATAGTGGCAGCAGTACAGTTTATACTATGTGGCCATAGTGGCAGCTGTACAGTTTATACTATGTGGCCATAGTGGCAGCAGTACAGTTTATACTATGTGGCCATAGTGGCAGCTGTACAGTTTATACTATGTGGCCATAGTGGCAGCTGTACAGTTTATACTATGTGGCCATAGTGGCAGCAGTACAGTTTATACTATGTGGCCATAGTGGCAGCTGTACAGTTTATACTATGTGGCCATAGTGGCAGCAGTACAGTTTATACTATGTGGCCATAGTGGCAGCTGTACAGTTTATACTATGTGGCCATAGTGGCAGCTGTACAGTTTATACTATGTGGCCATAGTGGCAGCTGTACAGTTTATACTATGTGGCCATAGTGGCAGCTGTACAGTTTATACTATGTGGCCATAGTGGCAGCTGTACAGTTTATACTATGTGGCCATAGTGGCAGCAGTACAGTTATACTATGTGGCCATAGTGGCAGCTGTACAGTTTATACTATGTGGCCATAGTGGCAGCTGTACAGTTTATACTATGTGGCCATAGTGGCAGCTGTACAGTTTATACTATGTGGCCATAGTGGCAGCTGTACAGTTTATACTATGTGGCCATAGTGGCAGCAGTACAGTTTATACTATGTGGCCATAGTGGCAGCTGTACAGTTTATACTATGTGGCCATAGTGGCAGCAGTACAGTTTATACTATGTGGCCATAGTGGCAGCTGTACAGTTTATACTATGTGGCCATAGTGGCAGCTGTACAGCTTATACTATGTGGCCATAGTGGCAGCAGTACAGTTTATACTATGTGGCCATAGTGGCAGCTGTACAGTTTATACTATGTGGCCATAGTGGCAGCAGTACAGTTTTATACTATGTGGCCATAATGGCAGCAGTACAGTTTATACTATGTGGGCCATAGTGGCAGCTGTACAGTTTATACTATGTGGCCATAGTGGCAGCTGTACAGTTTATACTATGTGGCCATAGTGGCAGCTGTACAGTTTATACTATGTGGCCATAGTGGCAGCTGTACAGTTTATACTATGTGGCCATAGTGGCAGCTGTACAGTTTATACTATGTGGCCATAGTGGCAGCAGTACAGTTTATACTATGTGGCCATAGTGGCAGCTGTACAGTTTATACTATGTGGCCATAGTGGCAGCAGTACAGTTTATACTATGTGGCCATAGTGGCAGCTGTACAGTTTATACTATGTGGCCATAGTGGCAGCTGTACAGCTTATACTATGTGGCCATAGTGGCAGCAGTACAGTTTATACTATGTGGCCATAGTGGCAGCTGTACAGTTTATACTATGTGGCCATAGTGGCAGCAGTACAGTTTATACTATGTGGCCATAGTGGCAGCTGTACAGTTTATACTATGTGACCATAGTGGCAGCTGTACAGTTTATACTATGTGGCCATAGTGGCAGCAGTACAGTTTATACTATGTGGCTATAGTGGCAGCTGTACAGTTTATACTATGTGGCCATAGTGGCAGCAGTACAGTTTATACTATGTGGCCATAGTGGCAGCAGTACAGTTTATACTATGTGGCCATAGTGGCAGCTGTACAGCTTATAATATGTGGCCATAGTGGCAGCAGTACAGTTTATACTATGTGGCCATAGTGGCAGCTGTACAGTTTATACTATGTGGCCATAGTGGCAGCTGTACAGTTTATACTATGTGGCCATAGTGGCAGCTGTACAGTTTATACTATGTGGCCATAGTGGCAGCTGTACAGTTTATACTATGTGGCCATAGTGGCAGCAGTACAGTTTATACTATGTGGCCATAGTGGCAGCTGTACAGTTTATACTATGTGGTCATAGTGGCAGCTGTACAGTTTATACTATGTGGCCATAGTGGCAGCTGTACAGTTTATACTATGTGGCTATAGTGGCAGCTGTACAGTTTATACTATGTGGCCATAGTGGCAGCAGTACAGTTTATACTATGTGGCCATAGTGGCAGCAGTACAGTTTATACTATGTGGCCATAGTGGCAGCTGTACAGCTTATAATATGTGGCCATAGTGGCAGCAGTACAGTTTATACTATGTGGCCATAGTGGCAGCTGTACAGTTTATACTATGTGGCCATTAGTGGCAGCTGTACAGTTTATACTATGTGGCCATAGTGGCAGCTGTACAGTTTATACTATGTGGCCATAGTGGCAGCAGTACAGTTTATACTATGTGGCCATAGTGGCAGCAGTACAGTTTATACTATGTGGCCATAGTGGCAGCTGTACAGCTTATAATATGTGGCCATAGTGGCAGCAGTACAGTTTATACTATGTGGCCATAGTGGCAGCTGTACAGTTTATACTATGTGGCCATAGTGGCAGCTGTACAGTTTATACTATGTGGCCATAGTGGCAGCTGTGCAGTTCATAGTCTGTGAGGCCATAATGGTGGCAGTGCGGTTCATGCTCTGTGTAAACTTGGCCATAGATGAAGCAGTGCTGTTTATGCCGTGTGAACTCGACTACTGTGGCATCAGTGCAGTTCACATCGTGTGGCCACAGTGCCAGCAGTGAGTTCATGCTCTGTGTGAACTCGACCATAGTAGCAGCAGTGCAGCCCTGTGTAGCCATAGTGGCAGCATTGTGGTAAATACCCTGTGTTTTTTAGAGGCAGCAGTGCGGTTCATGCCGTGTGAACTCGGATATAGAAGCAGCAGTGCGGTTCATGCCATGTGAACTCGGATATAGAGGCAGCGGTGCGGTTCATGCCATGTAAACTCGGATATAGAGGCAGCGGTGCGGTTCATGCCGTGTAAACTCGGATATAGAGGCAGCGGTGCGGTTCATGCCGTGTGAACTCGGATATAGTGGCAGCGGTGCGGTTCATGCCGTGTGAACTCGGATATAGAGGCAGCGGTGCGACTCATGCCCTGTGAACTCGGATATAGAGGCAGTGGTGCGGTTCATGCCGTGTGAACTCGGATATAGAGGCAGCGGTGCGACTCATGCCTTGTGGACTCGGATATAGAGGCAGCAGTGCGGTTCATGCCGTGTGAACTCGGATATAGAGGCAGAGGTGCAACTCATGCCGTGTGAACTCGGATATAGAGGCAGCGGTGCGACTCATGCCTTGTGGACTCGGATATAGTGGCAGCGGTGCGGTTCATGCCGTGTGAACTCGGATATAGAGTCAGCAGTGCGGTTCATGCCATGTGAACTCGGATATAGAGGCAGCGGTGCGGTTTGTGCCCTGTGTGAACTCGGATATAGTGGCAGCGGTGCGGTTTGTGCCCTGTGTGAACTCGGATATAGAGGCAGCGGTGCGGTTTGTGCCCTGTGTGAACTCGGATATAGTGGCAGCGGTGCGGTTTGTGCCATGTGTGAACTCGGATATAGTGGCAGCAGTGCGGTTTGTGCCCTGTGTGAACTCGGATATAGTGGCAGCGGTGCGGTTCATGCCGTGTGAACTCGGATATAGAGGCAGCGGTGCGGTTTGTGCCCTGTGTGAACTCGGATATAGTGGCAGCGGTGCGGTTTGTGCCCTGTGTGAACTCGGATATAGTGGCAGCGGTGCGGTTTGTGCCCTGTGTGAACTCGGATATAGTGCAAGCGGTGCAGTTCATGCCCTGACATGTCCTCCCCCTTTATCCGGGTGCTGAGAGACAAGGGCTGTGGCCACACGATGTGAACTGCACTGATGCCACAGTAGTCGAGTTCACACGGCATAAACAGCACTGCTTCATCTATGGCCAAGTTTACACAGAGCATGAACCGCACTGCCACCATTATGGCCTCACAGACTATGAACTGCACAGCTGCCACTATGGCCACATAGTATAAACTGTACAGCTGCCACTATGGCCACATAGTATAAACTGTACAGCTGCCACTATGGCCACATAGTATAAACTGTACAGCTGCCACTATGGCCACATAGTATAAACTGTACTGCTGCCACTGTGGCCACATAGTATAAACTGTACTGCTGCCACTATGGCCACATAGTATAAACTGTACTGCTGCCACTATGGCCACATAGTATAAACTGTACAGCTGCCACTATGGCCACATAGTATAAACTGTACTGCTGCCACTATGGCCACATAGTATAAACTGTACTGCTGCCACTATGGCCACATAGTATAAACTGTACTGCTGCCACTATGGCCACATAGTATAAACTGTATTGCTGCCACTATGGCCACATAGTATAAACTGTACTGCTGCCACTATGGCCACATAGTATAAACTGTACTGCTGCCACTATGGCCACATAGTATAAACTGTACTGCTGCCATTATGGCCACATAGTATAAACTGTACTGCTGCCACTATGGCCGAGGTTCACAAAGGGCATGAACCACACTGCTGCCACTATGGCCGAGTTCACAGAGGGCATGAACCACACTGTTGCCACTATGGCTGAGTTCATAGAGGGCATGAACCGTATTGCTGTCACGATATTTTCAGACTACAGATTTGTAGCTGAATCTCCGCTCGCGGAATTGAGCGAGTGGAGATTCAGTCTGGCAGCCAGCGGTGGCGGTAGGACCGCGTGGCACTGCGCCGTCACCATTGGCGGCTATGCAGTGCTCGCGGACTTCCGAGCAAAGAATGAACATGTTCTTTCTTTGCGCGGAACAATTTCAGCGGAGGAATTGTCCGCGGCTGAAATTCCGCAGTGTGAACAGGTCTCGCGGAAAACCCATTCACACAGATGCTAATGTTCACTGTGCGGAATTTCACTCACGGAATTCCGTGGCAATTCCGCAGTGTGAACATACCCTATAGAGGGCATGAACCGCACTGCTGCCACTATGGCTGAGCTTATAGAGGGCATGAACCGCACTGCTGCCACTATGGCTGAGCTTATAGAGGGCATGAACCGCACTGCTGCCACTATGGCTGAGTTCATAGAAGGCATGCACTGCACTGCTGTCACTATGGCTGAGCTTATAGAGGGCATGTACCGCACTGCTGCCACTATGGCTGAGTTCACATAGTTCATGAACCGCACTGCTGTCACTATGGCTGAGTTTATAGAGGGCATGAACCGCACTGCTGTCACTATTGCCGAGTTCACATAGTTCATGAATTGCACTGCTGTCACTATGCCTGAGTTCATAGAGGGCATAAATCACACTGCTGTCACTATTGCTGAGTTCATAGATGGCATGCACCGCACTGCTGTCACTATGGCTGAGTTCATAGAGGGCATGAACCGCACTGCTGCCACTATGGCTGAGTTCATAGAGGGCATAAACAGCATTGCTGTCACTATGGCTGAGTTCATAGAGGGCATGAACCGCACTGCTGCCACTATGGCTGAGTTCACATAGTTCATGAACCGCACTGCTGTCACTATGGCTGAGTTTATAGAGGGCATGAACCGCACTGCTGTCACTATTGCCGAGTTCACATAGTTCATGAATTGCACTGCTGTCACTATGCCTGAGTTCATAGAGGGCATAAATCACACTGCTGTCACTATGGCTGAGTTCATAGATGGCATGCACCGCACTGCTGTCACTATGGCTGAGTTCATAGAGGGCATGAACCGCACTGCTGCCACTATGGCTGAGTTCATAGAGGGCATAAACAGCATTGCTGTCACTATGGCTGAGTTCATAGAGGGCATGAACCGCACTGCTGCCACTATGGCTGAGTTCATAGAGGGCATAAACCGCACTGCTGCCACTATGGCTGAGTTCATAGAGGGCATAAACCGCATTGCTGTCACTATGGCTGAGTTCATAGAGGGCATGAACCGCACTGCTGCGACTATGGCTGTTTATAGAGAGCATGAACCGCACTCCTGCCACTATTGCTGAGTTCACACAGGGCATGAATTACACAGCTGCTACTCTGGCCACACAGGTCATGAACTGCATTGCTGCCACAGCTTTCATTCAGGTACGTCGGCACAACATGGCCCACACGGTACAAGTGTGTCCACAATTAGCATTTTCTCTATCGGCTCCATTGGGGGACACAGACCTTGGGTATATGCTGCTGTCTCTAGGAGGCTTGACACTATGGTAACCAAAAAGTCGTCTCCTTCCAGTAGGATATACCCGCCTCCAGGCCACTGAGCAATTTAGTTTTTGCTTAGTGTCTTAAGGAGGTGGACACTGGTCTGGTTTTCTCCAGACCAGGTCTCATATTTTTTAGTTTTAGGGAATGTGTTAGTGCTTTATTCCTTTTTATTTCTGTTTTCAGGTGTGGACTCAGGAACTACGGTTCACTGTTTCCCCATTGTGAGAGGTGGCAGGCCTCTTGAATGTACTGTTAACCCCCTCTCGCCAACGGTCTGCGCTTGGGGTTGTACCTCATGGGTTCGGGTCCCCCCTACCTCCCTGTTCGCCTCGCTATGAGCTTGGCGTGCTGCAGGTGAAAATGCTGACTGAAGACTCCATGACCGAAGACTCCATGAGGTAAGTTCTTCAGCATAGGTGAGTATTTTTCTTTCCCTAGGTCTTGCAACAGCTGGAGACCCCTGTTTTTTGGACCTGTCATTACTAAGCTGGGGCTGGCCGTGGGATACTTATTCTTCCCTGCAGGGGGATTGTTTTTTATTATTGGGGGAGCAGTTGTGCAAGGGGCAGTGTTTCATAGTAAGGGGCACTTTATTTGACAATGTGCTTTACTGTATGCGCCGCAGGCTTCTCTCTGCGGGCGGGTGCGTCTTTTTACTTTCACTTTCGGCAGCCGTGGCTGCCGACGGCACTCCGCCCGATCCGTTCCCCGGGCGCATATGAGCTCACTAAGGCAGCGTGTGCGCTCGGGGTTTGGAGCAGGCGCCATTTCTAAGTCCCGCTGTAATTCTTCGGCGGCCCGGCGGACGTTAGCTCCGCCCACCAGGCCGCATAAGCGCTTCAGCAGCGCGAAATAGCTGCCAATCAGCGCCGTACGCGCGTTTGGGGCTGTGCAGGGGCCAATCACAGCGCCCTTGCCTCTGGCGTCTCTTCTATTACCTCACAGCCACAATGCGGAGTTCTCCTCACAGCAGCTGCCTTGGGACACAGACTTGGGTAAGACTGTTCATTTTTTAGCTATGTCCATGCCCAGAACTGTTCCTCCCTCAAAGCAGATATCGGGAACATTAGTTATCCATTACGCTTGTAAAAACTGCTCTGCAAAAATGCCAGGTTCTGCTGAACCCACTTGTTCTGCCTGCTCCACTGCTCCTCCAGACCCCCCTGCTATTTCTAACCCAGGTGCTCCTTCAGACCCGGGTTCAGCCGCCCCTCCAGCCTGGGTTTCCTCCCTCTCCCAGTCTATATCCGACTTAGCACAGGTCTCCCGTTCCCCTTCTCCCTATGCTTCACATAAGCGTAATAGGGGTGTCTCCTCTGACTCATCCCCTGAGTCTTCTGGTAGACACAGGCGTTCCTCTCACAGGTCTCGCCCGACCGCTCCTTCAGGCCACACGTGTCAATCTTCCAGAGGACGTTCCCGGGGTCACCGCTCTGGTTCTCCTGAGCCACGTATCAGGTCGGACTCTCCCTCTTCTAGGGCCGCCTCCACTTGTTCGCACTCTCCTGGAGAGCTGGCAGACGAGGTTTCCAATATGGCATCTGACTCAGAGGACCGTTCGGACTCAGTGGACATGGTGAACTCATTGATTATGGCCATAAGAGACGCCTTTAACCTAGAGGACCCAGGAACTTCGGACGTAGTTGCAGAAGTATCCTTTTATCGTGCCCGACCGGCACCCAAAGTGTTCAGCTCTCACGCTGAATTTGATGCCATTCTAGAATCTGCCTGGAAGCACCCTGAGAAGAAGTTTCAGGAACTGAAGAAAGTTCAAGCGCGATATCCTTTCGCCAAGGACCTTGTCTCCAAATTGACTTCCTCTCCGGCGGTGGATCCTCCGGTTTCCCACCTCTCTCAAACTACTACTTTGCCGCTGGCGGATGCAGCTGCCTTCAAGGATCCGGCAGACAAAAAGGTTGAATCCTTAGCGAAGTATGCCTTTGAAGCAGTGGGTGTCTCCCTGCGTCCTGCCTTCGCCTCCACCTGGGTGTCTAATGCCCTTTTGGTTTGGCATTCCCAACTCCGTCAGGGCGTTCTTTCGGGATCTCCCCCGGAAGAACTGTCTGCTCTGACCCTCCAATGTTCCAAAGCTGGAGACTTTCTGTGTTCTGCTTCCTTGCACTCAGCTCGCTGCGCTGCCTTTGCCACCGGTAATCTAGTGGCCCTCCGTCGTTCCATTTGGCTTAAAACATTGAACGTGGATGCTGCTTCTAAGAAGTCTCTCACGAAGATTCCTTTTACCGGTTCCCGACTTTACGGCAAGCGCCTGGATGAGAATATCTCTGAGGCGACAGGTGGCAAGAGCTCCTTATAACCTCAAAACAAGTCTAGCATTTCTTTCCGCAGAAAGTCTTCTTCCTTTCGGTCCTTTCGGACGTCTGGCCCCTCTAAAGGGTCCAGCCAGGTGCCTTCACGTGACAAGAAGGCCCCCTTTTTCAAGGCGCGTCCTTCTTGGAAGTCGGACTCCAACCGTTCCGGCCATTTTGCGGCCAAATCGGGCAACCGCAAACCCACTTCTGCATGAAAGGACGCCCCCACCCGCAACTTTTTCTTGGCTGGGTGGTCGCCTCTTGCTCTTTCGAGACGTTTGGACCGTGCTTATTCAGGACTCCTGGGTCAGGGACGTTGTGTCCAACGGATACCGGATAGAATTTGCCTCCCTTCCGAGGGATCTTTTTTTTCAGTCCCGTGCTCCCCGATCTCCCTTGCTTGCGAGGGAATTTCGGGAGGCTCTTCAGTCCCTTCTCATCCAGGGTGTCATTGTCCCGGTTCCTTCAAGGGAACGCTTTCGGGGTTTCTATTCCAATCTTTTCGTGGTTCCCAAGAAAAACGGTTCTGTGCGGCCAATCCTGGATCTCAAACATCTCAACCAACATCTTCTTCTCCGCCATTTCCGAATGGAATCTCTCCGTTTGGTGGTGGCGTCCATGGATCAAGGGGAGTTTCTTTCCTCGGTGGACATCAAGGATGCCTACCTCCACGTTCCAATTTTTCCTGGACACCAGCGGTATCTCCTCTTTGCGGTTCCAGAAGGTCATTATCAATTTGTGGCTCTCCCCTTCGGTCTGGCCACAGCACCACAAGTTTTTACCAAGATTCTGGCGCCTGTGGTAGCTCTGTTACGGTCAAGAGGGGTATCAGTGATACCCTACTTGGACGACCTCCTCATCAAGGCCTCCACAAGAGCCCAGGCTCTGGAGAATGTGAGCCTCACTCTTCAGACCTTATGTCGCTTTGGGTGGATGGTCAACCGAGACAAGTCAGTTCTCTCCTCCACCCAGTCTCTGATCTTCTTGGGGCTTCAGTTCGACTCGGCCTCGGCTCGGATTCGCCTCCCGCCGGACAAATGTCTGGCCCTCTTGTCGGGAGTCCGCTTCCTCCGGATACCATCCCCGGTCACCATCTGTACTTGCATGGAAGTCCTGGGTCGAATGGTGGCAGCCATGGAGGCCGTACCCTTTGCCCAGTTTCATTACCGTCCTCTTTAGCTGGCAATTCTTGACCGGTGGGACAGGTCTCCTCTCTCTCTCAAGATTGTTCTCCCTCTTCGGACCCGTCGGTCTCTGCGCTGGTGGCTCCGCTCCCCCCTTCTTCTTCAGGGGAGTTTTTTCCTTCCCCTCCACTGGCAGGTGGTCACGACAGATGCCAGTCTGTCAGGCTGGGGGGTGTTTTCAGGGATCAGACGGTTTAAGGCCGCTGGCCTCCCCAAGAAGCCCTTCCTTCCATAAACATCTTGGAACTGAGGGCGATTTATCTTTGTCTGAAGCATTGGAAGTCCCTGCTTCAGGGCCACCTTGTCCGTGTCCAGTCGGACAACGCCATGGCTGTGGCGTACATCAACCGGCAGGGTGGCACTCGCAGCTAAGCAGCCATTTCCGAGGTGACAAAGATCCTCCTCTGGGCGGAACAAGTTGTTCCAGCCATTTCGGCGAGTGCTCAACTGGGAAGTGGATTTCATCAGTCGGTCCTCAGCCGGCTGAGTGGTCCCGTCTTCCGAAGGTTTTCACATAGATCTGCGACCTCTGGGGGACCCCAGAGGTGGATCTCTTCGTGTCTTGACACAACCGAAAAATTCTGACATTTGTCTCAAAATCCAGGGACCCCCTGGCTCTAGCCGTGGATGCCCTAGTAATTCCATGGTCGGGCTTTGTCCTGCCCTATCTGTTCCCTCCTCTCCCCCTCCCTCCCAGGGTTCTGAGGAAGCTCAAGGCAGAAGGAGCCCCCGCCATTCTGGTGGCTCCAGACTGGCCTCGAAGGGCATGGTATGCCGACGTGGTCTGGCTTCTAGACGACGTTCCGTTCCTTTTTCCACTTCGTCCAGACCTACTATCACAGGGTCCTCTTTGCCATCCCAATTTACAGTCGCTGCATTTGACGGCGTGGCGGTTGAGACCGCGGTTCCAAGGGCCTGCGGTGTCTCTTCCCAGGTAATTCGCACCATGCTCAGGGCTCGCAAGCCCTCCTCTGCGAAGATTTATCTCCGTACCTGGCGGGCTTACTTTCATTGGTGCGAAGCTCAGATCTTTTCTCCAGTTACCTTTTCCGTTCCCCGTCTCCTCTCCTTTTTGCAGTCGGGGTTGGAACAAGGGCTGGTTCTCAGCTCCCTTAAGGGTCAGGTTTCGGCCCTTTCCATTCTCTTTCAGCGTCCTCTGGCTTCCAATTCGCATGTCCGGACCTTCCTGCAGGGCGTGGCACACGCTGTCCCCCCTTACCGGTCCCCTTCTCCCCTTTGGGACTTGAACTTAGTTCTAGGCGCCCTCCAGGACGCACCTTTTGAGCCTCTTAGGGAGGTTCCCCTTCGCCTCCTATCCTGGAAGGTGGTTTTTCTTATGGCTATTACTTCCATTAGGAGAGTATCTGAACTGGCAGCTCTCTCCTGTCGTTCTCCTTTCCTGATAGTTCATCAGGACAAGGTTGTTTTCCGGCCAGATCCATCCTTCTTACCTAAGGTCGTTTCAGCTATTCACCTTTTGTCCCGCTCCTTCTCATCCCAGGGAGCGCTTACTCCACAAATTTGATGTGGTACGGGCTGTTCGGACTTATCTTTCTGTTACCTCTTCCTTTCGTCAGTGCGATTCTTTTTTCGTCCTTACGGAAGGTCGTCGAAAAGGACAGCCTGCTTTCAAGGCCACCATTTCTCGGTGGATCCGATGTGCTATTTCGGAAGCTTACCACTGCAAGGGGAAGATCCCACCCTTCAGGGTTTTGGCTCATTACACCCGCTCTGTGGGAGCATCCTGGGCTCTCTGAAACAAGGCCTGGGCCTCGCAGATCTGTAAAGCGGCCACCTGGTCGTCTTTGCAGACTTTTTCGAAATTCTGCCAGGTTCATACTTTCGCATCGGCTGATGCTAGTCTGGGCCATAAAGTGTTGCAGGCGGCGGTGATACAGCCGACTGCCTGACCTTTTTTTCTCTGCCCACCCAAGGGATGGCTTTGGTACGTCCCAAGGTCTGTGTCCCCCAATGGAGCCGATAGAGAAAAGGAGATTTTTTCGACTTACCGTAAAATCTCTTTCTCAAAGGATCCATTGGGGGACACAGCTCCCGCCCTTTTCTGGGGTTCCTTTTCGGTTATCTGTCCGAGGGTGTGTTCAATTGATTTTTCTTCTGGTTCTCGGACAGTTCATGTTTTTTCCTTTTGACCTGTCGTTCTCCTCCTATTGCTCTGGGACTAAAACTGAATTGCTCGGTGTCCTGGAGGCGGGTATATCCTGCTGGGAGGAGCCGACTATTTGGTTACCATAGTGTCAAGCCTCCTAGAGACAGCAGCATATACCCAAGGTCTGTGTCCCCCAATGGATCCTTCGAGAAAGAGATTTTGCGGTAAGTCTAAAAAATCTCCTTTTTGTATTCATAACACTGAGGAAATGACCCTCTGCTACAATGTAAAGTAGTGAGCGCACAACCTGTAACCATGTGTAACTAGGGCTGGGCGGCATACCGGTTCATACCGAATACCAAATTTTTTGGGCAGCACAATATGAATTTTCCCCCATACCGCAATACCGGTTGGGCCCCTCCTCCTCGGGAATGTATTATCAGCCCAGCGCTGCTCTGTCCCCACATCGGGGAACTAATCCTATGTTACCCGCCTGCACTGTTCTGCCCCCCCCATTAATTATCAGCCCAGCGGGGTACTACTCACATATGTCACCCGCAAGCACTGCCCTCCTCCTCTTTGTTGGGGGCCGCCGGGTGCTGGAACTCTATACTGTACGCCAGTGGTCTCCAACCTGCAGACCTCCAGATGTTGCAAAACTACAATTCCCAGCATGCCCGGACAGCAAACGGGCTGACGGCTGTCCGACATACCAGTCCCAAGGAACAGCGCGTGGCTGACGTAGGCAAGTTAAAGTTTATTTTCTGTATCTTTTGCAGCCCGGGCATAGGTATACAGCGTACAGCAGTGGTCTCCAACCTGTGAACCTCCAGCTGTTGCAAAACTACAACTCCCAGCATGCCCGGACAGCCATTGGAGACTACTGGCGTACAGTGAGTTCCATCGCCAGTGGCCCCCAACAAAGAGGAGGAGGGCAGTGCTTGAAGGTGACATATGTGAGTAGTACCCCGCTGGGCTGATCATTAATTGGGGGGAGCAGAACAGTGCTGGCGGGTCACTTGATTCGGGGTGGGGGGGAAGCCAAACACCACGTGCGGGTCACATGATTGGGGCGGGCGCGGGGGGGCAGAACAGCGCTGGCGGGTCACATGATTTGGGGGGGTGGTGAAAATACCGTTATATACCGTGGAACTGCCGTAAGTAAAAAAAATACCATGGTAAACATATTTGGTCATACCACCCAGCCCTATGTGTAACCCCTTCAGGGCTGGGCCATTTTTTTTTATTTTTGCACTTTTGTTTTTTCATCCTCCCCTTCTAAAAATCATAACGCATACGGTAAAAATGACACCTTCTCTTTATTCTATAGGTTCATACAATTAAAATGATACCCTACTTATATAGGTTTGATTTTGTTGTACTTCTGGAAAAAATCATAACTACATGCAGGAAAATTTATGTTTAAAAATGTCCTTTCTGACCCCTATAACTTTTTTATTTTTCCGTGTATGGGCCGGTATGAGGGCTCATTTTTTGCGCCGTGATCTGAAGTTTTTATCGGTACCATTTTTGTTTTGATCGCTTGTTATAAAATTTTTTATGGTATAAAAACTGACCAAAAATACGCTATTTTGGACTTTGGAATTTTTTTACATTTACGCTATTGACCATGCGGTTTAATTATCGATATATTTTTTATAGTTCGGACATTTACGCACGTGGCGATACCACATATGTTTATTTTTATTTACACAGTTTACACATCCTTGTACTTAAGGACCGAGGGCAAACCTGTACGCCCCTGTCCCGTTAATGGGGTTTAAACTGTTCTAACGAGTGCTTTAAACCCGGGTCCCGATCAGCTGAGTGGACGGCGGGAGGGCCCTTACCTGCCTCCTCGTCCGATCGGTCTTCTAAAAAAAAAGTTAATAAAAGTGAATTAACCAATTCTCTAATAAAAGTTTGAATCTCCTGCCTTTTCCCATTTTTTAATAAAATAATGTAATAATAATAAAAAAATCCTATGTAGTACCGCCGCATGTGTAAGTGTCCAAACTATTAAAGTGTAAGGTTGGCTAACCTGCTTGGTCGATGGCGTACACGTAAAAAAAATGCCAAATCCAAAATTGTGCATTTTTGGTGATTTCATATGTCATACAAAATGAATAAAAAGCGATCAAAAAGTCCCATCAAAACAAAAATGGTACCGATAAAAACTACAGACCACGGCACAAAAAAATGAGCCCTCATAACATCACTGAATGCGGAAAAATAAAAAAGTTAGAGGGGTCAGAAGATGACAATTTTAAACATACTAAGGCCCCTTTCACACTACCATTATGTTCCTGCATTCTGACACCCGTTATTCAGCAATAATGGGTCATGAAAAAATGGATGAAATAACTGAATACAACGGATGATAACTGATGACCAATTATGACGGACATTCTGTCAAAATGACATGTCATGCACCCTTATAGTCCATTATTTTATTTCCATGTGACTTTCTGGTTGTGTTGCTGTACTGAGCATGCTCAGTAGCATTAATGGATCCTAACGGAACACAAAAGTAACAGACAGTAACGGATGTCATTTGTGAACATCCGTCACCCATAAACTTCAATGTTAAAATTTTAACGTCCGTTATTCCACCGTCATTTTTGATGGGACAAAAATTAGTGCATGAACCGTTATTTGCACCATCCAAAATAACAGACATTAGTCATAACGGGACATAACTGATGCTAAAGGATGGTCAAAAAATCCCATTGATATCAATGGGATTTTTTGACGGCCATTTTATGGACTATCTGACAGGAGTTTATGACGGAAGTTTTTGCAGGAACATAATGGAAGTGTGAAAGGGACCTAATTTTGATGCATGTAGTTATAATTCTTTTTAAAGTAAAACCTACATAAATTGCGTATCCTTGTGACCGTATGGACCTACAGAATAAAGATAAGGTGTCATTTTTACCAAAAATTGCACTGTGTAGAAATGGAAGCCCCCAAAATTTACAAAATGGCGTTTTTTTCAATTTCACCCAACAAATATATTTGATGATGTCATAACAAATATATTAAATGAGTGATGTTATAACAAAGTACAATTGGTGAAGCAAAAAAAAAACAAGCCCTCATATGGGTCTGTAGGTGCAAAATTGAAAGCTTCATGATTTTTAGAAGGGGAGGAGGAAAAAACAAAAGTGCAAAATCTAAAATTGGCCTGGTCCTTAAGGTCAAAATGGGCTTCGTCCTTAAATGGGCACTGTCAAGACAAAAACTTTTGATATGCTGTAAAGCATGCAAAACCAATAGGTTTGCAATTGCTTTCATTAAAACATTTTCTGTATTTCATACTGAAAAAGCCAGTCAAACAACTGCCGCCCCTGCCTGCTTGGACACATGCGCCCCCTGCCTGCCTGGACAACTGCCCCCCCCCCTGCTTGCTGTGTCCATGCTTCATGGACACATGCCCCCCTGCCTGCTTGGACAACTGCCCCCCCTGCCTGCTGTGTCCATGTGTCATGGACACACTTCCTTGATTGACAGCTGTAAGCGCAGGGCTCACAGCTGGAGGAAAAATCCTCCCACTGTCAGCTTGTGTCCCGCCAGTGTCAGTGAGGACAAGCTGGGAGATGTGAGCAGACAGCATACTAGGGGGGGGGGGGGGGGGGTGGCGGAGACCTTCACAGTGAGGCCACGCCCACTCCCTTTGAGAGGAATTCAGACTAGTGTGCTAAATTAAAAATGTTTTTTTGTTGGATCTGACGGTTATGCTTTAAAAGGGGTTAAGGACCATGCCAATTTTCATTTTTGCACTTTCGTTTTTTCCCTCCTCTTTTAAAAAATAATAATGCTTTCAATTTTGCACCTACAGACCCATATTAGGGCTTGTTTTTTGCATTACCAATTGTACTTTGTAATGACATCACTTATTTTATATAGGATGCCTTTTTCCAACAGCAATTTTAAGATCTCTCCACAGGTGTTCAATGGGATTTAGATCTGGACTCATTGCTGGCCACTTCAGAACTCTCCAATGCTTTGTTGCCATCCATTTCTGAGTGCTTTGTGTTGTATGTTTGGGGTCATTGTCCTGCTGGAAGACCCAAGATCTCAGATGCAAACCCAGCTTTCTGACACTGGGCTGTACAGTGCGACCCAAAATCAGCTGGTAATCCTCAGATTTCATGATGCCTTACACACATTCAAGGCACCCAGTGCCAGAGGCAGCAAAACAATCCCAAAACATAATTGAACCTACACCATATTTCACTTTTACTGGGTTCTTTTTTTTTTCTTTTATACATAACTGTTTATGTGTTCTTTTCTTTGTAGGCATCACTCCGTTTTTGGTAAACAGTAGAATGATGTGCTTTACCAAAAAGCTCTATCTTGGTCTCATCTGTCCACAACACGTTTTCCCAGAAGGATTTTGGCTTACTCAAGTTCATTTTGGCAAAATGTAGTCTTGCATTTTTTATGTCTCTGTGTCAGCAGTGGGGTCCTCCTGGATCTCCTGCCATAGTGTATTATTTAACTGTCGATGGATAGTTCGCGCTGACACTGATGCTCCCTGCGCCTGCAGGACAACTTAAATACCTTTGGAACTTGTTTGGGGCTGCTTATCCACCATTCGGTCTATCCTGCACGGACATGGACTTGTAACCTTGAGATTGTTGATATTTTTCCACAGTTTTGGTTCTCAATTCCTCAGACAGTTCTCTTCTCCTCTTTCTGTTCTCCATGTGTGGCACACACAGACACACAATGCACTGTCATGTAAGAAGCTCTGTCATGTAAGAAGCTATGGCCGGCTTCTTACATCACAGTGGGCTCAGCCTATGACCAGCCGGGGCGGGACATTGCTACGGCCGGTGATACGCCGACGGCTCTGTGGTGTCCCCGTCCCCAGGAAGTAGAATGACGTCAGCGCTGCCGGACTGTGAGCCCTGTGCCGGACTAACGGGGGCTCGTAGGAAGGTATGTATGAGTTTATTTTGTTTGTTTTTGAGGCCTGGGCACGGGCATATATAAAACTGTACCACTACAGTTGTCCTTTAACCCCTTAAGGACTGAGCCCTTTTTCACCTTAAGGACTCGGCCATTTTTTGCAAATCTGACCACTGTCACTTTAAACATTAATAACTCTGGAATGCTTTTAGTTATCATTCTGATTCCGAGATTGTTTCTTCGTGACATATTCTACTTTAACATAGTGGTAAAATTTTGTGGTAACTTGCATCCTTTCTTGGTGAAAAATCCCAAAATTTGATGAAAAATTTGAAAATTTTGCATTTTTCTAACTTTGAAGCTCTCTGCTTGTAAGGAAAATGGATATTCCCAAAAAAACATTTTTTATTCACATATACAATATGTCTACTTTATATTTGCATCATAAAATTGATGAGTTTTTACTTTTGGAAGACACCAGCGGGCTTCAAAGTTCCGCCGCAATTTTCCAATTTTTCACAAAATTTTGAAACTCGCTTTTTTTCAGGGACCAGTTCAGGTTTGAAGTGGATTTGAAGGGTCTGCATATTAGAAATACCCCATAAATGACCCCATTATAAAAACTACACCCCCGAAAGTATTCAAAATGACATTCAGTAAGCGTTTTAACCCTTTACGGGTTTCACAGGAATAGCAGCAAAGTGAAGGAGAAAATTCACAATCTTAATTTTTTACACTCGCATGTTCTTGTAGACCCAATTTTTGAATTTTTGCAAGGGGTAAAAAGGAGAAAATTTTTACTTGTATTTGAAACCCAATTTCTCTCGAGTAAGCACATACCTCATATGTCTATGTAAAGTGTTCGGTGGGCGCAGTAGAGGGCTCAGAAGGGAAGGAGCGTCAAATGCTTTTTGGGGGGCATGTCACCTTTAGGAAGCCCCTATGGTGCCAGAACAGCAAAAAAAAACACATGGCATACCATTTTGGAAACTAGACCCCTCGGGGAACATAACAAGGGGTAATGTGAACCTTAATACCCCACAGGTGATTCACGACTTTTGCATATGTAAAAAAAAAAATAATAATTTTTTACCTAAAATGCTTGGTTTCCCTAAAGTTTTACATTTTTAAAAAGGGTAATAGCAGAAAATACCCCCCAAAATTTGAAGCCCAATTTCTCCCGATTCAGAAAACACCCCATATGGGGGTGAAAAGTGCTCTGCTGGCGCACTACAGGTCTCAGAAGAGAAGGAGTCACATTTGGCTTTTTTGAAGGAAATTTTGCTCTGGGGGCATGCCGCATTTAGGAAGCCCCTATGGTGCCAGGACAGCAAAAAAAAACACATGGCATACCATTTTGGAAACTAGACCCCTCGGGGAACGTAACAAGGGGTAAAGTGAACCTTAATACCCTACAGGTGTTTCACGACTTTTGCATATGTAAAAAAAAAAAAAAATTTACCTAAAATGCTTGGTTTCCCAAAAAATTTACATTTATACAAAAGGTTAAAGCAGAAAATACCCCCCAAAATTTGAAGCACAATTTCTCCCGATTCAGAAAACACCCCATATGGGGGTGAAAAGTGCTCTGTTGGCGCACTACAGGTCTCAGAAGAGAAGGAGTCACATTTGGCTTTTTGAAAGCAAATTTTGCTCTGGGGGCATGCCGCATTTAGGAAGCCCCTATGGTGCCAGGACCGCAAAAAAACCCCACATGGCATACCATTTTGGAAACTAGAGCCCTCGGGGAATGTAACAAGGGGTAATGTGAACCTTAATACCCCACAGGCGTTTCACGACTATTGCATATGTAAAAAAAAAAAAAAAACATTTTACCTAAAATGCTTCTTTTCCCAAAAACTTTACATTTTTAAAAAGGGTAAAAGCAGAAAATACCCGCCAAAATTTGAAGCCCAATTTCTCCCGAGTACGGCGATACCCCATATGTGACCCTTAACTGTTGCCTTGAAATACGACAGGGCTCCAAAGGGAGAGCGCCATGCGCATTTGAGGCCTAAATTAGGGATTGCATAGGGGTGGACATAGGGGTATTCTACACCAGTGATTCCCAAACAGGGTGCCTCCAGCTGTTGTAAAACTCCCAGCATGCCTGGACAGTCAACGGCTGTCCGACAATACTGGGAGTTGTTGTTTTGCAACAGCTGGAGGCTTCGTTTTGGAAACCGTGGCGTACCAGACGTTTTTCATTTTTATTGGGGAGGGGAGGGGGGCTGTGTAGGGGTATGTGTATATGTAGTGTTTTTTACTTTTTATTTTATTTTTTGTGTTAGTGTAGTGTAGTGTTTTTAGGGTACAGTCGCACGGGCGGGGGTTCACAGTAGTTTCTCGCTGGCAGTTTGAGCTGTTGCAGAAAATTTGCTGCAGCTCAAACTTGCAGCCAGATACTTACTGTAATCCTCCGCCCATGTGAGTGTACCCTGTACATTCACATTGGGGGGGGACATCCAGCTGTTGCAAAACTACAACTCCCAGCATGCGCTGACAGACTGTACATGCTGAGAGTTTTAGTTTTGCAACAGCTGTAGGCACACTGGTTATGTATCACGGAGTTTGTGACCTTACTCAGTGTTTCAAAACCAGTGTGCCTCCAGCTGTTGCAAAACTACAACTCCCAGCATGTACGGTGCATGGTGTAAGGTGACTGCTGGGAGTTGTAGTTTGCAAGTGCTGGAGGCACACCGGTCGTGAAACACTGAGTTAGGTAAAAAAAAAAATCTAAGTTTTACAACCAGTGTGCCTTCAGCTGTTGCAAAACTACAACTCTCAGCAGTCACCGACAGCCAACGGGCATGCTGGGAGTTGTAGTTATGCAACCAGCAGATGCACCACTACAACTCCCAGCATGCACTTTAGCTGTTTGTGCAAGCTGGGAGTTGTAGTTATACAACAGCTGAAGGTACACTTTTCCATAGAAAAAATGTGCCTCCAGCTGTTGCAAAACCATAAGTCCCAGCATGCCCATAAGGGAATGCTGGGAGTTGTGGTGGTCTGCCTCCTGCTGTTGCATAACTACAGCTCCCAGCATGCCCTTTTTGCATGCTGGGAGCTGTTGCTAAGCAACAGCAGGAGGCTGTAACTCACCTCCTGCTGCTGCTTTATCGCAGGAAAGTCCCTCGCCGCCGCCGTCGCTCCTGGGGCCCCGATCCCAACATGGACGCCGGGATCGGGGTCCCCAGCGCCCGGGGTCGTCTTCCCGCACCCGCTCACGCCCTCCGGAAGAGGGGCGGAGCGGGAGTGACACCCGCAGCAGGCGCCCTGATTGGTCGGCCGGTAATCCGGCCGACGAATCAGGGCGATCGTGAGGTGGCACCAGTGCCACCTCACCCCTGCAGGCTCTGGCTGTTCGGGGCCGTCAGAGACGGCCCCGAACAGCCAGTAATTCCGGGTCACCGGGTCACTGGAGACCCGATTGACCCAGAATCGCCGCAGATCGCTGGACTGAGTTGTCCAGCGATCTGCGGCGATCGCCGACATGGGGGGCATAATAACCCCCCTGGGCGATATGCCGGGATGCCTGCTGAACGATTTCAGCAGGCATTCGGCTCCGGTCCCCAACCGGCTAGCGGTGGGGACCGGAATTCCCACGGGCGTATGGATACGCCCTGCGTCCTTAAGGACTCGGAATGCAGGGCGTATCCATACGCCCTGCGTCCTTAAGAGGTTAAGGACCCTTGACGTACGCGTATGTCATGACACCCTGGTAATTAAGGACCCATGACGTACGCCATGTAGAATTCCAGTCCCTGCCGGGCGGGGATCAGACCGGGATGCCTGCTGAAATCATTCAGCAGGCATCCCGTGCAAATGCCCAGGGGAGTCATCAGATATCCACCCCCATGTCGGCGATCGGCGCAAATCGCAAGTGAATTCACAGTTGCGATTTGCGCAATTCCGGGTCGTATAGATGCTACGACCAATAGCAGATCGGGGGCGGGGTGGTTAACTTTCGCTTTCCCTGTTCTGCCCACCCACAATAGGCGGGGCAGAATGGCGAAACCGAAGGGGACCGGCGACAAAGTCCACTTACCCATCCGTGGCAGCGGAGCGACAATCGAGGACTGAGATCAGCAACAGAAGAGGAACGCGATGCGGCTCACTGAATCCTACGGAAGCCGGTGAGTTGCCTAGCAACATCTGGAGGGCTACAGTCTGAGACCACTATACAGTGGTCTCTAAACTGTAGACCTCCAGATGATGCAAAATTACAACTCCCAGCATGCCCAGACAGCTGTTTAGGCATGCTGGGACTTTTAGTTTTGCAACAGCTGGAGCGCTACAGTTTGAGACCACTGCACAGTGATCTCCAAACTGTGGCCCTCCAGATCTTGCAAAACTACAACTCCTAGCATGCCCACACATAGCTGTTTGCTGTCTGGGCATGCTGCGATTGTAGTTTTGAAACAGCTGGAGGTTTGCCCTCCCCCATGTGAATGTACAGGGTACATTCCCACGGGCGAATTTACAGTGAGTTTCTTGAAGTTTGAGCTGCGGCAAATGTTTCGCCGCAGCGCAAACTCCTAGTGGGAAACTCACCGTAACCTGCCAGTGCGAATGTACCCTAAAAGCACTACACTACACTACACTACACATAATAAAGGGTAAAACACTACATATACACTCCCTTACACTGTCCCCCCCAATAAAAATGAAAAACGCATTGTACGGCAGTGTTTCCAAAACGGAGCCTCCCTCTGTTGCAAAACAACAATTCCCAGCATTTCCGGAGAGCCACTGACTGTCCGGGCATGCTGGGAGTTTAGCAACAGCTGGAGGCCCCCTGTTTTGGAATCACTGGAGTAGAATACCCCTATGTCCACCCCTATGCAATCCCTAATTTAGTCCTCAAATGTGCATGGCACTCTCTCACTTCAGAGCCCTGTCGTATTTCAAGGAAACAGTTTAGGGCCATGTCACGATCACACCATATCGGTCCAGCCAAGACGCTAGAGAGAGTGTGATGGTGCAAGGGTTAAAGCCGCCAGACCTCTGGGTATCCACTACTAGTCCCAGCATGTCACCAAATTAACTCTTAGATAAACGTGTTTTACCAGAGCTGCCTTCAGAAAGGTGAGCTCATATATTTAGAGATCAAAGACCAGTGCTGATTAATTAAACATTTAATTTGATAAAAGGTATCACAGTGCTAAATATATAAAAATGCAGGAACAAATGACATACAGGTACAAAAATATATAAAAGAGTTTTGCAAGACAAATTCAGAAAGCAAAAATGAAGTTCATGATGGCATAGCCCTCCTTTGTGAGTAAGAGTGAGTTCCAGCTGTTCTTAGGATGGTCTTGTCAGCTTGTTGCACAGCATTGAACACCCCGAGTCTAGCATTGTTAAATATTATATATCTGCCTTTTTGGAAGGGAGACTCCATTCCCCCCTCCCCTCTGATCCCACCAGGGGGTCTTCTCTCTTCCTGGCCCCTTATCTGTTTGATTATATGATGGGACCAGAGTGCATGACTTCAAAAAAGCCTTTGACTTCAGGAGATGTAAGCAAACAGCCAGACCCCCCCAATAAAATGCAATACACAAACCCACAGTCTGAATGACCTCTCACCCATGGCTTGGATAATACATCACACAGTTATAATTATAATACACATATAGGATTTTAATAATAAGGCCTTGGGCCTGACACCTCCCCCTTAAGATGGGGACAGAGAGATCTTGCCTGTCCAGGCTGATAGATCTGTCTCCCTTAACCGTCTATTTCTTTTCTTGACACCACAGGCCCTGCATTCCCAGGCAAAGATGGCACTGAAGGGGCCTAGTACCTGATTAAGCTGCCTCCTCCTTTCATTTGAGAGCTGTGAATTGATCTCCACATCCTGAAGGGATCCCTGGCTCTTAGCTTCCTCCACTAGGTCTAGTAGGGGATCACTACCCAGCCCTTCCTCTGGTGCACTACATACACCTTCTCAGGGTCATAGTATGCTATGTTAATGTTGTACTGTCTCTGCCTCTGACCTTTCTCATCAAGGGCAACTACATATGTGGTGGGTTCTAGGCGCTGCAGAATGGGGAAGGGACCCTCCCAGGTAGCCTGCAACTTATTCTGCCTGATGGGGTTCAGAACCATTACCTTCTGTCCCACATGTCTGCATCCTGTCCCTGAATCTCAGAGCATACTCCACCACAGAAGTTTCAGGGGCAGGTAGCCCCCCTTCCTATTCTTCCCTAACTAAATCTCGGGGTCCCCGCACATTGTGACCATATAATAACTCAAAGGGCGAGAAACCTGTAGGCTCTTGGGGTACCTCCCTGTAAGCAAATAACAGATGGGGTAAATACTTTTCCCAGTCTCTGCCCTCCGATTCTACAAATGTTTTTAGCATTTGTTTCAAGGTGCCATTGTTACCGGACACTCTGTCCAACCAATGTAGAGGGTTGTGATCAGTTATGACAGTAAAATCCCTGCCATACAGGTATGGCTGTAATTTTTGCAAAGCCCAGACCACAGCTAGACATTCCTTCTCTATGACCCCATAGGCCACTCCCAAATGTCCTGCCAGGGGGGTCTCATGGGCCAACCTCAGCAGCTCTTTCCTGTACTTCCTAGGAACCACTAACTGCCTTTCTCTCTCCTGGGCCCCTAGCATGCCTTTGGAAAGGGACTCCCAGTACAAGATATCATTTTCCCAATATACCCGATGCCCATCTGTGTCAACACCTGTATGTTCAGCACGTTGTCTCAGCCCTTCAAGGGAAGGGTCACGGCGCAGAGCTTCCCGGAAATGCTCATTTCCCTCCCCCCACCTTTGGGCATCAGGGAGCACATTTCCCCCAGGGGAACTAGCATCTCCACCTTCCTCTCCCTCAGTTCCAGACATAACAATTTACAGGCATCATACACGGGGCTATCACTCCTTCCCTCCTCCTTAGGCTCACAGGATTGGGACATATAACTCACTGCTGGTCCCTCATCCTTACATGTCACCAGGGGCACACCAACCCAAACATGCATTGTCACCACATGTTACAATACACCCCATTTCACTTTTGGAAAACATTACTGGTTCAGTCACAGGTAAACATTTATCAATACCCTGCACTCCCTCCCAGTTACCACATTTCGCAGTGTCTCCCAAAGTCTCGCACAGTACCTCAGAATGAACAGGGCTCTCTCCTAGCCCATCCGATGTGCAAGTAGTGTCCTCTGGAGCATAATGACAGAGCATCTGACCCAAATCATTCCCCAGAAGAACATTAACAGGGATGTCCTCAGAGACCCCCACCTCCCGCAAACCTTTGCCTGTACCCCAATCCAGGTACACACGGGCCATGGGCACAGCAGGCCAGACACCTCCAATTCCTTTTAAAGCCATGGTTCTTCCAGGGATGATGTCCTCTGTATCCACCACTTCAGGCCGCACCAAGGTAAAGGAGGCTCCAGAATCTTGCAAAACCCACTGTCACCCGGTCACCCACAGTTACACTCTGCAGGTTATCCGCTCTTTTCTCCACCACTCCAGACACCAGAAGAACGGCTGTGCGTCCTCCAACTACTGGTGGAGAATTATTTTTGTTGGGGCAAGTGGCACTCAGGTGCCCAATATTGTTGCATCTGTAACATCGGCGGGTGTCCCCCTGACCCAATGTGGCTCCTGTTGCTTTTGGGAATGATGGCAAGAATTTCCCAGAGCACCTGGTGGTGCTCTGTTGGTGTGTGGCTCCCCTCCAGGTACTTGCTCCAGCTTGTGCAGATCCACGCTTTGCTGCTGGCGCCCGGTTGTTGGCAAAGTCATCTCCTAGTTCTGCTGCTTCCATGGCTGTCTTGGGCTTGCAGTCCAAAATCCACTCTCTGGCTTCAAAGCTCCGTGTTTGGAGAAACTGATCCAGGACCATCAAGTCCTCCAGGGCCTCATAGGTAATGACTTGTAGGCACCTAGTCCATTGCCTGCATGCAGTCCTTAGCTGACCTGCTTGTTCAGTGCAGCTTTCTGTGGCGCTTTGTTGCAAAGTCCTAAATCTTTTCCGATAAGCCTCTGGAGTCAGATTAAAACTTTTTAGCAGGGCAGATTTTATTGCCTCATAGTCCTGGTCACTCTCAGAGGGAAGCAAAGCAAACACATCCAGAGCTTTCCCTCGCAGCCGTGGGGTTAGATATCGTCCCCACTGTTCCTTAGGTAGATGGAACTGCCGGCAAACCTTTTCAAATCCCCTCAGGAACACATCCAGATCACCATCTTTCTCCAACATGGGGAAATGTTCCAAGCGGGGTTTGTGGTCTCCTTGATCCTGCACATCACTCCGTGTGGATGAAGCATCCCCTCTCAGCCTCAGAACCTCCAGTTCATGCCTTCGCTGGGCCTGGGCCTCTCTTTCTGTGGCTTGTGCCTGGGCCTCTCTTTCTGTGGCTTGTGCCTGGGCCTCTCTTTCTGCGGCTCGTGCCTGGGCCTCTCTTTCTGCGGCTCGTGCCTGGGTCTCTCTCTCTCTGCGGCTTGTGCCTGGGTCTCTCTTTCTGCGGTTCGTGCCTGAGCCTCTCTCTCTGTCTCTCTCTCTGCAGTTTGGTACTGGAGAAGCAGTTGGAGATTCATGTTGGCATCCACATTCCCAAGGTGTTGTAAGGCAGTCCGCATATAAGAGTCCAAGGCCTCAGGTGGAGTACTGTCCTGATGGGGAGTAATGTTGTATTCCCCAGGAGATATCAGTCCTTGGATGGCAGTTCCAGCTGTAGGACTTTGCCTCATGTCACTCAGCTCTTCTGCACGGGCATCATACTCCACAAGATCAGCACAAAGTTGTTCCTTGTTCTTTCCTGCAGTAGGGATGTCCTTTTCTTGGCACATTATCTCAAGTGCAGGCTTGGACTGCTTGCGATATGCCTCCATATTTCCGAGATGAGACAGAGGAGGTAAAACAGGAGATGAGGAGGACAGAACTGTCTTGCACTCTTTTTGTATGTCTTTTAAACCAGCACTGAGCTCTGTCTTTGGAATTTACTCACAAGACGATGTATGCAATTTCTTTTTTAGTGCTAATATTTCCTTACAGGTAAAATCCAGCAAGCACTAAAAATCTCTAAATATATCCCGACGCTGCCACCAGTTGTCACGATCACACCCTATCGGTCCAGCAAAGACATTAGAGAGAGTATGATGGTGCAAGGGTTAAGGCCACCAGACCTCTGGGTATCCACTACTAGTCCCAGCAAGTCACCAAATTAACCCTTAGATAAACGTGTTTTACCAGAGCCTCCTTCAGAAAGGTGAGCTCATATATTTAGAGATCAAAGACCAGAGCTGATTAATTAAACATTTAATCTGATAAAAGGTATCACAGTGCTGACTATATAAAAATACAGAAACAAATTACATACAGTTACAAAAATATATAAAAGAGTTTAGCAAGGCAAGTTCGGAAAACAAAATATGAAATTCTTACAGCATGATGGTATAGCAGTCCTTCAGTGAGAGTGCTGTTCTTAGCATGGTCTTGTCAGCTTGTTGCACAGCATTGAACACCCGAGTCTAGCATTGTTAAATATTATATATCTGCCTTTTTGGAAGGGAGACTCCATTCCCCCCTTCTCTCTGATCCCACCAGGGGGTCTTCTCTCTTCCTGGCCCCTTATCTGTTTGATTATATGATGGGACCAGAGTGCATGACTTCAAAAAAGCCTTTGACTTCAAAGGAGATGTAAACAAACAACCAGACCCCCCAATAAAATGCAATACACAAAAACACAGTCTGAATGACCTCTCACCCATGGCTTGGATAATACATCACACAGTTATAATTATAATACACATATAGGATTTTAATAATCAGGCCTTGGGCCTGACAGGCCACATATGGGGTATTTCACTACAAATTTTGGGGGACTTTTTCTCCTTTTACCCCTTATGAAAAGGAAAAGTTGGGGGCTACACCAGCCTGTTAGTGTAAAAAAAATAAAAAAATTTACACTAACATGCTGGTGTTGCCCCATACTTTTTATTTTCACATGCGATAAAAGGAAAAAAAGACCCCCAAAATTTGTAACGCAATTTCTCCTGAGAACGGAAATACCCCATATGTGGGCGTAAAATGCTCTGCGGGCGCACAACAAGGATCAGGAGTGAGAGCGCACTATGCACATTTGAGTCCTAAATTGGTGATTTGCACAGGGGTGGCTGATTTTACAGCGGTTCTGACATAAACACAAAAAAATAAATACCCACAAGTGACCCCATTTTGGAAATTACACCCCTCACAGAACGTAACAAGGGGTATAGTGAGCCTTAACACCCCACAGGTGTTTGACGAATTTTCGTTAAAGTTGGATGGGAAAATGAAAAAAAAAAAATTTCACTAAAATGCTGGTGTTACTTTTCATAAGGGAAAATAGGAAAAAAGCTCCCCAAAATTTGTAACCGCATTTCTTCTGAGTAAGAACATATGCCATATGTGGATGTAAAGTGCTCTGCTGGCGCACTACAATGCTCAGAAGAGAAGGAGCGCCATTGAGATTTTGAAGAGAAAATTTGTCCGGAATTGAAGGCCACGTGTGATTACAAAGCCCCCATAGTGCCAGAACAATGGACCCCCCCCCATGTGACCCCATTTTGGAAACTACACCCCTCATGTTATGTAATAAGGGGTACAGTGAGCATTTACACCCCACAGGTGTCTGACAGATTTTTGGAACAGTGGTCCGTGAAAATGAAAAATGTAATTTTTCATTTGCTCAGCCCACTGTTACAAAGATCTGTAAAATTCCAGTGGGGTGTAAATGCTCACTGCACCCCTTATTAAATTCTGAGAGGGGTGTAGTTTCCAAAATGGGGTCACATGTGGGGGGGGGGTCCACTGTTCTGGCACCACGGGGGCTTTGTAAACGCACATGGCCCCTGACTACCATTCCAAACAAATTCACTCTTCAAAAGCTCAATGGCGCTCCTCCTCTTCTGAGCATTGTAGTTCAACCGCAGGGCACTTGACGTCCACACATGGGGTATTTACATACTCAGAAGAAATGGGGTTACAAATTTTGGGGGTAATTTTAGTGAAAAAATTTTTTTCTTCATTTACACATCCAACTTTAACAAAAAGTCGTGAAATACCTGTGAGGTGTTAAGGCTCACTGTACCCCTTGTTACGTTCATTGAGGGGTGTAGTTTCCAAACTAGCATGCCATGTGGGTATTTTTGCTGTTCTGGCACCATAGGGGCTTCCTAAATGCGACATCCCCCAAAAAAACATTTCAGCAAAATTTGCTTTCCAAAAGCCAAATGCGACTCCTTCTCTTCTGAGCATTGTAGTTCGCCCGCAGAGCATTTTATGTCCTAACATGGGGTATTTCTATACTCAGAAGAGATGGGGTTACAAATTTTGGGGGGCATTTTCTCCCATTACCCTTTATAAAAATGGTAAATTTGGGGGGAAAACTGCACTTTAGTGAAATTTTTTTTTTCATTTACACATCCGACTTTAACGAAAAGTCGTCAAACACCTGTGAGGTATTAAGGCTCACTGAACCCCTTGTTACATGCCTTGAGGGGTGTAGTTTCCAAAATGGTATGCCATGTCTGTTTTTTTCTGCTGTTCTGGCACCAAAGGGGCTTCCTAAATGTGACATGCCCCCCAAAAACCATTTCAGAAAAACTCACTCTCCAAAATCCCATTGTCGCTCCTTCCCTTCTGAGCCCTCTACTGCGCCCGCCGAACACTTGACATACACATATGAGGTATTTCCTTACTCGAGAGAAATTGGGTTACAAATTTTGAAAGGATTTTTTCCCTTTTACCCCTTGTATAAAATTCAAAAAATGAAGATTTTGAATTTCCTCCTTCACTTTTCTGCTATTCCTGTGAAACACCTAAAGGGTTAACACACTTACTGAATGTCATTTTGAATACTTTGAGGGGTGCAGTTTTATAATGGGGTCATTTGTGGGGTATTTCTAATAAGAAGGCCCCTCAAATCCACTTCAAACCTGAACTGGTCCATGAAAAATTCCGATTTAGAATTTTTTTTTTTAAATTGGAAAATTGCTGCTGAGCTTTGAAGCCCTCTGATGTCTTCCAAAAGTAAAAACATGTCAACTTTATGATGCAAACATGAAGTAGAGATATTGTATATGTGAATCAATCTATAATTTATTTGGAACGTCTAATTTCCTTACAAGCAGAGAGCTTCAAAGTTAGAAAAATGCAAAATTTTAAATTTTTTCATCAAAATGTGGAATTTTTCACCAAGAAATTATGCAAGTTTTGACAAAATTTTACCACCAACATAAAGTAGAATATGTCACGAAAAAACTATCTCAGAATCAGAATGAAAGGTAAAAGCATCCCAGAGTTATTAATGCTTAAAGTGAAAGTGGTCAGATGTGCAAAAAACGCTCTGGTCCTACAGCGAAAAATTGCCTGGTCCTTAAGGGGTTAAGGGAATGTTTAATCAGAAAAACGACCTATTGTTTAAATAAAGTTTTTATGATATACATTTTTTTTTTTTTTTTGGGAGGGGGATTTCTTTTTTCATTTTCCATTTTACTATATATGTTATAAAATAATTCTAGGCCACTAGGCCTAAAATTAAGCTGACCTGTTCTGTCTGTGATAAGGAGGAATCTGCTGGAAAGGGATGTCTACAGCATAACAGTGAAAGATGACACCACCGTTTAAATATTATACAGGATCTTCTCATTAGCTAAGAAATTACCTCTTAAGGGTGCGTTCACACACTATTACTAGCAGCAGGTTTCCCGCTGTGGGAATCCCGATGCGAGTTACGCTACCATTGATTTAAATGGGTCCACAGACAGTCTGCAATAGTGTCAGATTTGCGGACTGTCCGCGGACCCATTCAAATGAATGGTAGAGTAACTCGCAGCGGGTTTGGACATGCCAGAAAATCTAGCATTGTCAGGCTGTATTAGATTTTCCCATTTGGCAACAGCTGGAGACACCACTTTCTCTTGAGTAAGCAAATACCTCATATGTGGATGTAAAATGTTCTGCAGGCGCAGTAGAGGGCTCAGAAGGGAAGGAGCAACAATGGGATTTTGGAGAGTGAATTTTGCTGAAATAGTTTTTGGGGGGGGGGGGGGGTATGTCGCATTTAGGAAGCCCCTATGGTGCAAGAACAGCAAACAAAACTCACATGGCATACTATTTTGGTAACTACACCCCTCCAGGAATATAACAATGGGTAAAGTGAGCCTTAACTCCACAAGTGTTTGACGCCTTTTTGTTAAAGTCAGATGTGTAAATAAATTAAAAAAATCACAAAATTGCTTGTTTTCCCCCAAATTTTACATTTTTACAAGGGGTAATAGGAGAAAATGCCCCCCCCCCCCCCGTTAAAATTTTTAACCCCATTTCTTCTTAGTATGGAAATACCCCATATGTGGATGTTAAGTGCTCTGCGGGCGAACTACAATGCTCAGAATTGAAGTAGCCATATTTGGCTTTTGGAAAGCAAATTTTGCTGAAATGGTTTTTGGGGGCATGTCGCATTTAGAAAACCCCTATGGTGCCAGAACAGCAAAAAAAAAAACAAAAAAAAAAAACACATGGCATACTATTTTGGAAACTATGCCCCTCAAGGAACGTAACAAGGAACGTAAAACCCCACAGGTGTTTGACGAATTTTTGCAAAAGTTGGATGTGAAAATTAAAAATTAGATTTTTTTTCAATAAAATGCTGGTGTTACCCCAAATTTTTCATCTTCACAAGGGGTAATAGGAAAAAAATCCTCCCAAAATTTGTAACACCATTTTTCCTAAGTATGGAAATACCCCATATGTGGATGTAAAGTGCTCTGCGGGCGAACTCCATTGGTCAGAAGAGAAGGAGCGCCATTGAGCTTTTGGAGATAGAATTTGTTTGGAATGGAAGTCGGGGGCCATGTGCGTTTACACATTACATTTTTCATTTTCATGGACCACTGTTCCAAAAATCTGTCAGACACCTGTGGGGTGTAAATGCTTACGGTATCCTTTATTACATTACGTGAGGGGTGTAGTTTCCAAAATGGGGTCACATTTGGGGGGGGGGGGGTCCATTGTTCGCACCATGAGGGCTTTGTAAACACACATGGCCTTCAATTCTGAACAAATCTTCTCTTCAAAAGCCCAATGGTGCTCCTTCTCTTCTGAGCATTGTAGTACGCCCGCAGAGCACTTTACATCCACATATGGGGTATGTTCTTACTTATTTACTTACACATTTTGGGGGCTTTTCTCCTATTTTTCCTTGTGAAAATGAAACATTTAGGGTAACCGAATTTTAGTGAAAACATTTTTTTTTCCTTTTCCCATCCAACTTTCCAAAATAGGGTCACACATTTTTTTTTTTTTTTTTACGTTTATGTCAGAACCGCAGTAAAATGAGCCATCCCTGTGCAAATCACCAATTTAGGAATTGTACATAGTGCGCTCTCACTCCTGAGCCATGTTGTGCGCCCACAAAGCATTTTACGTCCACATATGGAATATTTCCGTAGGAGAAATTGCGTTACACATTTTGGGGTCTTTTTTTCCCTTTTACCTCTTGTGAAAATGAACACCAGCATGTTAGTGTAAAATGTTTTATTTTTTTTCACTAACATGCTTCTGTAGCCCCCAAGTTTACCTTTTCATAAGGGGTAAAAGTAGAAAAATCCCCCCAAAATGTATAACCCAATTTCTCCTGAGTACAGAAATACCCCATATGTGGCCCTAAATTGTTTCCTTAAAAAATGTCAGGGCTCCGAAGTGAGAGAGCGCCATGCGCATTTGAGGCCTAAATTAAGGATTTTCATAGGGGTGGACTCGGTTGCAAGCGTGACAATTGCCTCCGCTACGCCGGTGATTCACAAACAGGGTGCCTCCAGCTGTTGCTAAACTCCCAGCATGCCTGGACAGTCAGTGGCTGTTTGGCAATACTGGGAGTTGTTGTTTTGCAACAGCTGGAAGTTTCATTTTGGAAACACTGCCATACAAGACGTTGTTCATTTTTATTGGGGGGGAGGGGGGGCTGTGTACATGTGTGTATATGTAGTGTTTTACCCTTTATTTTGTGTAAAGTAGTGTTTTTAGGGTACATTCACATGGGCGAGGGTTTACGGTGAGTTTCCCGCTAGGAGTTTGAGCTGCGGCGGAATATTTGCTGCAGCTCAAACTTGAAGCAGAATGTACCCTGTACAGAATGTACCTTGTACATTAACAAACTTGAAGCAGAATGTACCCTGTACATTCACATGGGGGGGGGGGGGGGGCAAACTTTCAGCTTTTGCAAAACTACAACTCCCAGCATGCACTGACAAACCATGCATGCTGGAAGTTGTACTTTTGTTCTGTTACCTAACTTAGTATTTTCCAACCAGTGTGCCTCCAGCTGTTGCAAAACTACAACTCCCAGCATGTACCGATCGCCAAAGGGCATGTTGAGAGATGTATTTATGCAACAGCTGGAGGCACACAACTACAACTCCCAGCATGCCGAGACAGCCGTTTGCTGTTCGTGCATGCTGTGAATTGTAGTTATGCAAGATTTGGAGGGGTACAGTTTAGAGACCACCGCACAGTGATCTCCAAACTGTGGCCCTCCAGATGTTGCAAAACTACAAATCCCAGCATGCCCAGACAGCAATCTGCGCTTTGTACATGAGCCATGCGGCATTGTACAGCGCTTTTTTTCTTTTCCAATGCATTGGTGACGTTGTACAGGAGCCTGGGACCACGGCTATGTACAGCGCTTTTCCGATGCATTGGCAACACAGGGACTTTTCAGTCCCTGGTTGTAATAATCCCCAAAAAGTCTCAAGAACGTTGATCCAGGGATTAATTCTGATTGCCATATTTGGAGTCGGGAAGGAATTTTTCCCCCTGGGGCAAATTGGCATCCGCCTCAAGGTTTTTTTTGCCTTCCTCTGGATCAACACAGTAGGGCAGTGTTACCCAACCATGCTGCCTCCAGCTGTTGCAAAACTACAAATACCAACATGCTGGCAGTCACAGTTTGGCAACAGCTGGAGGAACCCAGGTTGGGAAACACTTCAATAGGGGAAGGTTTACTAACTGCAGTGTTTTGGTACACCGCATGTAAGTAAAACTCTGCAACTATCAGCCACCCATATGCAAATCACTAATTTAGGCCTCAAATGTGCATAGCGCTCTCTCACTCCTGAGCCCTGTTTCATTTGCCTGGCAAAAGTTTAGGGCCACATAAGGGGTATTTCTCTACTCGGGAGAAATTGCTTCACAATTTTGGGGGGCTTTTTCTCCTTTTACCTCTAAAAAAAAAAAAGAATGTGGGCTACATATGCATGTTAGTGTAAAAAAAAAGAAATTTTCTACACTAACATGTTGGTGTACCCCCATACTTTTAAGTTTCACAAGAGATAAAAGGAGAAAAAGACCCTCAAAATTTGTAAAGCATTTTCTCTTGAATACAGAAATACCCCATGTGTGGCCATAAAGTGTTCTGCGGGTGCACATCATGGCTCAGGAGTTAGAGAGCACCTGAGGCCTAAATTGGTGATTTGCACAGGGGTGGCCAATAGTTGCAGCATTTAAGACATAAACCTAAAACAAAAACCACCCACATGTGACCCCATTTTGTAAACTACACCCCTCAAGGAACGTAACAAGGGGAATAGTGAACCCTAACTCCTCACAGATGTTTGACGACTTTCCGTTGAAGGGGGATGTGAAAAAGGAAAATTGGATTTTTAACACTAAAATGGTGCTGTTACCCCAAATTTTTATTTTTCACATGGGGTAATTGGAGGAAATAGACCCCAAAATGTAAAGCCCAATTTCTCCCGATTCAGAAAACACCCCATATGGGGATGATAAGTGCTCTACTGGCGCACTACATGTCTCAGAAGGAAAGGAGCAAGAATGTTTCTGAAATTTTACTCCTTCTCTCCTGAGACCTGTAGTGCGCCAGCAGAGCACTTTTCACCCCCATATGGGGTGTTTTCTGAATCAGAAGAAATTGGGCTTCAAATTTTGGGGGGTATTTTCTGCTTTAACCCTTTGTAAAAATGTAAAATTTTTGGGAACCCAAGCATTTTAGGTAAAATTATTATAATTTTTTTTACATATGCAAAAGTCGTGAAACCCCTGTGGGGTATTAAGGTTTACTTTACCCCTCGTTACGTTCCCCAAGGGGTCTAGTTTCCAAAATGGTATGCAATGTGGGGTTTTTGCTGTCCTGGCACCATAGGGGCTTCCTAAATGCGGCATGCCCACAGAGCAAAATTTGCTCTCAAAAAGCCAAATGTGACTCCTTCTCTTCTGAGACCTGTAGTGCGCCAGCAGAGCACTTTTCACCCCCATATGGGGTGTTTTCTGAATCGGGAGAAATTGGGCTTCAAATTTTGGGGGGTATTTTCTGCTTTAACCCTTTGTAAAAATGTAAAATTTTTGGCAAACCAAGCATTTTGGGTAATTTTTTTAATTTTTTTTTTTACATATGCAAAAGTCGTGAAACCCCTGTGGGGTATTAAGGTTCACTTTACCCCTTGTTACGCTCCCCAAGGGGTCTTGTTTCCAAAATGGTATGCCATGTGTTTTTTTTTGCTGTCCTGGCACCATAGGGGCTTTCTAAATGCGGCATGCCCCCAGAGCAAAATTTGCTCTCAAAAAGCAAAATGTGACTCCTTCTCTTCTGAGACCTGTAGTGCGCCAGCAGAGCACTTTTCACCCCCATATGGGGTGTTTTCTGAATCGGGAGAAATTGGGTTTCAAATTTTGGGGGGTATTTTCTGCTTCAACCCTTTGTAAAAATTACAAATTTTTGGGAACCCAAGCATTTTAGGTAAAATTATATTTTTTTTTTTTACATATGCAAAAGTCGTGAAACACCTGTAGGGTATTAAGGTTCACTTTACCCCCTGTTATGTTCCCCGAGGGGTCTAGTTTCCAAAATGGTATGCCATGTGTTTTTTTTTTGCTGTCCTGGCACCATAGGGGCTTCCTAAATGCGGCATGCCCCCAGAGCAAAATTTGCTCTCAAAAAGCAAAATGTGACTTCTTCTCTTCTGAGACCTGTAGTGCGCCAGCAGAGCACTTTTCACCCCCATATGGGGTGTTTTCTGAATCGGGAGAAATTGGGCTTCAAATTTTGGGGGGTATTTTCTGCTTTAACCCTTTGTAAAAATGTAAAATTTTTGGGAACCCAAGCATTTTAGGTAAAATTATTATTATTTTTTTTACATATGCAAAAGTCGTGAAACCCCTGTAGGGTATTAAGGTTCACTTTACCCCTTGTTATGTTCCCTGAGGGGTCTAGTTTCCAAAATGGTATGCCATGTGTTTTTTTTTTGCTGTCCTGGCACCATAGGGGCTTCCTAAATGCGGCATGCCCCCAGAGCAAAATTTGCTCTCAAAAAGCAAAATGTGACTCCTTCTCTTCTGAGACCTGTAGTGCGCCAGCAGAGCACTTTTCACCCCCATATGGGGTGTTTTCTGAATCGGGAGAAATTGGGCTTCAAATTTTGGGGGGTATTTTCTGCTTTAACCCTTTGTAAAAATGTAAAATTTTTGGGAACCCAAGCATTTTAGGTAAAATTATTATTATTTTTTTTACATATGCAAAAGTCGTGAAACCCCTGTGGGGTATTAAGGTTCACTTTACCCCTCGTTACGTTCCCCAAGGGGTCTAGTTTCCAAAATGGTATGCCATGTGGTTTTTTTTGCTGTCCTGGCACCATAGGGGCTTCCTAAATGTGACATGCCCCCCAAAAACCATTTCAGAAAAATGTTCTCTCCAAAACCTCCTTGTCGCTCCTTCGCTTCTGAGCCCTCTACTGCGCCCGCCGAACAATCTACATAGACATATGAGGTATGTGCTTACTCAAGACAAATTGGGTTACAAATACAAGTAAAAATGTTATCCTTTTACCGCTTTCAAAACTCAAAAATTGGGTCTACAAGAACATGCGAGTGTAAAAAAATGAAGATTTAGAATTTTCTCCTTCACTTTGCTGCTATTCCTGTGAAACACCTAAAGGGTTAAAACGTTGACTGAATGTCATTTTGAATACTTTGGGGGGTGCAGTTTTCATAATGGGGTAATTTATGGGGTATTTCTAATATGAAGACCCTTCAAATCCACTTCAAACTTGAACTGGTCCCTGAAAAATAGCGAGTTTGAAAATTTTGTGAAAAATTTTAAAATTGCTGCTGAACTTTGAAGCCCTCTGGTGTTTTCCAAAAGTAAAAACACGTCAACTTTATGATGCAAACATAAAGTAGACATATTGTATATGTGAACCAGAATTTTTTTTTATTTTGAATATCCATTTTCCTTACAAGCAGAGAGCTTCAAAGTTAGAAAAATGCAAAATTTTCAATTTTTTCATCAAATTTTGGGATTTTTCACCAAGAAATTATGCAAGTTACCACCAAAATTGACCACTATGTTAAAGTAGAATATGTCACGAAAAAACAATCTCGGAATCAGAATGATAAGTAAAAGCATTCCAGAGTTATTAATGTTTAAAGTGACAGTGGTCAGATTTGCAAAAAAGGGCTTCGTCCTAAAGGTGAAAATGGGCTGCGTCCTTAAGGGGTTAATATAGCTGTTTTTTTGTTTTTGTTTTGTGTGTAACCTTTTCCCCTGCATTTTTCTGATTACAAGTAATGTGATTCAAGGATTTCTATTGAAGAATGGAGAGGATCCCAGAAAAAAATGGCCAAATATACATGCGTCTTTTTGCCATTTTTTTCCACCTATAGGCGTCCTGCCCATAAGTGCCAGAATTTTTTCATGCAGATTCACAGCATGTCCAAATATGCAGCAAAAACCATATGTTACATGCAGATTTTGTTGCAGATTCAAAGCAGAACTGGTGTACACAGAGGTAGAGATGTATCATTGTGTAGCTCTGTGCAATCACAATCACCTCAGAACTTGCTGTAGAATGTAACTTTTCTAAGGCAAGGCAAATGTGATATGAATTTGCATTTTTTTTATGTTAGCACACTTTTTTGCGCCTTTTTCAAACAGGCACACATGTTAAATTTCTTCCACTGCAATGTCAATAATGATTCAATGCATTTCACAGTCAGTTCAGCAGAAAGTGTCTCTTTTTGGCTGGAATTTTTTTGGGGAAAAACGCCAAGAAAAATGCCTATTCTGCCACATGGCATTTTTTCGGCCAAAAAACTCTGTGGCCAGATGTTAGCTGTAAATCAATGAGAAATCGCTAAATTCTTTTTCCACTTGGCGTTTTTCAGTTTGGCGTATTTTTTAATCCTTTTGGTATTTTTTCACTCTTTTTGGCATTTTTCAGTTCCTTGGCGGTTTTGCAAAATCGCGGCATGTTGAGCCTATGACGTTTTCCCCCTGAAATTGTGGTATTTCTCCCATAGAAGTCTATGGGAGTGAAAAAAACGCCAAGAAAAACGCCATGTGGGTTTTAACTTTGGCTATTTTCAGGCGGTTTTAATTCTCTTTTGGACATTAGCGATCCAAGAAAGTGATGGAGATACCTTTTTTTAATAAAATTTCGTAGGGTACCATTAAAAAATAATAAAAAAGATACAGTAGTGTTGGAAAAAATTGTATTTAACGACATGTATGTTTTATATACCAAAATATTTATTAATTTTTAAACAGGGATCGATTTATGTGTGCGGGCAGGACACTAAAAATGTAGCTGACAATAATAAAAATGTAGTGTGCGTGTGTGTTTTTCACTTTTTTTCTTAGGTGGTACTACTACTCCCAGCATGGAACACACTGTTCCATGATGGGAGTAGTAGTTCCTGTACTAATTGACAGATCGCTGCAATCTGTCTATTAATGCAGGTACTGCAGCTCCCAACATGGAACAGAGTGTGCTCCATGATGGGATTAGTAGTACCTGCAGTTAAGGACAGATCACAGTGGGTATCCCTCCTGACATCCGCTGTGATCGTCCTACCTATTGCAGAGATGCGGAGCGGCTTTCTCCTGCGCTCGCATCTCTGCACTATACTCCAGCCAGTGATGTGAATAGAACATCACTCATTCATATTTCCCTCTGAGAGCTGTGATTGGCTGCAACCATCTGGCCAATCACCACTCTGGGTAGTGATATGAATTTCTATTCACATCACTGGCCGGAGTACAGAACAGAGATGCAAGCACTGTATAGAGCTACTCCGCATCTCTGCTATATTATGGACTATTGCACACCCGGGCGATATGTCTATTAGTACAGGTACTACTACTCCCATCAAGGAACAGTCTTTTCAATGCTGGGAGTAGTAGTACTACCTAAAAAATGTTTTAAAACATTTAGAAAAAAAAGGGAAACACACACACACACACACACTTTATAAAAAATTTATTAAAAGTTCATTATAAAAATAAAAAATTTCCTTAAATAAATTTTTCCCATCCCTACTGCATCCTTGCACTGGCGTTTTTTCAGTGACAAAAATGCTGGAAAAGAAAACCAAGTGGAACCCTAGCCTTAAAATTGTGCAAAATCTTGGTGCAAAAACTAACTGCGCAAAAATTTTGTACCACATTAAGCCATAAAAATGTCAGGAAGGCAATGATAAATCTCCCCAGAAAGTGGTTAAACCAGTCACAAATCCACAACATAACAATTTTACCAATCTGTTGGAGACAAAAACTGTTTTGATTTGGAAGTGTGAGCTGGGATTAGTTACTCTAGAAAAATCACACTAGTTTTTCTCTCCAAAATATTGATAGATCTGGGCCAATGAGCAGCTGCAAATCTGCAGGTAAATTTTACAGCATTTTTATCTTTTTTTTTACTGACTGTAGTGTTGCCCCCCCCCCCCCCCCCCAAACAATGCTGCCCTAGTTACAGGACCACCGTTGCCTAACAACAAAAACTGCATTGTATTTTGATTTCTATGGGGGGGGGGGGGGGGAAATCACCAAAAAATGGCTTACAAAAATGCCACGTAGGCATGGTGTTTGATATTACATTAATGACTCCCAGCTAACTATTTGAAAACATATCCAGCATGTCTTTTATCAGCTTGACCCTAATTTCCTTCCACTTCCCTATTTGTATGTGACCCCTTATTAGTAAAAAAAACAATATACATTTTCATTGCAAAAAAAAAAACACAAACAAACAAACACATTTTATTTAATAATAGTGTAAATGCTCACTGCACCGCTTATTAAATTCTGTGAGGGGTGTAGTTTCCAAAATGGGGTCACATGTGTGGGGGGGGTCCACTCTTCTGGCACCATGGGGGCTTTGTAAATGCACATGGCCCCCGACATGGCAAATTCTCCAAATGCTCAATGGCGCTCCTTCTCTTCTGAGCATTGTAGTACGCCCGCAGAGCACTTTACATCCACATATGGGGTATTTCCATACTCAGGATAAATGGTGTTACAAACCGTTCAGAAGTGTGAATGGGAGTGCAAGCGAAAATTCTGCCGTGTGAATAGACCCAAACACAGAAAATGCCCCAGCCTTGTTAACAGGAATGCAAGCATTTTCTAAGATCCTCTTAAAAAGTACTCTATGACATTAACATTGCCTATGGTCTGTTGTGTAGTCAAATCATGCACCTGTAGTAGAAATATCATTGAGTAAGGCCTCATGTTGAGGCTGAAACATTGCACTTGTAACATGAATGGGTTAATAAATGACTGTTATCCTTACTGGAGTGCCGCTCTTCTACAGTACTTTGTACGTATTTCAGATTGATTCTTTGATATTTAGAAAGGCCTTTGAAAATGAAAAAAAATAAACTATTTAAATAGTTGCTCTGAGAAACTGCACCACTCTACACAGGTTTTTTATAAATATCCACCATGTATCTAATAAGCACTACAAAAATATACATTGTTCCATCCATTGAACTTGTTTCCGGCCCAGAGAAGGGCTCTAAATCATAAAGAAAGAGACCTGATACGTCATAGGTTATTCTTCTATTTCATCATTGGTGTTGTTACTGACTAAAGGAGCACTGACTAAATCTGACTCCATCTCAGTCTTTTTGAAGTAAGGTAGAATGTTAACAGTGAAGAATGTTTCCAGTGTTGCCTCTGTCTGTTTCCAAAAATCAGAGTCAAAATCCACAGGCACAATAGTGGTCTCCTTATGTGTATGGACAATTAGCTCTGCATATGACATACTAGTGATGGCCATATGACACTGGATTTCGGTGTAGTAAGCATGGTCCTTTCTGAGGGTGTAAGATGCCCCATCCCACCTCAAGCAGAAGGAGCGGTGTTTGCAGGCCTGTCGCAGGGTACTATCAGGATGCTTGTGCAAACACTTCACCAGCAGGGGCCAGCTCTTCTTATCCTTCTCATTTATCACTGCTCTGCTGGAACATGCTAAGTAAGATTTTTCTTCGTGATGTAGCACCTCATATTGTTTTATTTTTAATCTCTGACTGTGTTTTTCTAAGTTCATTTTCTTGTACCTATGAATGGCTTCCTCCTCCATACACTGGATCCATTCATGTCTTGTCCTCAGTTTCCTATCTCCTGAGCTCAGCATAGCTTTTATCTGTGATACAGGCATATGCTCATTTGTATTCTTAGCAAACCGACTGTGAATTATTTCATGTACAGAGGAAGCCATTATGTCATTTTTACATTGGCTGGTCATCAAAGATTTTTGCCTTCTGCGGTAAGGATATGGTCTGCGGTTGAAAGGTTTAAGAAATGCCCAAATACTATTGAAATCATTAGACACGTGCCTTAGTGTTTTGTTTCTTGCAGTTTTCTTCTTGTTATTATTTTGCACCCAAACCTCAAAGAAATCTTCTATATTGAAATGTAGAGATGGTTTTTCTTTTTGTGTGTTTCTTGGAGCACGTTTATCCTTGGAATTAGACACAGAACACACTGGAACAATTGGAGTATTTTCTTCATGCTTTCTGGAAAATTTTGGTAGATTCAGTGTGGGAGCCACATTCTGTGGAAATATATCTTGAAAATTAATGTGCATAGGTTGTATTGGCCAAATCGTGTGATGCAGATAGAATTGGGGGTATGTGAATGATTTTCTCTTATTTTTTGTAGACAAATTGTTATTAGGGTTAATGGTGACTTTTCCTTTTTTTGTGGATTGGGTTATTGAAACTGTATTCTTGAAGTCTCCAGAATTTTTTATGATTGTTGTGGTAGGTTTGGGTTGGGGGGGCACAGTAGATTTCTTCTCTTTGCTTGAAGCAGATTTTTTCTTAGCACTTGCACAAGAATGTTCAAGTAAAGGAGATTTAGTTTTCACTTTTCTTCTGCGTATCTTTTTCTTTGTGGTTGGATCCAAATTCCTCTGAAGAAATGCAGAACTGTTTGCACCAGGTACAGGTGTAGAGGCTTCAGCAGATGTGTCAGGCTTGTTCCCAAAAGCCTCATTCCTGTGAGTGTTTGGAGTTATTGAAGCACTGACTACCTTAGCTTTTGGACTCATGTTGCTCTCAGTACTTAGAATTGTTGAAGGACCAATATCCTGTTGGTCTATGTTCTCTGAATATACAGAAAACGTTTTCATTTTACACAGTGGAGCGATGCTGGGCAAACAATATTTTTTCCCTTGAGGTAAAGATAAAATATCGGTAGACAGTGGTGGAATAATTGGTATCTTCTGGTATAAGCTTCCTGTTGACATACAATAAAGATGTCCTGTTGCCGGACATTGTAGATATCTTGTACTTTGGTTTTGTGGGTCTGTTGGTAAATGCACAAATAGGTATGATTTATCCAAAACTGGAAATATTGGAGCTGTTGGCTTCTTCATGTTCAGTGGAAGGAGATTCATTTATTAATTATAAGAAGAATGATGTGAGCGCTGTAATGGTTGGTTGTATTGAAACTGGTCATCCACTCTCAACTTGTTTAGTAAAGACTGAAGAGCAAAACCTAGGCATGAAACAAGAGCAGAGATTTTTGTCACATTTTCATATCTTAATTTGCACAAAAACAACACAAATGTTTAACAACATTCCCAAATACCCTATAAAGATCACAAACACACTGAATTTCTAAATTACAAAAACCATTACATATTTTTAATCCCCTTTAATGTGGTGGCCCAGTACGGGAGGTGTTACCCCATGCTCCTGCTGTCCTGTCAGGCAGCCTCCTTCAGTGTCCCCAAGGCCCCCTGCACTTGTTTCCCCATTATAAGTATGTTTTACCATGTAAAGTAGGGATGTCCCGATACCATTTTTTTTAAGACCGAGTACGAGTCCCGATACTTTAATTCTAGTACTCGCCGATACCCATTACGAGTACTTTTATTTTAAAGGGAATCTGACAGCAAGGTGACGCGTTTTCTGGCGCTGTTTTCCATATGATATGTGGGTTCCTAGTTGTCTACAATGTAGGCGGCTGCTGTAGTATGAGCCAAGATTTCTCTCTTCTCCATTGGAAAGAACAGGGAATTTGCATTGGCGGTGAGACTGATGATCACATTATCTACCTATAAATTCAAGTTAGTGCAGGTGACTCTGCTGTAAGGTTACCTTTAATAGTAGGTAGTATTCCCTTGCAGTCATTAGTAGCAGCCCCCCCTGTAGACAGAAACCCCCTTTAGACAGTGGGCCCCCATATAAACAGCAGCAGGGCCCCCCGTTTAGACAGCAGCAGCAGGGCCCCCAGTTTAGACAGCAGCAGCACAGGCCCCCATCTAGACAGCAGCCCCCCTCCCTCCCCCTGTAGACAGCAGGGCCCCCCTTTAGACAGCAGCAGCCCCCCCCCCCTGTAGACAGCAGGTCCCTCTCTTTAGACACCAGCAGGCCTCCCTGCAGTGGCATTGCTAGGGTTGGTGTCACCCGGTGCGGTAGAAAATGGTGTCATCCCCATACCTTCCCCCCCCCCCTCAGTAAGTTTTTAGCCTGTTGTGACAGACACCACTGTTGTAGCGCATTGTGAGAAATTCCAGTATAATAATCAGATATACCAGTTGCTACAGAATGGGAAAGTGTTAAAGAAGTTTTCACCATTTAAATATACAGCTCCCAGAATTACTTAAAGGGGTACTCCACTGGAAAACATTTACTTTTATATCAACTGGTGCCAGAAAGTTAAACAGATTTTTAAATTACTTCTATTTAAAATCTTAATCCTTACGGTACTTATAAGCTGTTGTATTCTCCACAGGAAGTTGTGTAGTTCTTTCCAGTCTGTCCACAGTGCTCTGTCTGTCCATGTCAGGAACTGTCCAGAGCAGGATAGGTTTGCAATGGGGATTTGCTCCTACTATGGACAGTTCTTGACATGGACAGAGGTCTCAGCACAGAGCACTGTGGTCAGACAGAAAATAAATTAAAAAAGAAAAGAACTTCCTGTGAATTGCTTATACAGCAGCTAATAAGTACTGGAAGGATTAAGATTTTTAAGTAGAAGTAATTTATAAATCTGTTTAACTTTGTAGCACCAGTTGATTACATTTTTTTTCCCAGTAGAGTACCCCTTTATGCAGTGGTGAGGTTATGCTGGGAGTTGAGATTCACTGACCATAACTGTATAACTGACAAGCAACTACAGCTCTGATAGGACATAGAGAGGACAATGATATAAGTGACTACAGGTGACGTCTTCTCTATAGTCTTTCCTTATCTAATTCAGATGGTACATACCGCCGGGTCCAGCTAAAACTTCTCTCTGCAGAATGTGACGCCCAGACGTCTCCTCACTATGTCAGCGCATTCTCATCCTCTATATGAAAACAAGTATTAATATAAACCTGCCAGACACTGTATCCTCTAAATATAATACTACTATACACTATACTCTGATTATAAACCTTCCATACACAGTACCCACTGAATATAATACTACTACACACTGTACATTCTGAATATAATACCAACACATACTGTACACTCTGAATATAAATCTGCCACATACTGTACCCTCTGAATATAAATCTGCCACATACTGTACCCTCTGAATATAAATCTGGTGGTGTTGCTAGTGGATGATGGGGGCGCTAGTACTGGGGGGGTGTTGCTGGAGGATGATGAGGGTGCTACTGGCCATCCCCCCTGGCAGTATCACCCCCATCATCCATCGGCAGGATCGTCCTCCTGGCAGGAGCACCCCCATCATCCACCATCAGGATCTGCTGATGGAGGTGCTGCTGGGGGGGTTTGCTGGTGGATGATGAGGGTGCTACTGCCAGGGGGGAGCATTAGGTAGGCAGCAGTTCCCCCACTTAAGGTAGGTAGCAGTTCCCCCACATTAGGTAGGTAGCAGTTACCCCACATTAGGTAGCATAGATTCCCCACATGTGGTACCAGTTACCCCAAATTAGGTAGTAATTTCCCCACATTAGGTAGCACAGATTCCACACATTAGGTAGCACAGATTCCACACATTAGGTAGCACAGATTCCACACATTAGGTAGCACAGATTCCCCACATTATGTAGCAGCTTTCGCACATTAGGTAGCAGTTTCCTCACATTAGGTAGCAGTTTCCTCACATTAGGTAGCATAGATTCCCCACATTTGGTAGTAGTTTCCCCCCATTAGGCCGCAGGTTCCCTTGCATGTTCCCCACAATAAGTCAAAGTCTCCCCACATTAGATCGCTGGTTCAAACAAACCCCCCCCCTTCCCCCACACAAAAAAAAACACACACACCACAGAGACACACACAGATAGATAGAGAGACACACACACAGTCAGAGATACACACACTCACAGACAGAGAGACACACAGACTGAGTCACACACAGTCACACACAGACAGAGTCACACACAGACAGAGATAGCGACAGACAGACACACACAAACACACACACATACATACACACAGAGACACACACTCACAGACAGAGAGACACACACACACACAAAGACAGAGAGTCACACACACACAGAGTCACACACACAGAGAGTCACACACACACAGTCACACACAGACACACAAACAGAGATAGAGTGAGACAGACACACAATCACTTACCCATCCAGCGCAGCGCTCCTTCTCTCCGGCGCTCTGCGAGTGACGTCACGTCCTAATGCGCAGCCCTGCGGAGTGACGTCGGGCCGACGCAACAGAAGACGTGGGGGCGCAGGCCGGTTCACTGTGCAGGTGACTGGGGGGGGGGGGTGCTTCTACTACTACGGAGACAAGTGAGACAGCGAAAAAGTGAGGACGCGGTGAGGGTGAGGGGTGCTATTACAGAGGCAGCGCAAGTGAGGAGCGGGGGCGTACCTGGTGTCACCCCATCAGGATGGTGTCACCCGATGCGGGCCGCACCCCCCGCACCCCGGTCGCAACGCCACTGCCTCCCTGTAGACATTAGTAGCAGCCCCCTCCTTGCAGACAGCTCACCTGCGGCTGTCCTCTGTCGGGTGCTTCCGCTCCACTGCCACGTTCTCCCATCCGCATCATGGCGTCCCATGGAGGAGCATGTGACATATACATCACTCTGCTTCCTCCGTAGCGTTACGCTGGGAGCAGGGGAGGAGGTGGAGTGATGTATGTGTCACATGCTCCTCCATGGAACACTATGATGCGGACGGGAGGATGGGAGAACGGGGCAGCGGAGCAGCAGCAGGTATCGGGCATGGTATCGGGGACATTACATACATAGTTACATAGTTAGTACGGTCGAAAAAAGACATATGTCCATCAAGTTCAACCAGGGAATTAAGGGGTAGGGGTGTGGCGCGATATTGGGGAAGGGATGAGATTTTATATTTCTTCATAAGCATTAATATTTCTTCATAAGCATTAAACGAGTCCCCGATACCATGCAAACGAGTCCCCGATACCATGCAAATGGCTAGTATCGGCCCTGATACCGATACTAGTATCGGTATCAGGACATCCCTAATGTAAAGTGTTATAAAATGTAATGTTGCTTTAAGAGTTATACCATGTGATATGTCATGTGATTGTTACCCAGGAGGTACCAGGGACCATGTGATCCCAAGAGTGATCTATGGGCTCCCTGCTAGTCTCCATATAAGCCCTGGGTGGAGCTAACTTCTCTCTCGTTGAGCTCTGCTTTTCTGCTAAGTTGAGGTGCAGTGCAGTCGTGCCTAGTGTGTGTGTGTCCATAGTGTTGGGGACCTCAAAGTCAAGTCCTGCAGCCACCATCAAGTCAAGTCAGTCCCTGTCCTCTGTACTCCTCCAAACTTACAGACTCGCTGTCTTCCTTCTCCTCTTCCTAACACCTATCCTTCTCCTTAATACTTCTCAGCAACTTCCTATACCCCTCTGTTCTCCTGCTCCATATTTCTCTGCCCCCCAGACCCCTCTGTTCTCCTCCCTCATACTTCTCTGTCACCCAGACCCCTCTTTCCTTCTCCATACTTTTTTATATCATAGGTCAGGAAGGGGTTAGATTTATCTCATATCAGACCATGACATGCACCAAAAGAATGTCCACACGGCAGAATTTTTGCACTGAATTCTGCGTGAAATTTCTGCATGAATTTATAGCCAATTCGATAGGATTTCGCTGTCCCATTTACACAGCTGAATTTCTGCTGCAGGAATTTCATTAAAATGAATTGGCTATAAATTCATGCATAATTTTAATGCAAAATTCAGCGCAGAGATTCTGCCGTGTGAACCTGGCCTTAGGCCGCTTTTCACACGGCAGAAATTCCACATGAAGTTTCTGTGTGAACTTCAGCATACATTTTTTGCTCATTCACTTTACTGGGATTCCACAAATTCATTTACACAGCAGAATTTCCGCTGTGGAATGTTTGATGTAGAAATTCTGCATTCTGTGCTCCGAAACAATATAAGTTTGGTCTTATATTTTTTAGGACTTTGGCTAAAATGGGGCTTGAATTTGTGGAATCTGCGCAAAATGTAACTGTTAAGTTATCTAAAGCCTATTCCTACTCCCGCAGGTAGTACATTTGGGACTACCCCTTAGCATGGCCATCGAGTGGACTTATGTTTTCCTGGTTTATGGGTGATCCTCTTGGATGTTTGCTTCCACTTCCCTCCCTGAGACACCCTGGATGAGAAGGGACTGAAGAGCCAGAATTAATTAATATCGAGGCATTGCCCTCTGCAAGTCTCCTCCTCCTATGCTGACCCCTTGGGTAGGTTTGTTATTCTTCAGGGTACCCTAGGGGGGAAACAGTTGCTCCTTTGTAATGTCTATGCCCCTAACTCATCTCAAATTCCCTTCCTTCGTTGGGTGATGGCGCGTCTACGTAAATTTCCACCCTCAGCCTGGCTCTTGGAGGGCGATTTTAACTTAGTTTTCTCACCCTCAGTTGATCACCACTCTGCGACAGGCTCCCCATCACCTCCTTCCCAATTGCGCTTATCTATGCTTTTTAGGCACCTGATTCGCTCTGCGGCGCTTTATGACCTGTGGCGTATTAATCATCCGTCGGACCGCTCGTTCTCTTTTTTTTCTCACCCCCACAATCTCCACACTCACATTGACTACTTTTTTGGCAATCTCCCCTTGGTTTGCATGCTCTCTTCTGCATCTATGGAACCTATCTCCTGGTCTGACCATAGTCCTGTTCTTGTGTCCTTTTTTCCGCTTATCTCTTCTCCACGCTGTTGCCACTGGCGTCTTAATGACTCTTTGCCTAAAACTCCTACTTCCCGGGATGCGATACTGTCTCATATTACTGATTATTTTGCAACCAACGAAGGCTCTGTGTCCTCCCCGACAATTCTATGGGAGGCTAACAAGGCTGTGGTTAGAGGACACTGTATTGCTCTTGGCTCTCGCCTGAAGAGAGACACATTGATCTGCTCCCGGGAACTTAGGGTACAAATTTCTACTCTGGAGGCTCTTCTACTAACTACTCCTCTTTCGGTTCTGAGGCGTCTGGTCGCTGCGCAGTCCCAATTGGGAGACCTGGCTCTCCATAAGGTAGAACGGCAATGCTTTATGCTAAGCAGCGGTTCTATGAGAAGGGTAATAAGGCCCATACTATGCTAGCTAGGCGTTTGAGGGACCGTGCTATAGCTCAGGCCCCCTCGGCTCTGAAAGATGCCACAGGGACCCTCCATTACCATCCTGATTCTATTGCCAGCCTTTTTCATGACTATTACTATAAGTTGTACTCCTTCCTTCCCAACTCCCGTCGGACCCTGGGGAGCGAGCTGCGGCACTGGACTCGTTCCTTTCTAGATGTAGCCTTCCGGCCCTCTCTGCCACTGACAGGGAGTCCCTGAATGCTCCTGTCACGCTCGAGGAACTTTCTGAAGTTCTTAAGTCCCTCCCAGCCGGGCGCTTCCCGGGCCCTGACGGGTTTACATATTTATACTATAAGACCTATTCGGCTGTTCTTCTACCCAAGCTAGTCCCCTTGTTAAACTCCTTTCTGGGGGGTGAGGGGATCCCACAGTCCTTCTTACATTCCCTAATTACGCTGATTCCCAAGCCTAATAAAGACCCTCATGATTGTTCTAGTTATAGGCCCATAGCCCTCCTCAATTCTGATGTGACATTTTTTTCCAAGCTCTTAGCTGCACGCCTCTGCACTTTCCTCCCTACTCTTATTCACAAGGATCAGGTTGGTTTCATCCCCTGTCGTCAGGGTGGTGACAACACGAGACGGGTGGTGGATCTTATTGATCTCGTTAATAGGAGATCTGAACAAGCCTTACTCCTCAGCCTAGATGCTGAAAAGGCTTTTGATAGGTTGGGATGGCCATTCATGTTTGCTACCCTACAGAAAGTTGGAATCTCTGGTAATTTTCTCAACGCACTGCGGGGTCTCTACTCCTCTCTCTCTACTCCTCTCCTACTGCCTCTCTTAAGCTCCCATCTACTTCCTCACCTCCCTTTACTCTCCAAAATGGCACTCGGCAGGGATGCCCATTGTCCCCCCTGATCTTTGCTCTTTCTATAGAGCCGCTTGCGGCTCTGATCCGGGGAGACCCTGACATCTCGGGGATAACCCTTCATGATAGGGCTTTTAAGATTTGCCTTTTTGCGGATGATGTCTTGCTCACTCTTACTAACCCTCTTCTGTCCTTGCCCTCTTTGTATAAACTTCTACGTGAATATGCCCAGGTCTCTGGTTATAAGGTTAATCTTTCTAAGTCTGAAGCCATGCCTCTTAACCTTCCTTCCTCTTTGATATCCCAGTTGAAGGGTAACTACTCTTTTTGTTGGTCCCCTACGGCCATTAAATACCTGGGAGTGTCCCTCTCTTCTTCCTATTCTTCTTTGTACTCCACCAACTTCCCCTCCTTGTTCAAGAGCTGCGTTCCTTGATGGAAAAATGGCGATCTCAATATATTTCCTTTTTTGGGCGCATTGCGGCGGTCAAAATGACTATCCTGCCCAAACTTCTCTACTTTTTCGAGACGCTGCCGGCACGAGTTCCTTTAGCTGCGCTACATTCCTTTCAATCGGCTATTTTTCGATTTATTTGGGATACTAAAAGACATAGACTGCCCATGTCGGTAATATTGGCGAGCCGTTCTTCTGGGGGGTTGGGAGTACCAGATGTAGCGAAATATTATTGGACGGCGCATTTACGTCACCTTGCTGCATGGTCAACTTACCACGCCTATAGTAAATGGATGGAGTTGGAAAAACTTTGGCTATCTCCTACTCATCCCAACTCTCTCCTGTGGTCCTTTCCCCTCCCCACCCCTCCACTTTCTCTTCTGGATCCTATGTCCTTCTCCCGATATGTTTGGACTTACTGCTCTGGGCGGTTCCGCCTCCCTTCCCCATCCTCTCCCTTGCAGTCTTTTCTATATTACTCAGACTTCCCCCCGGGATGCACTTCTCGCATGGCACGGGAGTGGGGCTCCCGAGGATTGTTTTGTTGGGCTGACATTGTGGACCCGCTCACGCGTACCCTTCTGCCATTTGATAGCTTGAGATCTCGTTGGGATCTCCCCGCTTCTGAACTAACTCACTATATACAGCTTCAGCACTTCCTGCTATCGCAGCGGGGCTCTGTGTAGGGGTGGGCCATGGATGTGGGGACTCCTCTCGAGTATTTATTCCCTATTGCTCTCCCCTCGGGATAATACTGCCCCAACTCACCATTACATGGGAGATGCTGGGAAGAAGCCCTTAACACTACTATTACACTCCCTCAGTGGCGGGTGATCTGGGATCGGGCCTCTCGGGCCTCTATCTGCACGGCTTATAAGGAAACGCAATACAAGATGCTCATGGGTTGGTATCACACTCCAGTCCTGCTGAATAAACTGAACCCTGATATTCCCCCTCAGTGTTGGAGATGTGGAGTGGGTTTAGGGGGATATTTTCCATATATTTTGGTCCTGCCCATTTATCACTCCATTTTGGGTGTTGGTTCAGCGACTGTTACAAAGTGTCCTGGATGTGGTGGTGCCTCTGGATCCATTGGTATTTCTCTTACATTTGTCTACTAGGGCCTTGGCCAAGAGACCGTTTAAATTCTTTATGCATGTAGTTTTTGCGGCCAAGACTCTGATAGCTAAACATTGGAAACAGACACCCCCCCCCCATCTGAAGGGGAACTGATAGCTAGGATCCGGGAGATTCGCTCCTTGGAGTCTATTACCGCCTTCCTAAACAACACTATTCCACAATTCCTTTCAGTGTGGGACCCTTGGGACAGATTCACAGATAGACAGCCTCCCTAATCGGTGTGCTCCTTCTGGACCTATCTTCTTCTCTTCTTTTCTTTTTCTTTCTTAACCGTTCACGTGTTCTTCCTCGTCTCCCCTCTTCCCTGCTGGTTGTTGTTGTCGTCGTTCCACCCTCCCTACCCCCCCTCCCCTTTCCCCTTCCCTTATGCTGGAGAAACAGGCTCTAGTAATTTATGGGTTCTGCCCTCTCAGCGTATATCAGCTTCGATATTGTGCATTGTACTGTTTAGTTATCACATTTTATTGTCCTGTAGGGGTTTTTACCCCCCCCCCCCCCAAAAAAAAATTTTGCTACTTGATTGTATCTCTTGTCGTTGAACCTTTTGTCAAAATTTCATAACAATTTACAGTTAAAAAAAAGTTATCTAAAGCCTACCTTTCTAGTGTCCTGCGGAATTTGTGCGGAATTTCTGCATACATTTCCGCAACAATTCCGCAAATATCTAAATACCGTAGAATTCTGCAAAAAACAAATGCTAATACAGAACTGATAGAGATATGCACATTTTCTGTCGTGTGAACGCGGCCTTAGGCTATGTTCACACGTCAGAATTTCTACATAAAATTCTGCATGGAATTCTGCATTAAAATTCTGCATGAATTTATAGCCAATACACTTCAATGGAATTCCGCACAGAATTTCTGCTGCAAAATTTCAGAGGCAGGAATTCTATTGAAGTGAAGGGGCAATTACTTTCTGAGTAATTTACTGCAGAATTTTCATGCAGAATCCAGTACAGAAATTCTGCTGAGTGAGCATAGCCTAAAAGGGAGGTATTTATCATTATTTGGCTGTGCCCAGTACTTTTTATAGTGGGTTTTATTTTTTCTGCAGTCTTTTTGCTGATGTGCACTGAATTTATCAAAAAGGTGAACGGACTTTAATAAATACTGCGCAAATTTACATTCACCTCACAAACGTCTGTAAGCCGCGAAATTGGAAGTTTCTTTTAGTTTCCTCTCAGACTGAGTTGCCGTGCTCCGGAGACCTGTGTGCTCGGTACAGAAGGTGCTGTCATAGCAGGTTGCCCCAGTTGTAAGTGTTTAATGTTAAAAAGTGTTTCTGTCTGTCTTATTTTTGAACAAAGCTAAAATAAGCTACAAAGAATGCCAGACATTACCAAGGTCCGATGGCCCTTTTTATTTTTTATGACAAAATTGTCATACAGAGAGTTCTAAATAGTCTGGCAACATGGCATAGCATTGATCAGTGTATGCAATCAAGGTATTGCATGTTATAGTCCCCTCTGGGGGCTATAAAAGTGTAAAAAAAAAAAGTGTAAAGAAAGTGTGATTTAACCCCTTCCCTAATAAAAGTTTGAAAAAAACTATGTAAATAAAAATATAAACATATGTGGTATCGCCATGTGCGTAAATGTCCGAACTATAAAAATATATCATTAATTAAACTGCACGGACAATGGCGTACACGTAAAAATAAAATTCCAAAGTCCAAAATAGCGTATTTTTGGTCACATTTAATATGTTAAAAAATTTATAAAAAGCGCTCAAAAAGTCCCATCAAAACAAAAATGGTACCGATAAAAACTTCAGATCCTGGCACAAAAAATTAGCCCTCATACCGGCCCGTACGCGGAAAATAAAGTCATGGGGTCAAAAGAGGACATTTTTAAACGTATTCATTCTCTTGCATGTAGTTATGATTGTTACCAGATGTAAAACAAAATCAAACATGCGTAGAAACAGAAGCCCCTAAAGGTTACAAAATGTTATTTTTTTTATTTTGTCCCACAAATATTTTTTCTTTGGTGTAGCAGTCGATTTTTTGGTAAAATGACTGATGTCTGTTACACTATGCGCTCCGGCCTCACACGCTGGCCATGAGCGCATGGTCCCCTTACCTTCTGCTGCTGACGGGGCTGGGACTTGCATCGCGGGACATGCCCACATGTGAGCCCCAGTCCGTCACTCTCCGGGTGTTTCTCCTGCCTCTACCTCCACCTCTCTGCTACGGCACGCGTGTCTCCGTCCCTTAGGGCGTGCGCGCACCGGAGTTTTAAGATTTAAAGGACCAGTACACTCATTAGTGTAACCACCTGTGGCTTGTTTATAAATTCCTCCACCCTCCTCAGTTCTCTGCCGGATCTTTGTTGCCTTGTGCCCTAGAAAAAGCGTTCTGTTGTATTGCCTTGCCGTGTACCTGATCTCCTGCTCTTGTGACTTGACCTTGCACCTCTGCCACCTGACTATTGAACTCCTGCTACGTCCTGACTACACTACTGTGCCGCCTGCCCTGACCTACTGCTATCCAGACTACGAGTTGCCTCATCCCTCCTGTGCCTCGCATCTCCTCAGCCGCCTGTGTGGTCGAGCCGTGCCAGGGCTAGTGACCTGGCTGTTGCCTGCAGCTGAAAGCCCATCCTGCTTTGCGGCGGGCTCTGGTGAAGACCAGCGGCACCTTAGACTCCACTCCCTGGTACGGTCCGAGTCATCTGCCACACAGGTCCAGCAGATCCACATACACTGGAGTTCCTGTCTTAAGAAACGTGAGTGTTACAATGTCATTACAAAGTACAATTATATGGGTCTCTAGGTGAAAAATTGAAAGGTTTATGATTTTTAAAAGGAGAAAAAAACGAAAGTGGAAAAATGCTGAGTCCTTAAGGGGTTAATTGCCAAAATTGATCAATAACATAACAACCTGGTGAGTGCAACAGAATTTGCGTTCCCCAAGTTGGAATAACAGAGAGCTGTTCCGTCTGTCTGTTAAAACACATGCACCAACCTTCAGACTGAACGCAGCTTACCTGTTAGACTAACTGTCACTGCAGTTTTTGAGCCAAAGTCAGAAGTGTATTCCAAAGGAATAGGACATATAAAGGAAGAATTTACACTTCTCCTCCCTTATGGATCCACTTCTGACTTTGGCTCAAAAACTGCAGTGGCAGTTTTCCAAAATCTGCCAGAAAAAAAAACAAGTGTAAACTTAGCCTTACCAAGCTGTATCCCCCGCAGTGTTTTCAACACCTAGGCCATTGTGGTTAGCATTGTCACCGCTCCCTGATCTCAAAGCTTGGGGCTCTCACTTTGCGCTCTCCAGTTTATTAGGTGAGTGACAATTTAAGGCTATTTGGCTCATGGAGCAACCTAAATGCAGGAAAACTCTCCAGCTGGTTGTTAGAAAATACAACAACAGCAGTGGAGTCTCCAGCTGTTGCCAAATGCGAAAGAATAACCAGCATGATAATATTAGCTTGTTTGGCATGTCCTAATGGTACTTAATAATCTGTATTAATATATTGATCTTTGTTAAGAATAATGTATTGATATATTAGAAGATCTGATTAGATCACACAACCCTGCTTGGTGCTTAGTTCTTATTTGATTTTGCTTACTCTATTAGAACAGATGCCTCCTTACTAAATAACAGGTCCCCCATGCTTGAAAGTAATTTCACTGTGGTCTGACATTTTCTAAAGCCAAGTTGGTGATGGTCTACATTTGCGGTGTTTTAAACACGGTTCCGTAAAATATTTGCGCCTTTTTAACAAAGATGCAGTTAATAAATACTTGCACAGCCCTGCAGCACACAGCCAGATTTTCGAAAAATCGTCTATTTCGAAAAGGTGCCAAAAATAAAATGTAAAAAATCATACTGTGCAAAAAAAAAAAAAAGTGCCCTTTACAGCCATAAAATGACGGGGACAGCTTGATAAATCTCCCCCAAAGTGTCTAAAAGTTTTAACACCAATTTTGTCTTGGCTTATACTGCGCCACTTATAGGTGCCAAAAAAGTTTCTAGTCAGCTTTGTTAATGTAGCTTAAACATAAATAATCCTTAGATATGTCCCTTTTGGTGTGAAAAAAATGCAGGTCACACATGTGGACCATTTTACTATTATTTCTTGCACAAACTTAACAAATGTGTCAGGCATTCAATGCGTCACAATTTGGTTCCATCAGCCATAGTAAATGTGGGCCACTGTTTGTTGCCCTTATTCCTGATTAGGTAAACAATTGTTCCTATAACCCCAGCCTTACTTTCCCACTATGATGATGCACTACATGTCCCATTTTATCCTACCTGTGCAGATTTCTCTCCTGTCTGACGCAGCAATGCTTCCTTGTATGCAGCCTGCTGTGGGCTTAGTGAAATAAAACAATCCTATGGTTACACTGCTTTTCATGGATCTTTGGAATGAGTTTCGTTTTTCACAAATGACATAATCATTTTTTTCTCCTGACCTCTAGTGGTGATTTATTAATATAACACTCTACCTGCATTATCAACTGTGGGAGCATAAAGTGTATATTCCAAGAGTTACACCCACTAACAAACCAGAATTTTATAGGAGTTATCCTTAGACAGACTATACTTACCTACAGTATGCACTTACACTCATACATAGAGACTCAAATACAGATAAACAATAGAAGAGCATACCATGTATTTGCTGTCTTTGACTCCAGCTATTGGGGCCCCAACAATATACATTGGATTGCTTTATGAAGTAGTGATATTAAAGGGATACTCCGGTGGAAAACTTTTTTTTTTTTTAAATCAACTTGTGGCAGAAAGTTAAACAGATTTATATATTATTTCTATTAAAAAATCTTAATCCTTCCTGTACTTATTAGCTGCTGAATACAACAGAGGAAATTATTTTCTTTTTGGAACACAGAGCTCTCTGCTTAATCACGAGCACAGTGCTCTCTGCTGACATCTCTGTCCATTTTAAGAACTGTCGAGAGTAGGAAAAAATCCCCATATGCTGCTCTGGACAGTTCTTAAAATGGACAGAGATGTCAGCAGAGAGCTCTGTGCTCATGATGTCAGCAGAGAGCACTGTGTTCCAAAAAGAAAAGAATTTCCTCTGTAGTATTCAGCAGCTAATAAGTACTGGAAGGATTAAGTGACGGGCCCTCCCGCGATCAGACATCTTATCCCCTTATCCTTTGGATAGGGGATAAAATGATTTTTGCCCGGAATACCCCTTTAAAGTAATGCCTCCTCCCTTGTACTGAGCCTTTGCAGAGTGGAACTCCATTCTGCAGCAGAGTAGGCTCAGTACAGGGAAGGAGGCATTACTTTAACCCCTTCATGACCCAGCCCATTTTCACCTTCAGGACCTGGGCATTTTTTGAAAATCTGACCACTGTCATTTTAAACATTAATAACTCTGGGATGCTTTTAGTTATCATTCTGATTCCAAGACAGTTTTTTCGTGACATATTCTACTTTATGTTATTGGTTAAATTTCACTGATATTTGCATCCTTTCTTGGTAAAAAATCTAAAAATTTCATGAAAATTTTGAAAATGTTGCATTTTTCTAACTTTGAAAGTCTCTGCTTGAAAGGAAAATGGATATTCCAAATAAATTACATATTGATTCACATATACAATATGTCTACTTTATGTTTGCATCAAAAAATTGACAAGTTTTTACTTTTGGAGGACACCAGAGGGCTTCAAAGTTCCGCAGCAATTTTCCAATTTTTCTCAAGATTTTCAAAATCGTACTTTTTCAGGGCCCAGTTCAGGTTGGAAGTGGATTTTAAGGGTCTTCATATTAAAAAATACCCCATAAATGACCCCATTATAAAAACTGCACCCCCCAAAGTATTCAAAATGACATTCAGTAAGTGTTTTAACCCTTTAGGTGTTTCACAGGAATAGCAGCAAAGTGAAGGAGAAAATTCTAAATCTTCATTTTTTACACTCGCATGTTCTTGTAGACCCAATTTTTGCATTTTTACAAGGGGTAAAAGGAGAGAAATCACCCTAAAATTTGTAACCCAATTTCTCGAGTAAGGAAATACCTCATATGTGTATGTCAAGTGTTCGGCGGGCGCAGTAGAGGGCTCAGAAGGGAAGGAGCAACAATGGGATTTTGGAGAGTGAGTTTTTCTGAAAGGGTTTTTGGGGGGCATGTCCCATTTAGGAAGCCCCTATGGTGCCAGAACAGTGGACCCCCCCACATGTGACCCCATTTTGGAAACTACACCCCTCATGGAATTTAAAAAGGGGTGCAGTGAGCATTTACACCCCACTGGCGTTTGACAGATATTTGAAACAGTGGACTGTGCAAATGAAAAATTTTATTTTTCATTTTCACAGACCACTGTTCCAAAAATCTGTCATACGCCAATGGGGTGTAAATTCTCACTGCACCCCTTATTACATTCCGTGAGGGGTGTAGTTTCCAAAATGGGGTCACATATGGATATTTATTGTTTTGCGTTTGTCAGAGAAATTGCATTACAAATTTAGAGGGTCTTTTTTCCCTTTTACCTCTTGTGAAAATGAAAAGTATAGGGCAACACCAGAATGTCAGTGTAAAAAATTTATTTTTTTACACTAACATGCTGTTGTAGACCCCAACTTCACCTTTTCATAAGGGGTTAAAGAAGAAAAAGCCCCCCAAAATTTGTAAGGCAATTTCTCCCGAGTACGGCGATACCCCATATGTGTCCCAAAACTGTTGCCCTGAAATACGACAGGGCTCCAAAGTGAGAGAGCGCCATGTGCATTTGAGGCCTAAATTAGGGATTTGCATAGGGGTGGACATAGGGGTATTCTATGCCAATGATTCCCAAACAGGGTGCCTCCAGCTGTTGCAAAACTCCCAGCATGCCTGGACAGTCAATGGCTGTCCGGCAATACTGGGAGTTGTTATTTTGCAACAGCTGGAGGCTCCGTTTTGGAAACAGTAGCGTACCAGACGTTTTTCATTTTTTGGGGTAGGGGGGCTGTGTAGGGGTATGTGTATATGTAGTGTTTTTTACTTTTTATTTTAGGTTAGTGTAGTGTAGTGTTTTTAGGGTACAGTCACATGGGCAGAGGTTCACAGCAAGTTTGCCGCTGGAAGTTTGAGCTGCAGCGCAAAATTTGCGCCATTTCAAACTTGCAGCACTCACTGTAAACCTCCGCCCATGTGAGTGTACCCTGTACATTCACATTGGGGGGAGGGGGCAAACATCCAGCTGTTGCAAACTCCGAGCATGCCCTTTGGCTGTCCGTGCATGCTGGGAGTTGTAGTTTTGCAACAGCTGGAGGCACACTGGTTTGGAAACACTAAGTTAAGTAATAAACTTTCAAGTGTTTTGCAACCAAACTTAATGTTTCCAAACCAGTGTGCCTCCAGCTGTTGCAAAATTACAACTCCCAGCATGCATGGTCTGTCAGTGCATGCTGGGAGTTATAGTTTTGCAACAATTGCAACAGCTGGAGGCACTGAGGTAGGAAACGGACAATGTTTCCCAACTAGTGTGCCTCCAGTTGTTGCAAAACTACAACTCCCAGCATGCCCAGACTGTCCAGGCATGCTGGAAGTTGTAGTTCAGCAATATCTGAAGGATCAGATGTTGCCGAACTACAACTTCCAGCATGCTTGGGCAGCCTGGGCATGCTGGGAGTTGTAGTTTTGTAACATCTGGGGGTCCACAGTTTGGAGACCACTGTATAATGGTCTCCAATCTGTGCTCTTCCAGATGTTAGAGAACTACAACTCCCAGCATGCCTGGACAGACTGAGCATTCTGAGATTTGTAGTTTTGCAACATTTGGAAGAGCACAGATTGGAGACCATTATACAGTGGTCTCCAAACTGTGGGCCTCCAGATGTTGCAAAACTGCAACTCCCAGCATGCCCAGAAAGCCAAAGGCTGTCTGGGCATGCTGGGAGTTGCAGTTTTGAAACTCCCAGAGGCAGCAGTGAGATCGCTTTACGGCGATCTCACTGCTGCCAATGAAGATGCCGCCCTGCTGCCGGAAACTCACCTCCGGGACGCAGCGCTGCTGGGACTGCCTGGAGGACGTCGCTCGCGCCGGGACCGCTCGGGACACCGCATGGATGGGTAAGTGACGCTGGGGGGCGGGTAAGGGACACTTAGCAGAGCGGTGTGTGTCCCGATCCCCGTGATCCGGACTCACACACCGCGCTGCTAAGTATTCTCATAGCGAAACGCTGCTATCAGCTAGTCAGATTTGACCAGCTGATAGCAGCGATCGCTGGGGGGGGGGGGACGAAACCCCCCGTGGTCGCACGGTAAGATGGCTGGCTATCAGTGATAGCCACCATCTTACCGGGCACTGCAGGATGCCGCGAGTAGCGGCAAAAATGTTCATGACGTACCTGTATGTCATGGGTCGGGATCACCTTGCCACTCATGACGTACAGGTATGTCATAGGTCGGGAAGGGGTTAAGGCTGGAACTCCCCTGAGTTTTTTGGGGGGAAAACGCCATTAAAAACGCCAATTTTCCCGCACGGCGTTTTTTCACAGATGTTCACAAGCATCCAGATGTTAGCTAGCTGCAAGTCAATAGTAAACTGCAAAATGCCAGATTCACTTGGCGTTTTTCAGTTTGGCTTTTTTTTATCCTTTTGGCGTTTTTCAACAATTTCGGGCTCAGAGGCTGGATTCCGCCCTGCTGCCGGAAACTCACCTCCGGGACGCAGCGCTGCTGGGACTGCCTGGAGGACGTCGCTCGCGCCGGGACCGCTCGGGACACCGCATGGATGGGTAAGTGACGCTGGGGGGCGGGTAAGGGACACTTAGCAGAGCGGTGTGTGTCCCGATCCCCGTGATCCGGACTCACACACCGCGCTGCTAAGTATTCTCATAGCGAAACGCTGCTATCAGCTAGTCAGATTTGACCAGCTGATAGCAGCGATCGCTGGGGGGGGGGGACGAAACCCCCCGTGGTCGCACGGTAAGATGGCTGGCTATCAGTGATAGCCACCATCTTACCGGGCACTGCAGGATGCCGCGAGTAGCGGCAAAAATGTTCATGACGTACCTGTATGTCATGGGTCGGGAACACCTTGCCACTCATGACGTACAGGTATGTCATAGGTCGGGAAGGGGTTAAGGCTGGAACTCCCCTGAGTTTTTTGGGGGGAAAACGCCATTAAAAACGCCAATTTTCCCGCACGGCGTTTTTTCACAGATGTTCACAAGCATCCAGATGTTAGCTAGCTGCAAGTCAATAGTAAACTGCAAAATGCCAGATTCACTTGGCGTTTTTCAGTTTGGCTTTTTTTTATCCTTTTGGCGTTTTTCAACAATTTCGGGCTCAGAGGCTGGATTCCGCCCTGCTGCCGGAAACTCACCTCCGGGACGCAGCGCTGCTGGGACTGCCTGGAGGACGTCGCTCGCGCCGGGACCGCTCGGGACACCGCATGGATGGGTAAGTGACGCTGGGGGGCGGGTAAGGGACACTTAGCAGAGCGGTGTGTGTCCCGATCCCCGTGATCCGGACTCACACACCGCGCTGCTAAGTATTCTCATAGCGAAACGCTGCTATCAGCTAGTCAGATTTGACCAGCTGATAGCAGCGATCGCTGGGGGGGGGGGGACGAAACCCCCCGTGGTCGCACGGTAAGATGGCTGGCTATCAGTGATAGCCACCATCTTACCGGGCACTGCAGGATGCCGCGAGTAGCGGCAAAAATGTTCATGACGTACCTGTATGTCATGGGTCGGGAACACCTTGCCACTCATGACGTACAGGTATGTCATAGGTCGGGAAGGGGTTAAGGCTGGAACTCCCCTGAGTTTTTTGGGGGGAAAACGCCATTAAAAACGCCAATTTTCCCGCACGGCGTTTTTTCACAGATGTTCACAAGCATCCAGATGTTAGCTAGCTGCAAGTCAATAGTAAACTGCAAAATGCCAGATTCACTTGGCGTTTTTCAGTTTGGCTTTTTTTTATCCTTTTGGCGTTTTTCAACAATTTCGGGCTCAGAGGCTGGATTTTCAAATCGCCTGACAAAACCTAGTTTGGCGTTTTTTGCCCTGAAATCGTGGCGTTTAATGACATGTTGGTTTTAAATTAAAACGTCTATAGGGACATGGCAGTGATGTCACGTCCCCGTATCTGAGGCAGCGCCCAGCACAGAATGCCAGGAGGCTGCACCAAGATCGTGGGGGGCCCCAGCGGCGGGACCCCTGTGATCATACATCTACACCTTAGACTGGGGTGCGGGATGCACCGGTTGACACCAAGCCGCTCGGCACCCTGTCTCTTCCCCCCCCTCTGCATCTTTAGCTGGGGTGAAACCCCCCCATCCAATAGAACCCTATCACCTTCGCCGCCGGCCGGCCCGGGTCTGATGAAGGACGTCGTGCAAGTAACGTCCCTCCGCAGACCCGCACAGGAGGATGTCAGTGACGTCACTCGTCAGCCCGCCGCCGGAGAGAAAAGGCACTGCGCAGGCCAAGTAGGTGTGTCTGGGTCAGGGGGGGGGGGGGGCAGACTATGCTACCTAATGTGGGGAACCTGCTACCTAATGTGGGGAACCTGGAACCTGCTATCTAATGTGGGGAACCTGTTACCTAATGTGGGGAACCTGCTACCTAATGTGGGGAATCTATGCTACCTAATGTGGGGAATCTATGCTACCTAATGTGGGGAAACTGCTACCTAATGTGGGGGAACTGCTGCCTACCTAATGCTCCCCCCCCCACCTGGCAGTAGCACCCTCATCATCCACCAGCAACCCCCCCCCCCCCACCACCACTAGTACCCCCATCAGCAGATCCTGCAGGTGGATGATGGAGGTGCTACTGCCAGGAGGATGATCCTCCCGATGGATAATGGGTATGGTACTGCAAGTAGCACCCTCATCCTCCACCAGCAACACCACCAATCCCCTAATGGATGATAAGGGGTGGTACCACTGTTGTGGTATTGTTTTCAGAGGGCGCACTGTATAGCAAGGTTATATTCTTAGGATGTAGTGTTTGGTAGTATATTCAAAGGATACAGTGTGTGGTATTATATTCAGAGGGCACAGTGTGTGGCAGTATTGTATTCAAAGGGCACAGTGTGGTTGTATATTCAGAGGATACAGTGTGTGATAGTATTATTTCCAGAGAGTGCAGTTTATGGTAGTATTGTATTTAGAGGGTATGGTGTGTGACAGGTTTATATTCAGAGAGTGCAGTGTGTGTTGGTATTATATTCAGAATGTACAGTGTGTGGTAGTATTATATTCAGAGGGTACAGTGTGTCATAGTATATTCAGTGGGTACAGTGTGTGGTAGTATATTCAGTGGGTACAGTGTGTTATAGTATTATATTCAGTGGGTACAGTGTGTGACAGCATTATAATTAGAGGGTACAGTATTTGGCAGATCTATATTCAGAGGGTACAGTGTGGAAGGTTTATATTCAAAGAGTGCAGTGTATAGTAGCATTATATTTGGAAGATACAGTGTCTGACAGGTTTATAATAATAATTGTTTTCATGTAGAGGATCAGAATCTGCTGACATAGTGAGGAGCTAATACAATCTGGGCGTCACATTCTGCAGAGAGAAGATTTAGCTGGAACAAGTCATTGCGGTATGTACCATCTGAATTATATAAGACGTCACCTACAGTCACTGATATCATTGTGTATTCTCCTCACTATGTCCTATCAGAGCTGTAGTCCCTTGTAAGTTTTACAGTTATGATGAGTGAAACTACAACACCCAGCATAACCTGACCACTGCTTAAAGGGGTACTCTGCTGGAAAACATTTTTTTTTCAATCAACTGGTGCCAGAAAGTTAAACAGATTTGTAAATTAATTATTTTCCTTTTTAATTTATTTTCAGTTTGACCACAGTGCTCTTTGCTGACAGCTCTGTCCATGCAGGAACTTTTCAGAGTAGAAACAAATCCCCATAGCAAACTTCTCCAGCTCTGGACAGTTCCTGACATGAACAGAGGTGTCAGCAGAGAGCACTGTGGTCAGACTAGAAAGGAAATTGTAAAAGAAATTGTAAAAGAAAAGAACTTCCTGTGGAGCATACAGCAGTACTGTAAGGATTAAGATTTTTAAATAGAAGTAATTTACAAATCTGTTTAACTTTCTGGCACCAGCCTTTAAGTCATTCTGCGAGCTGTGGTTTTAAATGGTGAAAACTTAGAAAGCGCTTTTCCATTCTATGGCAATTGGAATATTTAATTATTATACTGGAATTTTTCACAATGCGCTACACCAGTGGCGTCTGTCACAACAGGCTAAAAACTTACTTGGGGGGATAGGTATGGGGTGACAATTTTTTACCACATAGGGTGACACGAACCCTAGCAATGCCACTGGATAGGGGATAAGATGGAATACCCCTTTAAAGGCTCGGTGCACATGTAGTATTTTGAGCCAAGACTAGGAGTAAGTCCAAAACTAAAAAGGTGCCAACCTTTTCATTATAGTTATTTCCCTGTGTCTGTTCCACTCTTGCTTTTAGCTAAAAATACTGACCGAAAAATATTACATGTTTCTGCATAAATGTATTATTGTGCATCAGTTTACATTTTTCCTACCTCAGCAGATTTCTCTCCAGTCTGAACACTGTCATTCTCTGGATTCAGAACACGGTCCTGTGGTTTCTCTGCTTTTCCTGGTTGTCCTACTAAGTTTCGTTTTCCTTTCTATGACTTCATCTTCTCTCGACCCCTAGTGGTGAGCTATAAAAAACCCACTCTCTTTCTAGCAAATAACAACAGTATACTTGCAAGTATCAAAACGAAAAGAAACCCAGCACAAGTATTCTTGAAAACAGTCTTCATCCTTAAAGGAGAAATGCGGCGCAAAACTTTTAACTTTCCCTTTGCCCGGGCTGCAAAAACTAAAAAAAAAACAACTTTAACTCCCCTTCCTACATTCCCCAGTTGCGTATCGGCATCCCGTTCCTCTGGCGCTGCTCAGCTCCCTACTTCTTATCCTCGGAACGTCACAACTGTGATCAGCGTATCGCCAGCCGCAGCGATGTCCCGCCTTGGCTAATGATAGGCTGAGTGCACTCGGGCCAGCTCCTTACTTAACAATGCGCTCAGCCTATCACCGGCCGAGGCAGGACATCGCTGCGGCTGGCGATACGCTGACTGCAGTGTGACATTCCGAGCCTAAGAAGCAGGGAGCCGGAGGAACGAGACGACAATACCGGCGCAATGGGGGAACGAAGGAAGGTGAGTTAAAGTTTTTTTATTTTATTTTTTGCAGCCCGGGCACAGGGAAAGTTAAAAGTTTTGCGCCACATTTCTCCTTTAACCCCTTAAGGACTCAGCCCATTTTGGCCTTAAGGACTCAGACAATTTAATTTTTACGTTTTCATTTTTTCCTCCTCGCCTTCTAAAAATCATAACTTTTATATTTTCATCCACAGAATAGTATGAGGGCTTGTTTTTTGCACAAACAGTTGTCCTTTGTAATGACATAACTCATTATATCATAAAATGTATGGCGCAACCAAAAAACACTATTTTTGTGGGGAATTTAAAACGAAAAACGCAATTTTGCTAATTTTGGAAGGTTTCGTTTTCACGCCGTACAATTTATGGTAAAAATGACGTGTGTTCTTTATTCTGAGGGTCAATACGATTAAAATGATACCCATTATTCCATACTTTTCTATTATTGTTGCGCTTAAAAAAAATCACAAACTTTTTAACCAAATTAGTACGTTTATAATCCCTTTATTTTGATGACCTCTAACTTTTTTATTTTTCCGCATAAGCGGCGGTATGGGGGCTCATTTTTTGCGCCATGATCTGTACTTTTTTTTTGATACAACATTTGCATATAAAAAACTTTTAATACATTTTTTATAATTTTTTTAAATAAAATGTATTAAAAAAGTAGCAATTTTGGACTTTTTTTTTTTTTCGTTCACGCCGTTCACCGTACGGGATCATTAACATTTTATTTTAATAGTTCGGACATTTACACACGCGGCGATACCAAATATGTCTATAAAATTAATTTTTTTACGCTTTTTGGGGGTAAAATAGGAAAAAACTGATGTTTTACTTTTTTATTGGGGGGAGGGGATTTTTCACTTTTTTTTTACTTTTACTTTTACATTTTTTTTTTTTACACTTGAATAGTCCCCATAGGGGACCATTCATAGCAATACCATGATTGCTAATACTGATCTGTTCTGTGTATAGGACATAGAACAGATCAGTGTTATCTGCGATCTTCTGCTCTGGTCTGCTCGATCTCAGACCAGAGCAGGAGACGCCGGGAGCCGGACGTAGGAAGGTGAGGGGACCTCCGTGCGGCCTTCTGAATGATCGGATCCCCGCAGCAGCGCTGCGGGCGATCCGATCATTCATTCAAATCGCGCACTGCCGCAGATGCCGGGATCTGTATTGATCCCGGCACCTGAGGGGTTAATGGCGGACGCCCGCGAGATCGCGGGCGTCGGCCATTGCCGGCCGGTCCCTGGCTGCGATCAGCAGCCGGGATCAGCCGCGCATGACATGGGCATCGCTCCGATGCCCGCGGTTATGCACAGGACGTAAATGTACGTCCTGGTGCGTTAAGTACCAGCGCACCAGGACGTACATTTACGTCCTGCGTCCTTAAGGGGTTAAAGGGGTACTCCGGTGGAAACCTTTTTTTTTTTTTTTTTTTATCAACTGGTGCCAGAAAGTTAAACAGATTTGTAAATGACTTCTATTAAAAAATCTTAATCCTTCCAGTACTTATTAGCTGCTGAACACTACAGAAGAAATTCTTTTCTTTTTGGAACAAAGAGCTCTCTGCTGACATCTCTGTCCATTTTAGGAACTGTCCAGAGTGGGAGAAAATCCCCATAGCAAACATATGCTGCGCTGGTCAGTTCCTAAAATGGACAGAGATGTCAGCAGAGAGCACTGTGCTCGTGATGTCAGCAGAGAGCTCTGTGTTCCAAAAAGAAAATATTTTTTTCTGTAGTATTCAGCAGCTAATAAGTACTGAAAAGATTAAGATTGTTTTTTATAGAAATCCTTTACAAATCTGTTTAACTTTCTGGCACCAGTTGATTTAAAAAAAAAAAAAAAAAAAAATTTCCACCGGAGTACCCCTTTAATGACACAGCAATTTTTGGTGACAGTGTTTTAATGTTTTCATTCACAGATAAAATCTACCTACAGCATAAAGAACTTCATTGCAATGGCACTAACCCCTCTCCCAGCAGGACAACATTTTTTTATGTATTAGTAGTCATGAATAGCTATAAAGCAATTTTCTATGTATAATACGCTTTACCTCTAAATAATTATCATACAGCCAGAAAATAACACTATTCACAAAGCAAATACAGTATCACCATAAATATTACCATAATGCTGGTACTGACCAAATCCAGTATACTGAGACCAATATTATTACTACACAGGGAACGAAAAATGCCATTGCACCATAACCATATAATGATTAAAAAACACCAACATACTGTTTTTAAATAGTGCTCTAAATGGTAAAAATGACTTGTAATCAATATTCTGGGGGTCAATAAGATTTCTGTACTGTTAAAATGTCAAACCTTTTTGACAAAATTTGTCCTTTTCTCACCCCTTTAACTTTTTATTTTTTCTTATACGGGGCTGTATGAGGGCTCATGTGTAGTATTTATTGGTAGTATTTTTGTTTTGCTGGGACTTTTTGATCGCTTTTTATTTGTTATATCTGATATATGATGCCTTGATATTTCCATGTTGTTACTGAATAAAGCACATTATACTGTCCACAAAACAGTATTTTCCCATACAGTTCCCATATAGTGCTTTGCAGACCATATAAGTCTGATTGACAATAATCAGAGAAGATGTAACTGCAATCACTCTTCTTTTTTCTTCTCGATTCGGCCCAGCCAACCATCCTGATCTATTCCAGCCACTACTCGTCTCCTCAAAATTTTGCAAATATCTTAGGCTGCTCATTTTTGAGACACAAGTGGCAGTTCCTGATAGGCTAAGATATCTTAACAACATCATTGTTCTATCGAAGTGTCCGTATTATACCATGACAATGTGATTGGATAGAATTAATTAGGGTTTGTAGGAAGTGATCAAGGATTGGATGGGTTGCAATTTGACATTATCACAAGAGGTGATAAATACACAGATCAGCGTTTTGGTTGCCATTGCCCACATGCCTCTTGACAAAGCCACTTAGGTGGTGAAACGTTGAGGGGGGCATTGTTCACTAGTTTTAAACTGCTGTGTGCTCTAACCTATGACAGTGGATCAGGAGCATAGTTACTTAAATGCTCCCCGCCTTCTAACCATGTTTAATGGAGCGATCAGAGTCCTTATCATTTTGAAATCAGATGGTTAATTGCACACAGTGCTTTTAAATGTGTGCGTTTTTTCATCTTAATTTTTGTACACCAATTGCACTAGTTATTATTATTTCAAGTGGACCTGATCAATAAAGTCCTTTTAACCCCTTAACGACAATAGACGTAAATGTACGTCATGGTGACGTGGTACTTAGCACACCACGCCCCCTCCATACACTGCTATGGGACAGCCGGAAATTGGCGAAGGCAGCGCTTCGGCTCTCCCATAGCAGTAAATGGAGGGCGCGTGTCAGCCGGCGCCTCGTGCGGTGGTTGACACGCGCTCTCTATGCAGAGAGCCGTGGCCCCGTACGGGAGATCGTGGGGGGGCCCAGCGGTCGGACCCCTCGCGATCTGAAACTTATCACATATCCTTAGGATAGGGAATAACATTTTCAATCCCATAGTTCTCCTTTAAGGCCAAAATGGGCCTGGTCCTTAAGGTGTTAATTGATGGTTGGGATCCCAGGGTATTTTTGGACCACCCTTGGTGGTTTATTGGTTTTGGCTGTTTTTGCAACACCTGTCACTCTTCTATACTAACTCATCATCATACGAACATTAATAATACCCCCTTAAGCTGGATGATATTACAGCGGCAGCTAGGGTGAGTGGGTGAGGTAAGAATGCAGGCTTTTGTTGTCTTAATGCATGGGGAGGCATTGAATTTTTGCTAGGAAACGCATTAAGGCAATATTTATCCATCATTTTTGGCAGTATTTTCTGGCAAAAAAAACAGTTACCGTATTTATCGGGGTATACCACGCACCGGCCTATGACACGCACCCTCATTTTTCCAAGGAAATTTGGGTAAAAAAGTTTTTTTTTACCCAAATATCCTTGTTAAAATGAGGGTGCGTGTGTGAGTGGGTATACCTCAATAAAACAGTTTCTGGCCCAGCAGAAGCCACTTTAGTTCAATGATTTAAAGCGGGCATTTTAAATCATTGAACTGAGGCGGCTTCTGTGGGACCATAGTCCTGCCGCCGCCTTATTCCGTCCCCTATCCCCTGTTTTATAGTTACATGTCACTGTCCCGCCGCTGCCCGATTCCCTCACCGTCCTCTGGTTGCATGTCCTGCCGATGCCCGATTCCCTCACCGTCCTCAGGTTGCATGTCCCGCCGATGCCCGATTCCATCCTGGTGACCGCACTCTTTATAGTCCTGCAGTGTCCTTATCTGTCACTGTGCGCCGCGCACAAGTGATGTCCTCAACGCGACATCACTCGTCAGTCAGTGCGCGACGCACAGTGACAGAAAAGGACGCTGCAGGACCATAAAGAGCACCGTCACAAGGATGGAATCGGGCATCGGTGGGACATGCAACCCGAGGACGGTGAGGGCATCGGCGGGACATGCAACCCAAGGATGGTGAAGGAATCGGGCATCGGCGGGACATGCAACCCGAGGACGGTGAGGGCATTGGCGGGACATGCAACCCAAGGATGGTGAAGGAATCGGGCATCGGCGGGACATGCAACCCGAGGACGGAGAGGGAATCGGGCAGTGACAGGGACAGTGACATGTAACTATAAAACGGGGGATAGGGGACGGAATTGGGTGGCGGCGGCAGGACTCTGGCCCCACAGTTCAATGATTTAAAGCACCCGCTTTAAATCATTGAACTAAAGTGGCTTCTGCTGGGCCAGAAACAGTCTATCGGTGTAGAACACGCAGATAGACTTTAAGCTAAAAATTTTAGTCTAAAATATGCGTGTTATATGCCAAGAAATAAATACGGTATTTTCTAATGACTGGTAATACAGCTCAAAAAATAAAATGCAGTTTTATCGTCCGTGACGAGAAAAGGGCTAATCAATTCTATTTAATCATAGTACTTTTAAAGTCACATGAATCAACTCCACAGAGGAGACAAGGAAAATACCGGGTTCTGATGGCGCCAACCGTTGATAAAATATGATGTAATCCAAGTAGTATTGATAAATAGTAGGTTTTTATATAGCACGCTTTTTCAATGTGAACAATGCTGGCCAAATACTTTTAAAGTGATACTGTCATTGAAAAACAGACATGTCAAAAGTTTAGACCTGTGACCCCGACCAATCACTAGAGTGCTTAACTCCCCGACTCAATCCATCAATTTGCAAACGGTTGGCTCCATAAACCATAATGGATCTTGTCTTGTGCAACAACTGCTGAACTGGGGAGTAAAGCGTGGAGCCATACGCTTCATCTGGCTATATCTAGCGATCGGTGAAGATCTCAGCAAAAACAAAACTTTAGACATATTATGCAGACAAGTCAAACGTTTTCTTGTAATAAGAGTAATGCTTAAAAATTTATACCAAAATGGTCATACTGTTCACATTTTTATAAAACGGTTGTCCAGACAGTGTGTATTTTATGCCCAAGCAAGAGGTGACTAAAAGGAAACTGGCAAGCTGTTCACTCGCATTAAACCAAATAAACTGAGTTATCATGCGGATGAACAGCCTAAAAATGAGGGGTCACTTACATAAATTGGTGCAGTGGATTAAAAGTTCTGCCTCCTGGTATCCTCATTGCTACAGCACTGCTGTCCACAATGGAGGTGGGGAGCCGACTTGCCGAGCGCCCCTGCATGTCTCTGTCATCAGGGTTGGAGCAGATGCGATGGTATCTGGTAGCTTGGCTGTATATGATTCCTTTCTTTGTGTGTGAAGGGTGGAAACTGTATTAATGTAGATAGCTGGATCGGTCTGTGGGTTTTCTGTACACAGACGTTTGTAGTGTGTTCCTGTTTATTGTGACAGTGGTGTCCAGGAAGTTCACACTTTCTGTAGAGAAGTCCATTTTGAGTTTCCTTCTGTCCAAATGATGAAAATATCATAAATGTAACGGTAGTATCTGTAGGGTTTGTGAATAGGTTGGCATATTGTGGTGCCATCCTGGTCCCCATTGCAGTGCCCATCATTTGTAGATATATGTCACTGTTGAAGCTGAAGTAGTTGTGTGTTTGGATGAATTCTATGAGTTTAGTGATGACTCCAGGGCTGTATTTCCAGTTGTGGGTTTGGGATGAGAGGAACAGGCATCTTCCTTATCAGTCTTTCCCCTGCTCCCCCCCTCCCTCCAGGGGCGGATACAGAGTCTAGTCTCGGGAGGGGCACTATCAGAGTATTTTGTGTTGGTGGAGAGAAAATAAGATTTGTTGCTCACGGAACTGTATCATACAGGAATTTGGCATGGAAATTCTGCTCCAGCATAGTCCCGTTGAATTCAACATGATTCTGCTGCACTGTGCACACAACGGAATTTCCATGCCAGATTATTTTTTTACAGCACGGAAATTCCCATTACTGTATCTGCAGAAACAATGAACCCGTTCAATCTTTCTGCAGACACCGCACAAAATGCATAGCCTTCTAGGAGACGGCTGTCCGCACAGAGATTCTCTGTACAGAAATTCTGTACCGTGAACATGGCCTTAGAATACAAACAGATATATAAATATTACAAAGATCATAAGACATTTTAAGCAGTTTATGTACACTATAATAGAATGTGTACATAAACAGGGCTTTATATAGGACTCATGGTCACACATTTAGACTGGAAGAAAGGGGATTTTTTTTTAAGGCAAAGGAAAATGTTTTTTACACAAAAACAATAAAGATGTGGAATCCTCTGCCTGCAGATGTATTTTTTGAGAGAGTCCGAACAGACGTTTAAAGAGCAACTGGATGAATACTTGCAAAAGCATAACATTAAAGGGGTACTCCGGGGAACTAAATCCATAGCCCATTCTTTCCCTCTCACCAACCTATGAATTTGTCTAAATATAATTCATTAGCTATATACAACAGTTTTCCTCTTTCAGCTGTCACTTACATGCAGGAAGTGAGAGAAAAATTTATTTTTTAGATCCACATTGTCTCCTCAGTGAGAGCAGCCCCTACCATCAAGATAACATCACCTGATCTATGTCTGATTTCTGATTGGGCTAGCACAGACTGTAAGAGCAGTGAGACTGTGGAACTCTTTTCAGAACGTTGATCCAGGGATTTATTCTGATGCCCTATTTGGAGTTGGGAAGGAATTTATACCTCTAGTATGAGGGTTTTTTGCCTTGTTCTGTATCAACTCGGTAGGAACTCATTAGGGATATAAGATGAATTTTATGAACTCTGGTCTTTTTTCACACCAATAAAATAGTAATCACAGCCCTGGGAGTATAATACAGAACTATTACTGTCTGGGATCCCTATCTTTCAACCCCTGCCTCAAAACGTTGTATATCCTGTATTCCCATATATATATTAATGCAACACATTTAGTGTCCCCCCACAATGCCCCATATAAAATGATATCCCCTTATATAAAATATTTTTTCTCAAACTGTCCCATATAAACTTTATGAAAAAGAATACACCTCGAAAAGTGTATATATAAATACTTACTTACTGCTCCCCTTGCCCCGCTCCCTCACACCAACCGGTACCTATGGTCCCCCTTTTCTCCCTTATTGAACCCCATATCCCCCTGTCATACTAATGGTGCCCCTCAAAGTGCCCCATAATATTGATGACCAACCTTTTCATAGTCTGCTCCGGGTCCCCATGGGCTCCCACTCTCTCAGAGAAAGTAAGATATCATAAAACAGCCCTGTGTTTCCAGCTTCCTCTTCCTTTGCGCTGCTTCACCAGGCTGAGCTTGGGCTCCGTCACTCTGTGACCATCCTGATGCCACATGTATACACAGCCCATCCCTGCTCGAGGGTTGATGTCACCCTGTGACGATCCGTCTTGGGGATTAGCTCTGGGATCGTCCTGGACCACGCCACAGGATGCGTTTCTTCTCAATAAACCAGCAAACAAACGCTTATAATGCAAATCTGGCACCTTGCCTGTTTTATTAGACAGGTTGCAGGGAAAGAAATAAACAAAAAGCAGGAACAAACAAAATCCTAGACCGTCTGGTCACTGACTAAACAGATCAGCTTGTCCTGACTAACAACCGCTGAGCTTCCCTCAGCCGGTTAAACATATGTCCCCTGCAACCTTCTACTCACAATTCATGGCAGTCTCTTTGAGCCCCTCATAGCTCGGGCTGTGTACTCCTCAGCAGGCTCTGTCTCTTCCCTACAGCCCACATGCTGTCTCCTAGGAAGAGCCTAGATTAGACTGAGACTCCATCTCATATACACTTCCCTTCCTTCCTGCCTCATTACCTAAGAAGCAGGTGAGAGCTTCTGCAGGGTGAGCCAAGGAAATACACCCTTTCCTTGCCACACTGCCACACACCCGATGTGGCAAAAAAAGGTGTCACCCCATACCCCTTCTTCCCCCAAAGTAATTTTTTAGCCTGTTGTGATGCCTGCGGTGTAGCACGTTGCAGAAAATAATTTCCAGTATAATAATTAAATGTATCAACTGTCACAGAATGGGAAGGTGCAGAAGTAATGTTTACCATTTAATACTACAGCTCCCAGAATCACCTAAGCAGTGGTAAGGTTATGCTGGGAGTTGTAGTTTCACTCGTCATAACTGTAGAACTTGCAAGTGACTACAGCTCTGATGGGACATAGTGAGGAGAATACACAATGATATCAGTGATTACAGGTGACGTCTTCTCTTTAGTGAGGACAATACACAATGATATCAGTGACTACAGGTGATGTTTTCTCCATAGTATTTCCTTATCTAATTCAGATGGTACATACCGCCAGGACTTTGTCAGCTAAGTCTTCTTTCTGAAGAAAATGACGCCCAGATGGCTCCTTAATTTGTCAGTGAATTCTGATCCTCTATATGAAAACAATAATTATTATAATAAAGCTAAACACTGTACCTCTGAATATAACACTACCACATACTGCGCTCTCTGAATATAATACTACCACACACTGCACTCTCTGAATATATTACTAGCACACACTGTGCTCTCTGAATATAAACCCGACACACTGTACCTCTGAATATAATACTACCACACACTGTGCTCTCTGAATATAAACCCGCCACACTGTACCTCTGAATATAATACTACCACACACTGTGCTCTCTGAATATAATGCTACCACACACTGCACTCTCTGAATATATTACTAGCACATACTGCGCTCTCCGAATATAATACTACCACACACTGTGCTCTCTGAATATTACTAGCACATACTGTGCTCTTTGAATATAATACTACCACACACTGTGCTCTCTGAATATTACTAGCACATACTGCGCTCCTTGAATATAATACTACAACACACTGTGCTCTCTGAATATTACTAGCACATACTGCGCTCTTTGAATATAATACTACTACACACTGTGCTCTCTGAATATTACTAGCACATACTGCGCTCTTTGAATATAATACTACTACACACTGTGCTCTCTGAACACAATACTGTAATGTATTGTGGCCCATAAATATCGTAGTACCCCAGAAATTCCTTCATAATATAAACCATACCTCTAAAATGCAAAACATTCTATGCCCCTCATAAATAGTAATAATGCCCAATCTTGTCCCCCACATATAATAATTATGACCCGTCCTGCGCCCTCACATAATAATAATGTCTGACCTGTTTCCCCCAGATAATAATGCCCTCTGTCCTGTGCCCCTCACATATGCCTCCTGTGCCCCTTACACATAATGCCCCCCTCACATATAATGCCCCCTGTCCTGTGCCCCAACATATAATGCCCCCGTCATGCTCCCCTAACATATATTGCCCCGTGCTGTGCCCCTCACATATAATGCCCCCTGTGATGTGATCCTCACATATAATGCCCCCTGTCCTGTGCCCCAACATATAATGCCCCTGTCAGGGGATCATGACAGAGGCATTATATGTTGGGGCACAGGACGGGGGCATTATATGTGAGGGGAGCATGATGGGGGCATTATGTTGGGGCACAGGACAGGGGGCAATATATGTGAGGGGAGCATGACGGGGGCATTATGTGCAAGGGGTACAGCACAGGGGGCATTATATGTTAGGGGAGCATGACATATAATGCCCCCCTGTGCTGTGCCCCTCAAATATATTTGATGCTGGACTGGGGGCATTCTATGTGAGGGTCACATCACAGGGGGCATTATATGTTGGGGCACAGGACAGGTGGCATTATATGTGAGGGTCACATCACAGGGGGCATTATATGTTGGGGCACAGGACAGGGGGCATTATATGTGAGGGTCACATCACAGGGGGCATTATATGTTGGGGCACAGGACAGGTGGCATTATATGTGAGGGTCACATACAGGGGCATTATATGTTGGGGCACAGGACGGGGCATTATATGTGAAGGTCACATGATGAGAGCATTATATGAGGGGCACAGCACAGGGGACATTATATGTTAGGGGAGCATGGCTGGGGCATTATATGTTGGGGCACAGCACAGGGGCATTATATGTTAGGGGAGCATGGCGGGGGCATTATATGTTGGGGCACAGCACAGGGGGCATTATATGTTAGGGGAGCAAGATGGGGGCATTATATGTTGGGGCATAGGACAGGGGGCATTATATATCATGCTCCACTAACATATAATGCCCCCTGTGATGTGCCCCTTACACATAATGCCCCCTGTCCAGTGCCCCAACATATAATGCCCCCTGTGATGTGACCCTGACATAATGCCCCCTGTCCTGTGCCCCAACATATAATGCCCCCTGTGAAGTGACCCTCACATATAATGCCCCCAGTTCAGCCCCACAGGGGGGCATTATACATAAGGGGTACAATATATGTGAGGGGCACAGCACAGGGGGCATTATATGTGAGAGACACATGACAGGGGTCAGTGCTCTTAACATATAATGCCCCCTGTCATAGGCCGCTCACATTAAATTTCTCCTTTCCTGTGCCACATAATTGCCACCTGACCCCAGTGCCATAGTTTACTGTTTTAAACAGAAAAGAAAAAAATTTACACTTAGGGGGACATGTATCATTGCATTTAGACCATTTTTCACGTCTACAAATTTTGCGCAATTGCGCTTTTTTTGCATAGAGCTGCGTTTTTTTTGGTGGACAGTTTTCTAAAGTTGTCACCAGTTTGGTCTACCGTACACCACCTAATCCAGTGGACTGGTATTTATCAATTGCGCAAAAAAAAAGTAGATGTTTTTTTTTGCGCAATTGCGCTTTTTTGCAAGAAAAGTAGTCTAAACCTAAGAGTGCTAGCAAGGACTCGTAGAAAATGGCGGACGGTGGAAGATGCAGGTGGGGGATGCAGGAGCCGTCTCTCAGCACTGCAGTACTACAACTACTCCCATCATGGGACAGAATCTGTCCCATAATGGGAGTAGTTGTAGTACCGGAGCGCTGAGAGACGCACATCCCCTGTCTGCGGGACTCTATTGTGACTGTTAGGACTACTACTCCCATCATGGACAGACTCTGTCCATGATGGGAGTTGTAGTCCTGGGGCTGAAGGACAGATCGCAGCAGGTCATTCTCCAGAGACCCGCTGCGATCTGCATTTATTAACTTAAAAAGCCGGCGGTATATGCGGCTCCACTGCGCTGCCGCCGCCTCCTGTATACAGATGTCACGATTCATAATCCCCACCTCCGGGAGAGGGGAGCTCTGATTGGTGGAAAGCTATTCACCACTATTAGCCAATCAGAGCTCCTGTCTTCTGGTGGGGATTATGAATTGTGTCAGGTCTATACAGGGGAGCGAGTGGAGCCGCTTCTACAGTATATAATTGTTATGTGTACTGTACCCCCCCCCCCAGACTAATACTGACCCCTTCTACAGTATATAATTGTTATGTGTACTGTACCCCCCCCCAGACTAATACTGACCCCTTCTACAGTATATAATTGTTATGTGTACTGTACCCCCCCCCCAGACTAATACTGACCCCTTCTACAGTATATAATTGTTATGTGTACTGTACCCCCCCCCCCAGACTAATACTGACCCCTTCTACAGTATATAATTGTTATGTGTACTGTACCCCCCCCCCAGACTAATACTGACCCCTTCTACAGTATATAATTGTTATGTGTACTGTACCCCCCCCCAGACTAATACTGACCCCTTCTACAGTATATAATTGTTATGTGTACTGTACCCCCCCCCCCCCCCCCTCCCAGACTAATACTGACCCCTTCTATAATGAGCGCTGGGACCGCTGTGTGATTGACAGGTCCCCAGCCCAAGTGTCCGGCCCCACTGACCTTTACATGTTATAAATCTTTATGATACACACTGCCCGTCCTCCTCTTCATTCTTCTGATACCGGAGTCGCGCGGCTTCTGCTTTCACTATAGTCAGAGCGCCCCCTGCCGTTGTCTGACCCCAGCCCCGTGCAGTGTGGAGGCCGGGAGGGGGCGCTCTGTCTATAGACTATGATACAGAAGCCGCGCGACTCCGGCATGAGAAGAATGAAGAGGAGGACGGGCAGTGTGTATCATAAAGATTTATAACATGTAAAGGTCAGTGGGGCCGGACACTTGGGCTGGGGACCTGTCAATCACACAGTGGTCCCAGCGCTCACTATAGAAGGGGTCAGTATTAGTCTGGGGGGGTACAATACACATAACAATTATATACTATAGAAGGGGTCAGTATTAGTCTGGGGGGGGGGGGGGGTACAATACACATAACAATTATATACTATAGAAGGGGTCAGTATTAGTCTGGGGGGGGTACAGTACACATAACAATTATATACTGTAGAAGGGGTCAGTATTAGTCTGGGGGGGGGTACAGTACACATAACAATTATATACTATAGAAGGGGTCAGTATTAGTCTGGGAGGGGGGGGGTACAGTACACATAACAATTATATACTATAGAAGGGGTCAGTATTAGTCTGGGAGGGGGGGGGGGTACAGTACACATAACAATTATATACTATAGAAGGGGTCAGTATTAGTCTGGGGGGGGGTACAGTACACATAACAATTATATACTATAGAAGGGGTCAGTATTAGTCTGGGAGGGGGGGGGTACAGTACACATAACAATTATATACTATAGAAGGGGTCAGTATTAGTCTGGGAGGGGGGGGGGTACAGTGCACATAACAATTATATACTGTACTGTAGAAGCGGCTCCACTCGCTCCCCTGTATAGACCTGTCACAATTCATAATCCCCGCCAGAAGACAGGAGCTCTGATTGGTGTATAGTGGTGAATAGCTTTCCACCAATCAGAGCTCCCCTCTCCCGGTGGCGGGGATTATGAATCGTGATGACATCTGTATACAGGAGGCGGCGGGGAGTGCAGTGTTGCCGCCGGCTTTTTAAATTAATAAATGCAGATCGCAGCGGGTCTCTGGAGAATGACCTGCTGCGATCTGTCCTTCAGCCCGAGGACTACAACTCCCATCATGGACAGCGTCTGTCCATGATGGGAGTAGTAGTCCTAACAGTCACAATACAGTTTCGCAGCTGGGGGATGTGTAAGAGCCATCCCTCAGCACTGCGGTACTACAACTACTCCCATCATGGGACACAAAATTTCCCATGATGGGAGTAGTAGTCCAAGGGCAGACTGACGGATCTCAGGGGTCTCACTCTTGAGACCCCTTGCAACTTCTCCGCCCCTGCCCCCTAGTGATGACATCATTAGGGGGCGGAGCTTCACAGTCCAGGCCTGAAGCCAGGGTGGTAAGTATGGCTCTGTTCTCATTATGCGTTTTGCATAATGGGAACAGAGCCTTTTTGGCAGTGTGTTCCCAAACAGGGAGACTCCAGCTGTTGTTTACCTACAGCCCCCATGATGGGAGTTGTAGTTTAGCAACAATTGGAGGCTCCCTCTTTAGGAACACACTGCATTATGTGCGCTCTACCCAGGGGAGAGCGCCAAAAATGTCATTTCAGATAAGTGAATGCAGAGGACTACCTGAGATTCGGTGGAGTGTGACGATGACTAGCATTTTTTTTAATGTCAATAAAAGGGTTAACGAGGGCTGTGGGGGAGTGTTTTTTTAAATCCATTTTTTATTTCATGTGTTGTGTTTTTTATAATTGAAATTTCAGGCTTAGTAGTGGAAGCCGTCTTGTAGACGGAATCTATTACTAAGCTGGGCTTAGCGTTAGCCCCGAAAACAGCTAGCGCTAACCCCCAATTATTACCCCGGTACTAACCGCCACAGGGGTGCCGGGAAGAGCCGTTACCAACAGGCCCGGAGCATCAAAAATAGCGCTCCTTGGCCTAGGCGGTAACAGGCTGGGGTTATTTAGGCTGGGGAGGGCCAGTAACAATGGTCCTCGCCCATCCTGGTAATGTCAGGCTGTTGCTGATTGGTTGGTGTCTGATTGACACTGAAAATATGGGGAAGCCTATGTGTTGTTTTTTTTTGTAATAAAAAAAAGTGTGTGGTTCCCCATATTTTCAGTGTCAGTCAGATACCAACCAATCAGCAACAGCCTGACGTTACCAGGGTGGGCGAGGACCATTGTTACTGGCTCTCCCCAACCTAAATAACCCCAGCCAGGAGCGCTATTTTTCACACTCCAGGCCTGTTGGTACTGGCTCCTCCCGGCAACCCTGTGGCGGTGGGTAACGGGGTAATAATTGGGGGTTAGCGCTAGCTGTTTTTGTGGCTAACGCTAAGCCCGGCATTGAAAAAAAAATGTATTTAAAAAAAAAAAAAACACTCCCCACACAGCCCTCATTAAACCTTTTATTGACATTAAAAAAAAGCTGGTCATCATCGCAATACACTGAATCTGACGTTGTCCTCCCCATTCACGTATCTGAAATGAGAGAAAAAAAAGTTGAGGACATCATTTGCGATCTCACCTGGGGAGTGCGCCCATTCTGCAGTGTGTAACAGGGAGCCTCCAATTGTTCTTGTCTGCCTACTGTATCCTGTATATACAGTCATCTATAGATGGCTGTATATACAGGAGAGCGCACAAAGATTTAACTCAGTGTGGGTTAACTCTTTCCTTGCTGGGCTCCTGTATAGTATACATGGATACACTATGCCCCCTGTATACTATACAGCGGGCGGAGGTAAGTAGTGATGCTCTGCACCCTGTATATGTATATGCTATACATCACTCCTCACCTCCTTAAACTCCGTGGGGCGGGCGCTCTGCATCCGACCCATGGAGTAGTACCTGCAGTGAAAAAAATGCACACAGGGTACAAAAATGTTTGTTTCCGCACACCAGCCAAAATGCAAGAAAAAACACAAGGGGGGGGGAGATTGATCAAAACCTATGTAGAGGAAGAGCGGTGCAGTTGCCCATAGCAACCTATCAGATTGCTCCTTTCATTTTTGTAAAGAAGCAATCTGATTGGTTGCCATGGGCAACTGCACTACTCTTCCTCTGTACAGTTTTTGATAAATCTCCCCCAAGAAAAATTACCAAAATGCAGGAAAAGCTGGGACCGTTTTTCAGGCGTTTTTGCTGGTGGACAAAAAAAAACCTCAGTGGAATCCTGAAAAACAATAGAACAAAAGACCAGCGTCCAGGAAACACCACTATTCCTGTGAGGTGTAGAACAGGTCTACAAATAGAACTGTGTGGAGATTTAGACCATTGCACGAAATTTATCATGGGGCTTGCACAAGTTTGATAAATTTGGAGAAATTGCTCCAAATTTAGACCAACCAAAATGATCTACAAAAAACGTCTACCAAAAACAACATTGATACATCTCCCCCTTAGATTTTGTTCCCCCGCCGAAAATCTTCTTCTTACTGGCAGCGTCACACAGGCAGCTCAGTGTGCACTGCAGACGAGCCGAGCGACGAGCCGTGGGGACGGGATCTTCCGGCGCCGGCGAGATAATGTGATGTCATCGCGCCGGCCTGTCAACAGCACTTTGTATAGAGTCCCCGCAGCCGCGCCGACAAAAAGGTTAATAAACAGTGAATTAACAGCTGACACCTCCCGCTCCGCCACTGCCTCCCTCTCCCTTTTTCTCATTCTTATCTATGTAATCTATGTTCCTATAGCAGGACAATTTATGGCCCATCTTAGAGTGAATTCTCCACATCCATTGTCTTAACCCCTGCATGTTTGTGAGATGTAACCTGTGTCTTCTACTTGTGAGCTTAGATTTGCTTTGGACTTGATAAAGGGAGGAATCCCGAAAGCTTGTCTCTACAAAATGCTGTTAGTCCAATAAAAAAGTTATAGCGTGTGGAAGTGAATACAGGGACAATGTAAGGATAATGGGGGAGATTTATCAATACCTGTGCAGAGGAAAAGTTGCCCAGTTGCCCATAGAAACCAATCAGAGCGCTTCTTTCATTTTGCAGAGGCCTTGTTAAAAATGAAAGAAGTGATCTGATTGGTTGCTATGGGTAACTGGGCAACTTTCCTCTGCACAGGTTTTTATAAATCTACCCCAATGAGTAGTGTAATGAAGATTTTTATCCTGTAGGTGGCGTTAGAAGACCGTGTATAAAGCCGGAACTGACAGGGGCATTAGTCAGTGCGTCACAAGCTATGAGGATATCACTGACTGACGGGGACACGAGCGTAGCGAAGATGATGAGGTAATCAAAGAGTGGAAAAAGAGCGTTATCCCTCAGAAAAGCGGTTAGGACCATGTCTAAGGGAAAAAAAACAATGTGTATATACCGGCAATGTACCGGAGAGCAAAAGGGGGGATATATAATGTATATATAGAAAGGGAACAACGATAAACAATGAGAATATATATGATATGGCCAGAATATATATGAGAAATAGTCTATGTATATCACAGTGACAAAGTGCAATGTGGAAAAACAATGAAAATTATGTGTGTGTGTGTATAGGGATTACAATAAACCAACACACACACACACACACACACACACACACACACATATATATATATATATATATACACACACATTAATAAGGAAAAAATAACCAATTTATGTAATCTATAGAATCGCATACATTTTTTTTGACATATAGTACTTATCTTTATTAGAGCAGCAAAGAAAGAAGAGGCGGTTTACTGGTTGCTTCATTATATATGATGGACTGTACCATTATGGTCTACGGATCATTCCATGTTATGTGCATAAACTTTTTTCTTATTATGTATAAGATTAACCCTTTGTTTGCATCTATAAAATTCAGTAAAGAGATTAGCATAATGTGAAGTCTCCATCCTGTAAAAAAATCACTTTCACCTCAATAAGCTGCCCACTCCTCCTCTGCCGGGTATGATAAGATGATGTAGGGTGGCGTGCTGATGATCAGAATTATGGCAGTGTGGCTCCATCTATATGCTACTTTGGAAAGATGGGACCTGCTTCTTAAATCTTGGGCCAGCATCACTATGGGAGATATTTATCAATGAGCAGTTCTGGTCCTGCCCATATTTAGGCTATGTCCAGACAGTGGAATTTCTGTGCAGAATTCAGCGGAAAAATTTAGCTGGAAATTCTACCAAAATTTACTGTACACTTCAATGGGCATGCTGGAATTTGTAGTTTTGCAACAGTTGGAGGCACCTTGTTTGGGAAACACTGCCGTTAGGTATTTCTGGTGGAGGAAGCAAACCCCATGCTTGTGTCCAAGTCCGCCCCTATGCAAATGTCTAATTAAGGCCTCAAATGCGCATGGCGCTCTCTCACTCCAGAGCCCTGTTGTATTTCAAGGCAACAGTTAAAGGTCACATTTAGGGTATTTAATTTACATTACTACACTAACATGCTGGTGTTGCCCCATACTCTTCATTTTCACAAGAGGTAAAAGGAAAAAAAGACCCCCAAAATTTGTAAGACAATTTCTCCTGAGTACGAAAATACCCCATATGTGGATGTAAAGTTCTCTGCGTACAATATAAAGCAGGAGTGAGAGAGCACCATGTATATTAGAAGCCCATATTGGTGATTTGCATTGGAATGGCTGATAGTTACAGCGATTTTGACAAAAAAAAAATAAAAAGAAACACCTACATGTGACCCCACTTTGGAAACTACACCCCTCAAGGAATGTAACAAGGGGTGCAGTGAGTATTTAGACCCCAGAGGGGTATGACAAACTTTTGGAACAGTGGTCCGTGAAAATGAAAATTTAAATTTTTCATATTCACAGCCCACTGTTCCAAAAATCTGTCAACTGCCAGTGGAGTGTAAATGCTCACTGCACCCCTTATTAAATTCCTTGAGGGGTGTAGTTTTCAAAATGGGGTCACATGTGGGGGATTTCCACTGTTCTGACACCATAGGGGCTTTATAAACACAACATAGCCCCCAACATCCATTACAGCCAAATGCACTTTACAAAAGCCCAACAGCACGCTTTCACTTCTAAGCCCTACCGGGCACCAGAAGAGCACTTTGGGGGAGAGTTATCAAGACCTGTCCAGAGGGAAAGTTGCTGAGTTGCCTATAGCAACCAATCAGATTGCTTCTTTAATGTTTAACCCCTTAAGGACCTATGACGTACGTGTACGTCATGAGTCTCGGTCCTGCGATATAAGGCGGGGTCACACGGCGACCCCGCATCATATCGTGGCGGGCCCGGTGTCATAGTGAAGCCGGGACCCGCCACTAACAGCGCCCGGCACCGATCGTGGTCGCGCGGCTAAAAACTAAAGTGAAAGTGCCCGGCTAGCTCAGGGAGCTGTTCGGGATCGCCGCAGCATAATCGCGGCATCCCGAACAGCTGTAGCACAGGAGGAGGTCTTCTTACCTTCTCCTGCAGTCCGATCGCCGAATGAATGCTTCAAGCCTGAGATCCAGGCTTGAGCAATCAATCGCCGAAAACACTGATTGATCCATTCCTATGGAGATGCACCAGTGTTAAAGATCAGTTAATGCAATTTTATAGCCCCCTATAGGAGCTATAATATTGCATAAGAAAAGTGTAAAAAAATCATTAAAGGAGTAGTCCAGTGGTGACTCAGGGGTTTACAACTTATCCCCTATCTTAAGGATAGGGGATAAGTTGCAGATCGCGGGGGGTCCGACCCCTGGGGCCCCCCGCGATCTCCTGTACGGAGCCCCGACAGCCCGCGGGAAGGGGGCGTGTCGACCTCCGCACGAAGCGGCGGCCAACACGCCCCCTCAATACAACTCTATGGCAGAGCCGAAGCGCTGCCTTCAGCAATCTCCGGCTCTGCCATTGAGATGTATTGAGGGGGCGTGTCGGCCGCCGCCTCGTGCGGGGGTCGACACCCGCTATCTCGGCGGAGAGCCGGGGCCCCCAGCGGTCGGACCCCCCGCGATCTCAAACTTATCCCCTATCCTTAGGATAGGGGATAAGTTTTTCACCACTGGACTACCCCTTTAACACTTTTAATTATCCCTTCCCCTAATAAAACTTTGAATCACCCAGCATTTCCAAGAATAAAAAAAAGTGTAAATAAAAATAAACATATGTGGTATCGCCGCGTGCGGAAATGTCCGAATTATAAAAATATATCCCTTTTAAACCGCACGTTCAATGGCGTACGCTCAAAAAAAAATTCCAAAGTCCAAAATAGCCCATTTTTGATCCCTTTTTATACCACAAAAAAGTGAATAAAAAGTGATCAAAAAGTCTGATCAGAGCAAAAATTGTACCGCTAAAAACTTCAGATCATGGTGTAAAAAATGAGCCCTCATAGCTCCCTGAACACAGAAAAAAAAAAAAAGTTATAGGGGTCAGAAGATGACCATTTTAAACGTATAAATTTTCCTTCATGTATTCATGATTTTTTTCTGAAGTGATACAAAATCAAACCTATATAAGTAGGGTATCATTTTAACCATACAGAATAAAGATAAGGTGTCATTTTTGCCGAAAAATGTACTGCGTAAAAACGGAAGCCCCCAAAAGTTACAAAATAGTGTTTTTTCATCAATTTTGTCGCACATTGATTTTTTTTCCCCGTTTCACCGTAGATTTTTGGGTAAAATGACTAATGTCATTACAAAGTACAATCAGCCATCATATAGAATTTTAGGTGAAAATTTTAAAGAGTTATGATTTTTTTAAAGTTAAGGACGAAAATTTGAAAATGAAAAAACGGAAAAAGCCCGGGTCCTTAAGGGGTTAAAAAGCCTCTGAAAAATAAAAAATAAAGCAATCTGATTGTTTGCTATGGTCAACTGGTCAACTTTTTCTCTAGACAGGTTTTCATAAATCTCCCTCTTTATGTCCACATATGGTGTATTTCCATGCTCAGCAGAAATGAATGTCACAAATTTTGTGGGGCTTATTCTCATTTTACTCCTTGTAAAAATGAAAAGTTTGGGGCTACATCAACATTTTAGTGTAAAAAATTTTATTTTTCATTTTTTACATCCTCTGTTCCAAATTTTTTTTGAACACCTGTGGTTTCCAAATGTTCACTGCACCTTTTATTACATTACATTAGGGGTTTAGTTTCTAAACTGGTGTCACATGAGGGTGGTTTCCACTGTCCAGGCATCATGGGGGCTTTGTAAGTGCAACATAGCCCCGGAAAATGATTCCAGCCAAATTTTCTGTCCAAAAGCCAAATGGCGCTTATACCCTCCTGAGCCCTGCTGTGCCCCCATTGAGTAAATTACCGTATTTATTGGGGTATACCACGCACCGGCCTATAACACGCACCCTCATTTTACCAAGGATATTTGGGTAAAAAAAGTTTTTTACCCAAATATCCTTGGTAAACTGAGGGTGCGTGTGTGTGCATGTGTATGTGTATACCCCGATACACTGTTTCTGACCCCCCGCAGAAGCCCCCAGGAAAGGCAGGGGGAGAGAGGCCATCGCTGCCCGCTTCTCTCCCCCTGCCTTTCCTGGGGTCTAGGGCCCTGCTGCCGCCGCTTCTCTCCCCCTGGCTTTCGGCGCTGCTGCCCCTTCTCTCCCCCTGGCTATCAGTGTGACATGGCCACCAAAAAGGATTTCAGACAAATTCTCTCTCCAAAAGCCCAATGGCGCTCCTTCCCTTCAGAGCTTTGCCATACGCCTGCAGAACACTTTATATCTGCATATGGTGTATTTCAGTATTCGGGAGAAATAAGTTTAAAAATTTTGAGGGGATTTTTCTCCTTTTACCACTTGTAAAATAAAAAAAATTTGAGATACAAGAAAATATTTGTGTAAAAAAATTTAGATTTTGACTTTTCACCTCAAATTTGCTGCTATTCCTATGAAATACATAACTTTTTGAATACTTTGAGGGGTACAGTTTTTATAATGGGGTCATTTAATGGGGTATTTCTAACATGAGTTAGGGGTTCAAAAAGACATTCAGAAAGTTTAAATCTCAATTTTTTACACTAATATGTTGTATCCCAAATTTTTTTTATTTTACAAGTGGTAAAAGGAGAAAAATCCCCTCAAAATTTTTAAACGTATTTCTCCCGAATACTGAAATACACCATATGCAGACATAAAGTGTTCTGCAGGCGTATGGCAAAGCTCTGAACATTGTGATTTTTTGCCCATTGTGGTCTATGGAGATCTTGCGGCAAACGGGGTAGAAAGCTAAACAGCAGGGCCTGATAGTAACGTGGATGGGAAACCCTGGTGTAGGTCCCCTGGTTGTAACGTGGATGGGAGACCCTGGTGTAGGTCCCCTGGTTGTAACGTGGATGGGAGACCCTGGTGTAGTTCCCCTGATAGTAACGTGGATGGGAAACCCTGGTGTAGGTCCCCTGGTTGTAACGTGGATGGGAGACCCTGGTGTAGGTCCCCTGGTTGTAACTTGGATGGGAGACCCTGGTGTAGGTCCCCTGGTTGTAACGTGGATGGGAGACCCTGGTGTAGGTTCAATTCCCGGGTTTATATATAGTGTTGGGATTATACTTTAACTGCGGCCAGATGTTAGCTGTAAATCAATGTAAAAAAAAGCAAAATTATTTTTCTATTTATTATTGTTTTTTCACTCTTTTTCAGCTCCTTGGTGGTTTTGCAAAATCGCAGCATATTGAGCCTGTGGTGTTTTTTCCCCTGAAATCCTGGCATTTTTCTCCCATAGAAGTGTATGTGAGTAAAAAAACGCCAAGAAAAGCACCATGTGGGTTTTAGCTTTGGCATTTTTTTCAGGCGGTTTTTATTCTCTTTTGGATGTTAGCGATCCAAAAAAGTGATGGAGATACCTTTTTTAAAAATAAAAAAATCGTACGGTACAATTAAAAAAAAATAATGATAAAAAAAGATAAATTTTGTTAGATAAAATTTTTCCATCACTACTGTATCTTTTTTTATAACAACATTTTTATTAATTTTTAAACAGGGATCAGTTTATGTGGGCGGGAAGGGCACTTAAAAATATAGCCGACAATAATAAAAATGTAGTGTGTGTGTTTTTTTTTCACTTTTTATTCTTTTTTTTTTTTTTTTTTTACATTTTTAAGGTAGTACTACTACTCCCAGCATGGAACACACTACTGTTCCGTCATGGGAGTAGTAGTACCTGTACTAATTGACAGATCACCCGGGTCTGTTGCGATCCTTCTGTATAATTTATAGATGCGGCCGGCCGCTCTTCTATGGTCCCCTGCACTGCCGTATATATACACCTATTCATATTTCCTGCAGAGAGTTGTGATTGGCCAGATGGTTCCAGCGCAGGGAACCATAGTGCAGGGACCAGAGAACAGCGGCGGGCCGCATCTATACATTATACTGGAGGATCACAGTGGGTGTCAAGAGTGACATCCACTGTGATCTTTCCTTAACTGCAGGTACTACTGCTCCCAGCATGGAGCACACTCTGCTCCATGCTGGGAGCTGTAGTACCTGCATTAATAGACAGATCGCAACAGGTGTCAGAAGTTACACCCGCTGAGATCTGTCTATTAATGCAGGTACTACAGCTCCCAGCATGGAGCAGAGTGTGCTCCATGTTGGGAGTAGTAGTACCTGAAGTTAAGGACAGATCACAGCAGGTGTCACTCCTGACACCCGATGTGATCGTCCTATCTAATGCAGAGATGCGGAGCGGCTTTCTCCTGCGCTCCGCATCTCTGCACTATACTCCGGCCAGTGATATGAATAGAACAATCATTGGAGCACAGAGCAGAAATGCGAGCGCTGTATAGAGCCGCTCCGCATCGCTGCTATATTATGGACAATCGTGTCGGGTGTCAGGAGTGACACCGGGGGCAATATGTCTATTATACAGGTACTACTATTCCCAGCATGGAACAGTCTGTTCCATGCTGGGAGTAGTAGTACTACCTAAAAAAATGTTTACAAAAATTACGAAAAAAAAGTTAAACACACACTTTATTAAAAATGTATAAAAATGTTGTTATAAAAAATAAAAATTTTGTTAAATACATTTTTCCCCATCCCTCTTGTCTTCTTTTTTTGGGGGTACGCAACTAAAATGCCAAAGGGGCAAAAAATGCAATTTCCACTCAAATGCAAAAATGCCAGAAGAAACATCAGATGCAGGAAATTGCACTGGCATTTTTTCCGGTGTTTTTTTCTGTGAAAAAAGGAAACCTAGCCTAAGGAGCCCAGGCAGCAGGGAGAAGGCAGGGCCCGAGCTACTTGGATGACAGTGCACTCAGCCTATCACCGGCCGAGGTGGGACATGACTGCGGCCGGCCATACGCTAACAGCGCTATGATGTTTCGAGCCTAAGAAGCCAGAAGCAACAAAGGAACAGGACGCCGATAAGAACCCGCAACGGGGGAACATAGGAAGGTGAGTACATTTTTTATTTATTTTTTTGCAGCCCGGGCACAGGATGAGTTAAAACATTTTCGCCGCATAGCTCCCTTAACCCCTTAAGTACCATGGATTTTTCCGTTATTGCACTTTTGTTTTTTCCTCCTCACCTCTTAAAAATCATAACCCTTTCAATTTTGCACCTAAAAATCCACATGATGTCTTATTTGCGCCACCAATTCTACTTTGCAGTGACATCAGTAATTTTACCCAAAAATCTACTGCAAAACAGAAAAAACAGGGGGATTTCCACTGTTCTGACACCATAGGGGCTTTATAAACACAACATAGCCCCCAACATCCATTACAGCCAAATGCACTTTACAAAAGCCCAACAGCACGCTTTCACTTCTAAGCCCTACCGGGCACCAGAAGAGCACTTTGGGGGAGAGTTATCAAGACCTGTCCAGAGGGAAAGTTGCTGAGTTGCCTATAGCAACCAATCAGATTGCTTCTTTAATGTTTAACCCCTTAAGGACCTATGACGTACGTGTACGTCATGAGTCTCGGTCCTGCGATATAAGGCGGGGTCACACGGCGACCCCGCATCATATCGTGGCGGGCCCGGTGTCATAGTGAAGCCGGGACCCGCCACTAACAGCGCCCGGCACCGATCGTGGTCGCGCGGCTAAAAACTAAAGTGAAAGTGCCCGGCTAGCTCAGGGAGCTGTTCGGGATCGCCGCAGCATAATCGCGGCATCCCGAACAGCTGTAGCACAGGAGGAGGTCTTCTTACCTTCTCCTGCAGTCCGATCGCCGAATGAATGCTTCAAGCCTGAGATCCAGGCTTGAGCAATCAATCGCCGAAAACACTGATTGATCCATTCCTATGGAGATGCACCAGTGTTAAAGATCAGTTAATGCAATTTTATAGCCCCCTATAGGAGCTATAATATTGCATAAGAAAAGTGTAAAAAAATCATTAAAGGAGTAGTCCAGTGGTGACTCAGGGGTTTACAACTTATCCCCTATCTTAAGGATAGGGGATAAGTTGCAGATCGCGGGGGGTCCGACCCCTGGGGCCCCCCGCGATCTCCTGTACGGAGCCCCGACAGCCCGCGGGAAGGGGGCGTGTCGACCTCCGCACGAAGCGGCGGCCAACACGCCCCCTCAATACAACTCTATGGCAGAGCCGAAGCGCTGCCTTCAGCAATCTCCGGCTCTGCCATTGAGATGTATTGAGGGGGCGTGTCGGCCGCCGCCTCGTGCGGGGGTCGACACCCGCTATCTCGGCGGAGAGCCGGGGCCCCCAGCGGTCGGACCCCCCGCGATCTCAAACTTATCCCCTATCCTTAGGATAGGGGATAAGTTTTTCACCACTGGACTACCCCTTTAACACTTTTAATTATCCCTTCCCCTAATAAAACTTTGAATCACCCAGCATTTCCAAGAATAAAAAAAAGTGTAAATAAAAATAAACATATGTGGTATCGCCGCGTGCGGAAATGTCCGAATTATAAAAATATATCCCTTTTAAACCGCACGTTCAATGGCGTACGCTCAAAAAAAAATTCCAAAGTCCAAAATAGCCCATTTTTGATCCCTTTTTATACCACAAAAAAGTGAATAAAAAGTGATCAAAAAGTCTGATCAGAGCAAAAATGGTACCGCTAAAAACTTCAGATCATGGTGTAAAAAATGAGCCCTCATAGCTCCCTGAACACAGAAAAAAAAAAAAAGTTATAGGGGTCAGAAGATGACCATTTTAAACGTATAAATTTTCCTTCATGTATTCATGATTTTTTTCTGAAGTGATACAAAATCAAACCTATATAAGTAGGGTATCATTTTAACCATACAGAATAAAGATAAGGTGTCATTTTTGCCGAAAAATGTACTGCGTAAAAACGGAAGCCCCCAAAAGTTACAAAATAGTGTTTTTTCATCAATTTTGTCGCACATTGATTTTTTTTCCCCGTTTCACCGTAGATTTTTGGGTAAAATGACTAATGTCATTACAAAGTACAATCAGCCATCATATAGAATTTTAGGTGAAAATTTTAAAGAGTTATGATTTTTTTAAAGTTAAGGACGAAAATTTGAAAATGAAAAAACGGAAAAAGCCCGGGTCCTTAAGGGGTTAAAAAGCCTCTGAAAAATAAAAAATAAAGCAATCTGATTGTTTGCTATGGTCAACTGGTCAACTTTTTCTCTAGACAGGTTTTCATAAATCTCCCTCTTTATGTCCACATATGGTGTATTTCCATGCTCAGCAGAAATGAATGTCACAAATTTTGTGGGGCTTATTCTCATTTTACTCCTTGTAAAAATGAAAAGTTTGGGGCTACATCAACATTTTAGTGTAAAAAATTTTATTTTTCATTTTTTACATCCTCTGTTCCAAATTTTTTTTGAACACCTGTGGTTTCCAAATGTTCACTGCACCTTTTATTACATTACATTAGGGGTTTAGTTTCTAAACTGGTGTCACATGAGGGTGGTTTCCACTGTCCAGGCATCATGGGGGCTTTGTAAGTGCAACATAGCCCCGGAAAATGATTCCAGCCAAATTTTCTGTCCAAAAGCCAAATGGCGCTTATACCCTCCTGAGCCCTGCTGTGCCCCCATTGAGTAAATTACCGTATTTATTGGGGTATACCACGCACCGGCCTATAACACGCACCCTCATTTTACCAAGGATATTTGGGTAAAAAAAGTTTTTTACCCAAATATCCTTGGTAAACTGAGGGTGCGTGTGTGTGCATGTGTATGTGTATACCCCGATACACTGTTTCTGACCCCCCGCAGAAGCCCCCAGGAAAGGCAGGGGGAGAGAGGCCATCGCTGCCCGCTTCTCTCCCCCTGCCTTTCCTGGGGTCTAGGGCCCTGCTGCCGCCGCTTCTCTCCCCCTGGCTTTCGGCGCTGCTGCCCCTTCTCTCCCCCTGGCTATCAGTGTGACATGGCCACCAAAAAGGATTTCAGACAAATTCTCTCTCCAAAAGCCCAATGGCGCTCCTTCCCTTCAGAGCTTTGCCATACGCCTGCAGAACACTTTATATCTGCATATGGTGTATTTCAGTATTCGGGAGAAATAAGTTTAAAAATTTTGAGGGGATTTTTCTCCTTTTACCACTTGTAAAATAAAAAAAATTTGAGATACAAGAAAATATTTGTGTAAAAAAATTTAGATTTTGACTTTTCACCTCAAATTTGCTGCTATTCCTATGAAATACATAACTTTTTGAATACTTTGAGGGGTACAGTTTTTATAATGGGGTCATTTAATGGGGTATTTCTAACATGAGTTAGGGGTTCAAAAAGACATTCAGAAAGTTTAAATCTCAATTTTTTACACTAATATGTTGTATCCCAAATTTTTTTTATTTTACAAGTGGTAAAAGGAGAAAAATCCCCTCAAAATTTTTAAACGTATTTCTCCCGAATACTGAAATACACCATATGCAGACATAAAGTGTTCTGCAGGCGTATGGCAAAGCTCTGAACATTGTGATTTTTTGCCCATTGTGGTCTATGGAGATCTTGCGGCAAACGGGGTAGAAAGCTAAACAGCAGGGCCTGATAGTAACGTGGATGGGAAACCCTGGTGTAGGTCCCCTGGTTGTAACGTGGATGGGAGACCCTGGTGTAGGTCCCCTGGTTGTAACGTGGATGGGAGACCCTGGTGTAGTTCCCCTGATAGTAACGTGGATGGGAAACCCTGGTGTAGGTCCCCTGGTTGTAACGTGGATGGGAGACCCTGGTGTAGGTCCCCTGGTTGTAACTTGGATGGGAGACCCTGGTGTAGGTCCCCTGGTTGTAACGTGGATGGGAGACCCTGGTGTAGGTTCAATTCCCGGGTTTATATATAGTGTTGGGATTATACTTTAACTGCGGCCAGATGTTAGCTGTAAATCAATGTAAAAAAAAGCAAAATTATTTTTCTATTTATTATTGTTTTTTCACTCTTTTTCAGCTCCTTGGTGGTTTTGCAAAATCGCAGCATATTGAGCCTGTGGTGTTTTTTCCCCTGAAATCCTGGCATTTTTCTCCCATAGAAGTGTATGTGAGTAAAAAAACGCCAAGAAAAGCACCATGTGGGTTTTAGCTTTGGCATTTTTTTCAGGCGGTTTTTATTCTCTTTTGGATGTTAGCGATCCAAAAAAGTGATGGAGATACCTTTTTTAAAAATAAAAAAATCGTACGGTACAATTAAAAAAAAATAATGATAAAAAAAGATAAATTTTGTTAGATAAAATTTTTCCATCACTACTGTATCTTTTTTTATAACAACATTTTTATTAATTTTTAAACAGGGATCAGTTTATGTGGGCGGGAAGGGCACTTAAAAATATAGCCGACAATAATAAAAATGTAGTGTGTGTGTTTTTTTTTCACTTTTTATTCTTTTTTTTTTTTTTTTTTACATTTTTAAGGTAGTACTACTACTCCCAGCATGGAACACACTACTGTTCCGTCATGGGAGTAGTAGTACCTGTACTAATTGACAGATCACCCGGGTCTGTTGCGATCCTTCTGTATAATTTATAGATGCGGCCGGCCGCTCTTCTATGGTCCCCTGCACTGCCGTATATATACACCTATTCATATTTCCTGCAGAGAGTTGTGATTGGCCAGATGGTTCCAGCGCAGGGAACCATAGTGCAGGGACCAGAGAACAGCGGCCGGCCGCATCTATACATTATACAGGAGGATCACAGTGGGTGTCAAGAGTGACATCCACTGTGATCTTTCCTTAACTGCAGGTACTACTGCTCCCAGCATGGAGCACACTCTGCTCCATGCTGGGAGCTGTAGTACCTGCATTAATAGACAGATCGCAACAGGTGTCAGAAGTTACACCCGCTGAGATCTGTCTATTAATGCAGGTACTACAGCTCCCAGCATGGAGCAGAGTGTGCTCCATGTTGGGAGTAGTAGTACCTGAAGTTAAGGACAGATCACAGCAGGTGTCACTCCTGACACCCGATGTGATCGTCCTATCTAATGCAGAGATGCGGAGCGGCTTTCTCCTGCGCTCCGCATCTCTGCACTATACTCCGGCCAGTGATATGAATAGAACAATCATTGGAGCACAGAGCAGAAATGCGAGCGCTGTATAGAGCCGCTCCGCATCGCTGCTATATTATGGACAATCGTGTCGGGTGTCAGGAGTGACACCGGGGGCAATATGTCTATTATACAGGTACTACTATTCCCAGCATGGAACAGTCTGTTCCATGCTGGGAGTAGTAGTACTACCTAAAAAAATGTTTACAAAAATTACGAAAAAAAAGTTAAACACACACTTTATTAAAAATGTATAAAAATGTTGTAATAAAAAATAAAAATTTTGTTAAATACATTTTTCCCCATCCCTCTTGTCTTCTTTTTTTGGGGGTACGCAACTAAAATGCCAAAGGGGCAAAAAATGCAATTTCCACTCAAATGCAAAAATGCCAGAAGAAACATCAGATGCAGGAAATTGCACTGGCATTTTTTCCGGTGTTTTTTTCTGTGAAAAAAGGAAACCTAGCCTAAGGAGCCCAGGCAGCAGGGAGAAGGCAGGGCCCGAGCTACTTGGATGACAGTGCACTCAGCCTATCACCGGCCGAGGTGGGACATGACTGCGGCCGGCCATACGCTAACAGCGCTATGATGTTTCGAGCCTAAGAAGCCAGAAGCAACAAAGGAACAGGACGCCGATAAGAACCCGCAACGGGGGAACATAGGAAGGTGAGTACATTTTTTATTTATTTTTTTGCAGCCCGGGCACAGGATGAGTTAAAACATTTTCGCCGCATAGCTCCCTTAACCCCTTAAGTACCATGGATTTTTCCGTTATTGCACTTTTGTTTTTTCCTCCTCACCTCTTAAAAATCATAACCCTTTCAATTTTGCACCTAAAAATCCACATGATGTCTTATTTGCGCCACCAATTCTACTTTGCAGTGACATCAGTAATTTTACCCAAAAATCTACTGCAAAACAGAAAAAAATAATCATTGTGCGACGAAATTAAAGAAAAATGCCATTTTGTAACTTTTGGGGGCTTCCGTTTCTACGCAGTAAATTTTTCGGTAAAAAAATGACACAATCTTTATTCTGTAGGTCCATACGATTAAAATGACACCCTACTTATATAGGTTTGATTTTGTCACATATGGGGATGTATGAGGGCTCATTTTTTGCGCTGTGATCTTAAGTTTTTATACATCCCCATATGCGGAAAAATAAAAAAGTTATAGGGGTCAGAAGATAATTTTAAACGTATGAACTTTTTGGTATAAAAAGTGACCAAAAATACGCTATTTTGGACTTTTGAATTTATTTGCGCGTACGCCATTGACCATGCGGTTTAATTAACTATGTATTTTCGGAGTTCGGACATTTACACACGCGGTGATACCACATATATTTGTTTATAATTTTTTTTGCACAGTTTTTTTTTTTTTTATGGGAAAAGGGGGGTGATTCTGACTTTTATTAGGAAAGAGTTTACATTTATTTTTTTACACTTTTTATTTTTTTTGCAATGTTATAGCTTCCATAGGATGAATTACAATGATTGCCAGCACTGTTCAATGCATTGCCATAGCATTGCATTGATCAGTGGTATCTGCGCTTGATTGCTCAAGCCTGGATCTCAGGCTTGGAGCAATCAAACGCCGATCGGACAGTGTGGAGCCAGCCTGGATCTCAGGCTTGGAGCAATCAAACGCCGACAGCATGGAGCCAGGTAGGAAGCCTCCCGCTGTCCTCTCAGCTGTTCGGGATGCCACGATTTCACCGCGGTGGTCCCGAACAGCTCCGATGAGCAAACCAGCAGCATGTGCTCCCGTTTTAGACACCGCGATCAACGGCGTCTAAAAGGTTAATACATGACATCAGCCCGATCGGCGATGTACCGTATTAGCTTCTGAGCGCGTTTTGCAGATCGGAAGCCGGCCATGGACGTAAATATACGTCCGTGGTCATTAAGGGGTTAAAGGGATACTATTTTTTTTTTTTTAATCAACTGGTGCCAGAAAGTTAAACAGATTTATAAATTACTTTTATTTAACCTCTTCAGGACGCAGGGCGTATGGATACGCCCTGCATTCCGAGTCCTTAAGGAACGAGGGCGTATCCATACGCCCGTGGGAATTCCGGTCCCCACCGCTAGCTGGTTGGGGACCGGAGCCGGATGCCTGTTGAAATCGTTCAGCAAGCATCGCGGCATATCGCCCAGGGGGGTCATTATGCCCCCCCATGTCGGCGATGGCCGCAGATCGCTGGACAATTCAGTCCAGCGATCTGCGGCGATTCCGGGTCAATCGGGTCTCCAGTGACCCGGTGACCCGGAATTACTGGCTGATCGGGGCCGTCTCTGACGGCCCCGAACAGCCATAGCCAGCAGGGGTGAGGTGGCACTGATGCCACCTCACGATCGCCCTGATTCTTCGGCCGGTTTATCGGCCGACCAATCAGGGCACCTGCTGCGGGTGTCACTCCCGCAACCCGCTCCGCCCCTCTTCCGGAGGACGTGAGCGGGTGCGGGACGTGGACCCCGGCAGCTGGGGATCGGGGACCTGTTGGGATCGGGGCCCCAGGAGCGACAGCGGCGGCGACGACGACGAGGGACTGACCTGTGTCCCGAAGCAGCAGTAGGAGGTGAGTGACAACCTCCTGCTGTTGCTTAACAACAGCTTCCAGCATGCAAAAAGGGCATGCTGGGAGCTGTAGTTATGCAACAGCAGGAGGCAGACCACCACAACTCTTATGGGCATGCTGGGACTTATAGTTTTGCAACAGCTGGAGGCACATTTTTTCTATGGATAAGTGTACCTTCAGCTGTTGTATAACTACAACTCCCAGCTTGCACAAACAGCTAAAGTGCATGCTGGGAGTTGTAGTGGTGCATCTGCTGGTTGCATAACTACAACAGTTTTTTTGTGTTAACTACAACTCCCAGCATGCCCGTTGGTTGTCGGTGACTGAGAGTTGTAGTTTTGCAACAGCTGGAGGCACATTTTTTCTATGGAAAAGTGTACATTCAGCTGTTGTATAACTACAACTCCCAGCTTGAACAAACAGCTAAAGTGCATGCTGGGAGTTGTAGTGGTGCATCTGCTGGTTGCATAACTACAACAGTTTTTTTGTGTAATCTACAACTCCCAGCATGCCCGTTGGCTGTCGGTGACTGCTGAGAGTTGTAGTTTTGCAACAGCTGAAGGCACACTAGTTGTGAAACTCAGAGTTTTTTTTACCTAACTCAATGTTTCACGAACGGTGTGCCTCCAGCTGTTGCAAACTACAACTCCCAGCATGCACCGTATATGCTGGGAGTTGTAGTTTTGCAACAGCTGGAGGCACATTGGTTGTGAAACACTGAGTTAGGTCACAAACTCAGTGATACATAACCAGTGTGCCTACAGCTGTTGCAAAACTAAAACTCTCAGCATGTACAGTCTGTCAGCGCATGCTGGGAGTTGTAGTTTTGCAACAGCTGGATGTTCCCCCCCCCTCCCCAATGTGAATGTATAGGGTACATTCACATGGGCGGAGGTTTACAGTAAGTATCCAGCTGCAAGTTTGAGCTGCGGCAAATTCTCTGCCGCAGCTCAAACTGCCAGCGAGAAACTACTGTGAACCCCCGCCCGTGCGACTGTACCCTAAAAACACTACACTACACTAACACAAAATAAAATAAAAAGTAAAAAACACTACATATACACATACCCCTACACAGCCCCCCTCCCCAATAAAAATGAAAAACGTCTGGTACGGCACTGTTTCCAAAACGGAGCCTCCAGCTGTTGCAAAACAACTACTCCCAGTATTACCAGACAGACACTGACTGTCCAGGCATGCTGGGAGTTTTACAACAGCTGGAGGCACCCTGTTTGGGAATCACTGGTGTAGAATACCCCTATGTCCACCCCTATGCAATCCCTAATTTAGGTCTCAAATGCTCATGGCGCTCTCTCACTTTGGAGCCCTGTCGTATTTCAAGGTAACAGTTTAGGGCCACATATGGGGTATCGCCGTACTCGGGAGAAATTGTGTTACAAATTTTGGGGGGTATTTTCTGCTTTTACCCTTTTTAAAAATGTAAAATTTTTGGGAAAACAAGCATTTTAGGTAAAAAAAAAAATTAAGGTTCACTTAACCCCTTGTTACGTTCCCTGAGGGTTCTAGTTTCCAAAATGGTATGCCATGTGTTTTTTTTTTGCTGTCCTGGCACTAAATGTGACATGCCCCCCGAGCAAAATTTGGTCTCAAAAAGCCAAATATGACTCCTTCTCTTCTGAGCATTGTAGTTCGCCCGTACTGCACTTTAGGTCAACTTACGGGGTACCTCCATACTCAGAAGAGATGGGGTTACAAATTTTGGGGGGTATTTTCTGCTATTAACCCTTACAAAAATGTGAAATTTAGGGGGGGGGGGGAAACACATTGTTGTGAAATTTTTTTATTTATTTTTCTACATATGCAAAAGCCGTGAAACACCTGTGGGGTATTAAGGCTCACTTTATTCCTTGTTACGTTCCTCAAGGGGTCTAGTTTCCAAAATGGTATGGCATGTGTTTTTTTTTGCTGTTCTGGCACCATAGGGGCTTCCTAAATGCAACATGCCCCCCAAAAACCATTTCAGAAAATGTACTCTCCAAAATCCCCTTGTCGCTCCTTCGCTTCTGAGCCCTCTACTGCGCCCGCCGAACACTTTACATAGACATATGAGGTATGTGCTTACTCGAGAGAAATTGGGCTACAGGCATGCTGGGAGTTGTAGGTTTGCAACATCTGGAGGTCCGCAGGTTGGAGACCACTGCTCTATAGCCTTGGTCTCCAATCTGTGGACGTGAAGCTGTGGAAAACTACAACTCCCATCATGCCCGGACAACCAAAAGCTGTCCGGGCATGCTGGGAGTTGTAGTTTTGCAATATCTAAAGGTCCACAGTTTGTAATGCAGGCGGTTTCTGATTGGCCGACCACCTCTGGCCCCCACAATCATGCCGGAGGTGACTAAGGGATGCCCGATCTAGTTAATGTCTAGATAGGAATACCCCTCAGAAGCTTACGCCAGCACCACAGCTCCTCTGATTCCTGTGAAGTCTCCATGAATGTGTGAGACTTTCTTTGTGACTAATTTTTAGTACATGATATAAACAAACCGTGCCAGGCTGCAAAACACAGAACAACTCCCTGCACAGAGCGGGCGGCGTCCATGTTGGTGAAGCCTGAGAGCGGACACGGAGCTTCTCAGAGGATCAAACATAGCGACTTCCTGGTAAGACTGGTCCCTTACGGCCATTGGGCATGCGCCCAGCACTGAGCATGCGCACTGGAGGCTGTCTGTACAGCGGGATCGTTTAAAGGAAGAAGCGAGTGTATCTCCAAGGAAACGGTGTCTGGCTGTACGAGAATTATAAGTAACGTCAGAAGCGGCTTATGTGCTGAAGAGGGAGCATGGCCGCGACCATACGACACTCTGCTGCCGTAAGTCACCGCATTGTCTCCACAGAGTCCTCCTTGCTCTGTCTCGGTCCAGTTTGGTACTGTTCTGGTTCGGTCCCTGCCTAGGACTGTTCTGGCTCGGGCCCCTGCCTGGGACTGTTCTGGCTCGGTCCCTGCCTGGGACTGTTCTGGCTCGGGCCCCTGCCTGGAACTGTTCTGGCTCGGGCCCCTGCCTGGAACTGTTCTGGCTTGGGCCCCTGCCTGGGACTGTTCTGGCTCGGGCCCCTGCCTGGGACTGTTCTGGCTCGGGCCCCTGCCTGGGACTGTTCTGGCTCGGGCCCCTGCCTGGGACTGTTCTGGCTCGGGCCCCTGCCTGGGACTGTTCTGGCTCGGGCCCCTGCCTGGGACTGTTCTGGCTCGGGCCCCTGCCTGGGACTGTTCTGGCTCGGGCCCCTGCCTGGGACTGTTCTGGCTCGGGCCCCTGCCTGGGACTGTTCTGGCTCGGGCCCCTGCCTGGGACTGTTCTGGCTCGGGCCCCTGCCTGGGACTGTTCTGGCTCGGGCCCCTGCCTGGGACTGTTCTGGCTCGGGCCCCTGCCTGGGACTGTTCTGGCTCGGGCCCCTGCCTGGGACTGTTCTGGCTCGGGCCCCTGCCTGGGACTGTTCTGGCTCGGGCCCCTGCCTGGGACTGTTCTGGCTCGGGCCCCTGCCTGGGACTGTTCTGGCTCGGGCCCCTGCCTGGGACTGTTCTGGCTCGGGCCCCTGCCTGGGACTGTTCTGGCTCGGGCCCCTGCCTGGGACTGTTCTGGCTCGGGCCCCTGCCTGGGACTGTTCTGGCTCGGGCCCCTGCCTGGGACTGTTCTGGCTCGGGCCCCTGCCTGGGACTGTTCTGGCTCGGGCCCCTGCCTGGGACTGTTCTGGCTCGGGCCCCTGCCTGGGACTGTTCTGGCTCGGGCCCCTGCCTGGGACTGTTCTGGCTCGGGCCCCTGCCTGGGACTGTTCTGGCTCGGGCCCCTGCCTGGGACTGTTCTGGCTCGGGCCCCTGCCTGGGACTGTTCTGGCTCGGGCCCCTGCCTGGGACTGTTCTGGCTCGGTCCCTGCCTGGGACTGTTCTGGCTCGGTCCCTGCCTGGGACTGTTCTGGCTCGGTCCCGTTTGGTACTGTTCTGGCTCGGTCCCTGCCTGGGACTGTTCTGGCTTGGTGCCCTGCCCTACAACAAAACCTACCTATACAATAAAAAGGTTTCTTAGTCTTTATTTATTTTTTTCTGAATTTCATAAGAATTTCGTCCCAATCTCAAAATTGCTTATGGTAAAAAAAACTCTTAGATGACTTTTGGTGTTACTGTTGTCGGGGGGACAAAAAAACAAAACAGCGAACTTTTGACTTGTAATGTAAACATGCCAAATGTTTTGATCGGGCAAGATGTCTGCTAACACCCCCAGCGATCATTAGATATCCAGGTGAAGCGAGCAGCAGCACGCTTCACTCCCCGGATCAATGCCCATTGCAGGAGAGAAATGCAGATAATATGATGGGGAAGTCATTTCATGTCATTTTTCTTGCCGTACACAGGAGATGGCACAACCAGTGATCTCGTCACTTACTATTCTTCCTACCGCTCCTGAGACCTTCTCTGTACTAGAGCAGCGAATGCGTGTAGCAGAGGAACAAGCGGAGTCCCTGATCAGTGATCTGCAGGCACTAGGTGTAACCAGCCATAGGTGAGGAGATTTCAGCATTCACATTATAGCCATTTCTATAGTCATAGACATATGGGATGTGTCAGAGCTGTCTTTTGTTTGCCATGGTATTTGGAGTGCTGTAAAAGTGACACATAAATAAATAACAGAAAAAAAAACACATATGGATCAAATAATGGAAAAATAATTTTATTAAACAGAACTGCAAAAATGTACATACATTTAAAAAGCAATAAAAAATGGTTAGTGAACAATAGAGCAAAGATATTGATGGAGGTACAAGTAAAATCCACCCCTTAGGCTGCTTTCACACTATGAGCATTCATCCGTTAATAAACATCGTTTTCTGTGTAAAAACGGACTAATAATAACGGGTGCTAATGGCTGAATAATGTCCATCAAAATAAAGGGCATATTCAACCGTTAAGACCAGTTGTAACATCCGTCATGTATGGCCGTTTTAACACCTCTACCTACAGACTCCCACAGCCAGGACTACTTCTACTCCCATCATGGAACAGACTTGTTTCCATGATGATGGTAGTAGTTCCCCAGCTGTGAGAGTCTGCCGGTGGATGGGGAGGCTACATTAGTGTTTGTACTACTACACTCATCATGGAACCAACTGTGTTCCATGTTGGGGGTTGTAGTACAGGGGCTGAGGGATTGATCGCACCGGGTCTCACTTCTGAGACCTGATGCAATTAGAAGTTATTAAACGGGAGCGGGCGGCATGCTCCTCTCCAGCGATGTATGATGTATTTACTTTCATTTTTAAATTCCCCCGCCAGGATGCCCTGAATGGCCGGTACTGAGGAGCCAATCAGGGCTCCCGGCGGGGTTCTTAAACTTCAGTGCGTCCCCTTAAGTATAGTCATTTTATTACCTCCATGTGGTATGATTCCCCCCCCGCCTGCTGCCCAGGCATCTTCTCATCTTCTAGCACTGTCACAGCTGTATATAGATGGCTGCGGTGGTCAGACATATATCCATATGTCTGACCCCCACAGCGCTTCTATAATCATATGCCTTGGCAGCGCTATAAATGAAAAGTATCGGGCCAGATGCGCTGCTGTTAGAATACTTTTCATTCACAGTGCTGCAGATGCATATAATTATAGAAGCGCTGGGGGGGTCAGACATATAGCGTTATCTGGCCCCCACAATGCTTCTATGGCCGCTGCAGCACTATGAAAGACAAGTATTCTTTCAGCCAGGGCTGTGGAGTCGGACAAAATTTTGGGTACCTGGAGTTGGAGTCAGCAAACAATACTCCGACTCCTACTAAATTTAGATTGGAATAAAAAAGCAAGTTTAAATGTCCCAATTCACTAAAAGTTATAATTAATGACTTCCCTACTTTAAAGGAGTAGTCCAGTGGTGATTCAGTGGTGAGCAACTTATCCCCTATCCTAAGGATAGGGGATAAGTTGCAGATCGCGGGGGGTCCGACCGCTGGGGCCCCCTGCGATCTCCTGTACGGAGCCCCGACAGCCCGCGGGAAGGGGGCGTGTCGACCTCCGCACGAGGCGGCGGCCGACACGCCCCCTCAATACAACTCTATGGCAGAGCCGAAGCGCTGCCTTCGACAATCTCCGGCTCTGCCATAGAGATGTATTGAGGGGGCGTGTCGGCCGCCGCCTCGTGCGGGGGTCGACACCCGCTATCTCGGCGGAGAGACTGGCCCCGTACAGAGAGATCGCAGGGGGCCCCAGCGGTCGGACCCCCCGCGATCTCAAACTTATCCCCTATCCTTAGGATAGGGGATAAGTTTTTCACCACTGGACTACCCCTTTAAGAATAAAGACCAATGCATGCAGTGCCTCACGTAACCGCAAAACGAACATGTTTATTCTTCAAGGAATGTATAAAATACATTTGTATATTAATACAGAGGAGTGGAAGTCGGAAGTACAGAAAACTCCGGAGTCGGAGTTGGAACATTTATCTACCGACTCCACAGCCCTGCTTTCAGCAGCAATATATATATATATATATCTCTCACAGCAGGGGGCAAGATATATAGATCCATATCCACAGGTGAGATGTGCTCTGGCACTGCTCTACTCAGGTGCTTCTCAAAACTTCCCTCCACTGGTGTAGTATCCGGATCCTGCAGTGTAGCGTGGTGCTGACATGTAATCTAGCAAGTCCATAGGATACAGCAAACAGAAGATAGGATATCGCACTCACCAATACTGAAAACTTCTTCTTTATTATATTTACTCACATTCAGGGAACAGACTTGGACATACAGCAGCAGGGGTGTACAGAAAGGAGGCGAACGTGATTTCGTGCCTGCTGGCACTTCCTCTGTCCTCAACAGACGTATACCCCCACGGCCATTCTATCTGTCCCCACCGCAGCGCTTCTATTTGAAAACCCAGCCGAGAGCCCTGAATGGCTCCTCAGTACCAACCATTCAGGGCTCCCAGTGGGGAATTTAAAATGAAAGTAAAATACATTGTACATCGCTGGGGAGCGGAGCATGCTGTCCGCTCCCCTGTGTAATAACTTTTAATTGCATTGGGTCTCAAAAGTGAGACCCGGTGCCATCAATCCCTCATCCCCTGTACTACAACCCCCATCATGAAACAGACTCTGTTCCATGATGGGGGTTGTGGTACAAACACTAATGTAGCCTCCCCAGTTGTCTGCAGACTCCTGCAGCCGGGGAATTACTACCCCCATCATGGAAACAAGTCTGGACCAATATGGGAGTAGTAGTAGTCCCTCAGCACTGCAGGAGTCTGCTGATGTCACCTCTTCTGAGCATGCTTAGAAGTAATAACGGGATATTATAAACCAGGTGCAAACGGATGACATAAAGGCTCATCCGTTTGCCATAGACTTCTTCAATGTTAAAAATAACAGCAGTTAATTTACCCGTTTCTTGTGACGGAAGAAAAATTTGTGAATTCCGGTAGAAGACAGACATGGTCGCACATCTACAATCTTGCACAATGATCTAATTGCTTCTCAGCATAATTTCAAAAACTAACAGGTTGTTAGTATACACGTTTTGATCAAAAAGTACAAAGCCCACTCGCCACGTCAAGGCCACCTATTCAGAGTGGGTCCCTAACGTCCCTAGCATAAAATGGTGTCTCACTGGGCGGCGACCACCACCGCCGCGACACCAGTGCCCACAGGGGGAACGACCCACTGGCAGAGCGGCCCCAATGCCACTCAAACCAGTCCATGGGTCGCACCTCCCCACAGACACGGCGCCACGGCAGCAACAGACGCTGCACAGCACCACACCAGTGTGAACAGGGTGCTACAGCTCACTTAATTAGTGTATGTACCGTTTTTTCTTCCGTCACAAATAACGTTTGTTATTCATGACTGGCTATAACGGGTCATAACGGATAATCAAAAAATCCCATAGACTTGAATGGGATTTTGTAACGGCTGTTTAACATCCGGATTTAAGGATTTTCCAACAAAAGTTTATAACTGGTCTTTTAACGGAGTAACTTTATAGTGAGAAAGGGGCCTTAGGTAAGTATAGCTAAATAATTGAAGGTATACTAACCCTTTCCAACTGTGTATGCATTTGTGAAATAACATAACATAGGGAGAGAAGCCTAGCAACATGAATGCGAAATCCAAGAAACACAGCACCAGTCAGGTACACGGATCTTTAAAAAGCTGGGTTGTCTTTATTATCCCAAAATCAGAGCAACGTTTTGGCAGAAATAGTCTTTATCAAGCATGCTTGATAAAGGCTATTTCTGCCGAAACGTTGCTCTGATTTTGGGATAATAAAGACAACCCAGCTTTTTAAAGACCCGTGACCTGACTGGTGCTGTATTTCTTGGATTTCGTGTACAATTTTCCTGGGCTGGCGGCCTGGGCAAGCACGGGCACAGAGGTCGAGCTCCAGTGCTTTCCCCCACACCTCTTATACCCATCTACCTAGCAACATAAATTTACGCATATGGCCATCGCAGCTAAAGAAAACATGATGGATAAGAACCAATGCTGTGTGCAAATAACAATAAGAATAATTACCAAGTGGTACAGCAAGTCAGACCTCCAACGTTTCACCAATCCGGCTTCTTCCAGGGCATCTCGTTGTGTTATTTGCACACAGCATTGGTTTTTATTCCTCATATTTTTTTTTTTTAGCTGTGATGGCCATATGCTTATATTTGTTACTAGGCTTCGCTCCCTATGTTTCATAAAATTTTCATTACTTGATCCATATATGTTTTTGTTCTGTGATTTGTATTGACTATTATTATGTAGGATCCTGAATTTTTCAAGGCACTTTTTGGTATATGGCATATTGCAACATAACAGATTCACACTGGGCGGTGTGATGTTTTTGGCTCTTAATGCGTTCATTATAGAGAGGTCGCCTATAAAAGCAAAACTTTTTCTTATTTAAACTCCTTGTTTTGCTATAAAATGTCAATACACTAGTAATAACAACCCTATCAAATGGTTGTTGTTAATAATGTGCATATACATACATACAAGTGGGGCGCCAAAAATGTCTGTTCTGGGTCCTCTTCTGTTTAATAAGTTTGTAACTGACCTAGCAGAATGTTTGGTATTTATTGCCAAAGGCACATAAATGTACAATGGGATTGATATTCCTGGAGATGTCTGTAACATGGCATTACTGGATTTGGGGAAAATGTCATTGTCATTTATGTCTCATGTCTCCATTTCATGTCTCACCATTCACATTTTATGTCCCATTTCAGGTTTATCCAATACGGTGTTGGGGTGCGTAGGTAATCATTAAAAAAAAAAAAAAATATTCTTACCAGGCCCTGTCCCCCATTGGTCTGTTGCCAGGGGCCAAGTCCTGAGAAAAAAAGTAAGGGAACTCATCCAAGATTTCCACTCCAAAGCTGGTCCTGCAGGATTCCTGCTAATCGAAATGGTGAGCCTGCTGTGGAAAAAGTGCAGGAGCTCAGTTCCCACACATTCCTGCAGGACTTGAACCCTGTCTGTCGCAGATCCCCTTATCCCGTTCTGTGCGATTCCAGTGTCTACTCTCTGCTTCCAAGACAAGCAGCTGGCTGCAGGACTTTTCCGCTCCGCGTTGTCCTGTCTTTTGGTCAGTGAACTGCTGAGTGGGAAGGTCCTCCAGCTAGCTTCTTGTCGCGGGAGAAGGAAGCACAGAGAAGACACCAGGGCTGATTGGAGCAGAATTTTATTAGTGGCAATACAACGAGGGACTGGGGCTAGGTAAGGATCAGATTTTTTTTTTCGGACATTTTTTCCCTGCAATCTGTAGTTCAGATTGTGATGGAATCCCGATTAACAAGCAGAAAATAGCAGTTCAGCTCATAGTAATAAATGGAAGAAATCGTCTTGGTTAACTGTAAAGTGCAGAAATGCCCAAAGCACTAGAAATTTAGAACAGAACAATACAAAAGATGGCAAAGTCCTCTTTTGTATTGTTCTGTGATAGAATCCTATTTCACCTTTTTGTTGTGTTTTATTTCCATTAGATTCACAAAACTAAAAGTGTCAAAGTCTGCTGAACACATTCGACCAATCAGCCCAGTGAAGGCTTGGTCAGTGTTCACTGGAGATGGTGATACATTATGGAGAAACTGTGAAAACCTTGTCACCCGCATGTGTCATATGGAAAGCATGCTACACACTTTGAAGCTTAATGTTTTCCGACTGCAGACAGATCGGGAATTGAGCACAAAACACTCAGGTATGGAAGAACTAGACAATAACTTACTTAAAACTAACACAACATAACATTAGATACAAACGAGCGGGCACTCGCCATTCCCGTGGCTGTTCAGGGTCAAGATTCCATATCGCAGGGAGGCTAGTACGGACTAGCAGGGGCGCTTACAGCGTCCCTGCTAGTCCGTACCAGCCTCCCTGCGATATGGAATCTTGATCCTGAACAGCTATGGAAATGGTGAGTGCCTGCTCGTTTGTATCTAATGTTATGTTGCATTGATATACCTTCACCTGTTGGAGCAGAGGACCTCCGGTGTGAATCTTAATTCATATAGCTACAGCCGCTGTGTTTGCTACTTTATGTTTTTCCAGTGCCTGCAATAAGAGTATACCCTGTGTTCTCAGACTATATCTTTGCACGAGCGATTATAACTAAAGGGTAGGAAATGCAGAATATAACATTTTTGCATCTTAACGACCATGGACGTGTATACTCGTCCATGGGCCGTTAACTGGGTATGACGTCATACCGGCCGGCCACCAGCTGATTCTTGTAGCTGGGGGGCCGGCGTTAATAGCCAACATGAGGTGATTGCCTTGGGCGGCTATTAGCCACTGTCAAAGCTTTTAACCGAAAAATGTACTGCGTAGAAACGGAAGCCCCCAAAATTTACAAAATGGTGTTTTTTCTTACATTTTGTCGGACAATGATTTTATTTTCCTGTTTCGCCATAGATTTTTGGGTAAAATGACTGATGTCATTACAAAGTAGAATTGGTGGAGCAAAAAATAAGCCCTCTGATGGATTTTTAGGTACAAAATTGAAAGGGTTATGATTTTTAACCCCTTAACGACGCAGGATCGCGGCGATGTGCGGTATTAACCCTTGAGAAACGGCGGTCAAAGCTGACCGCCGCTTCTAAAGCGAAAGTGAAAGTGACCCGGCTGCTCAGTCGGGCTGTTCGGCACCGCCGCGGTGAAATCGTGGCGTCCCGTACAGCTGGCAGGACACCGAGAGGGCCCTTACCTGCCTCCTCGGTGTCCGATCGGCGAATGACTGCTCCGTGCCTGAGATCCAGGCAGGAGCAGTTAAGCGCCGATAACACTGATCACAGGCGTGTTAATACACGCCTGTGATCTGTGTAAAATATCAGTGTTATGGGACCTATAACACTGCAAAAAAAATTTAAAAAACAAGTGTTAATAAAGGTCATTTAACCCCTTCCCTAATAAAAGTTTGAATCACCCCCCCTTTTCCCATAAAAAAAATAAAACGGTGTAATAAAAATAAACATATGTGGTATCGCCGCGTGCGTAAATGTCCGAACTATAAAAATATATCATTACTTAAACCGTACGGTCAATGGCGTACGCGCCAAAAAAAGTAAAAAAAACGCATTTTTGGTCACTTTTTATACCATTAAAAAATGAATAAAAAGTGATCAAAAAGTCCGATCAAAACAAAAATCATACCGATAAAAACTTCAGATCACGGCGCAAAAAATTAGTCCTCATACCGTCCTGTACGTGGAAAAATAAAAAAGTTATAGGGGTCAGAAGATTACATTTTTAAACGTATAAATTTTCCTGTGTGTAGTTATGATTTTTTCCAGAAGTGCGACAAAATCAAACCTATATAAGTAGGGTATCATTTTATTCGTATGGACCTACAGAATAATGATAAGGTGTAATTTTTACCAAAATATGCACTGCGTAGAAACGGAAGCTCCCAAAAGTTACAAAATTGCATTTTTTCTTCGATTTTGTCGCACAATGATTTTTTTTCCCGTTTCGCCGTGCATTTTTGGGTAAAATGACTAATGTCACTGTAAAGTAGAATTGGCGACGCAAAAAATAAGCCATAATATGGATTTTTAGGTGGAAAATTGAAAGGGTTATGATTTTTAAAAGGTAAGGAGGAAAAAACGAAAGTGCAAAAAAAACTGAAAAATGCTTGGTCCTTAAGGGGTTAATAATATTATATTCCTAGATGAACTTGAGGGTCGATTGCTTCAGATGCAAGAAGAGCACGCTCAAGAACTGAAAGAAGCACAACTGGAAGTAATGAGGCTGCGCCAAAGGTTAAACTGTGCAATTGAGGAGCTGGAAAGAGAACTGGAAGCCAAAGAGAGGCTGAGCGCAGCTCTGGAGATTGCCACAACCACCAAGGTCCAGTGTTCTGGGTGTATCATACCTAATGATTATTGCTTGCTGACTTTATTTTGTTAACCCATATTAACTAACATTGTTATATCCTATATAACGTAGATAATACAGAAAGCTTCTAGTTTGGGAATTAGTTTATTATCAAAGGACATTTGCAGCAAAAGACAACTTATCCCCTATAAGGGATAAGTGTCTGATCGCTGGGCGTCCGACTGCTGGGATCCCCTGCAATCTCCCAAACGGGGCTTCCGCATTGCCGCTCTATGTGAGTGGCTAATGCACATAGCATCGACCTCTCTGAGGTCGACAGTACGCCCCCTCCCCATATAGTTCTATAGGAGAGGCACGAATGCTGCTTCTCCCATAGAGATACATGGAGGAGGCATGACAGCCGCGATGTCACGCTGTGGCCCGGCACACCTCCTGCACGGGAGAGTCGTGGCAGAGCCGTGGCCCCATGCAGGAGATCGCGGGGGGTCACATCGGTCGGACCCCCCGCGATCAGACACTTATCCCCTATCCTGTGGTAGGTGATAAGTTGTCTTTTGCTGCAGATGTCCTTTAAATGCTTTAGATGTGATAGGGATATATGAGAATAGACAAACTGATTGTCCAGTGTGACATCGTTAAAACATTTTTAAGCGTTATCCTTGATGCATGAAACACCATATTGCAAACACAGATAAGTGGCATGGATGAGTTTTTGGGCAGCAAAAGCTAGTATGAAGGAGGTAGAGCACCATGCATCTTGCTCTTCTGCCGGAATAACTCAATTTAATTAGCATATTATGTTGTATATTCCCTGCTGGGATAATCCGTTGGGGCTCAGTAAAGGGATGATCACACTGCACTGACTTACCTTTGGTTTATACACTGTGAATGCTGGGACTGTAGGTTTTAATTATTCTGCACATATTTTTTCCAAAGCATGTGAGTGGGATATAAGAAAACAGTTTACAATGTCAATGAATTCTGTCTAAATGCTCATAAATAGTGACATAAAAATGTGTGAATATGGCCTAATAGCCTGGATATCTGCTGATCATCTGTGCTATGTGGACAGTGACTTAAAGGGTAGCTCCCACCATCCCTTTTTTTTTTTTTTCTGTCCCTGCCTATTGCCCATCTATCCCTAACCCCCTCCCTGCCTTTACATTTTTTTTTACTATATTAAAAATGCTTTTTTTTCTGCCTGGTAGTGTGCTCACTACCAGGCAGACTTCCCCGGCAGGCATGACGTCACTGACGCCTGCTGGGGGGCCTGACTTCCGCCCTTAGTTCAACTATACAGGGTGCCTCCAGCTGTTTCACCACTACAACTCCTAGCCTGCCCTGACATCTATTGGCTGTCAGGGCATGCTGGGAGTTGTAGTGGGGAAACAACTGTAGGCACCCTGTGGTGAAAACAATCTCAGCCGCAGCTGCCACAGATCCCGCTCCCCCAGGCCCCGCCGCGCAACACCCCCCACCCTTCTCCCTCCGCCCGCCCGAAAAAGACATTCCGCTCCCCCAGACGCCGCCGTGCAACAACCCCCTCCCTCCAACCGCCCGAAAAGAAGACATTCCGCTCCCCTTATAAGACCTCAGATCAGACTTGCCCATCCGGAGGATCAGCGCAGCAATGAGTGCGCGCGCTGCCTCCGGACGGGGTAACGGGGGCGGGGCAGCCTGACAGTGGGCAGTGCAGCCCCAGCTATCAGCGTGCTCGCTCTCGCCTGTTTGATTGACAGGCGGGAGCGAGCACCGCAGTGACTGGATTTCGACTCATTGCCAGGCTGAAATGAGTCGAAATCCAGTAGTGACGTCACTGCTGAATGCATTCGGCCACTAGGAGGGCGACCCCTAGTGGCCGAATTTAAAAGTGATTTTAAACTTGTTTAAAATCACTTTTTTTAATTAAAGTATATTAGAGATATGTTGTAGTACTTAAGTACTACAACATATCAATTTTTTTTACTTCATGACAGTGCCCATTTAACAATATGTTTACAGATAATAGCAAATCAAAGTGAACATTTATTGTTGTGGTGTAGAGGAAGGTTTTTCTGTGTAGAGCAGAAATTAACTGAACAACAGGGGGCGTGTCATTGAGGGGCGTGTCAGCTGCCGCTTCATGGGGTGGTCGATACGCCCCCTTCCCACGTACTGCCAGGGCCCTGTACAGGTCCCAGTGGTCGGAACACCTGCGATCTGAAACTTATCCCCTATCCTTAAGACAGGGGATACGTTTTCCAATCCTGGACTACTCCTTTTAATACCTGTTTAACCCAATAATGCATCTTATAGTCTTCACCTTCCCACAATATGTTTTTATGTTTTTCCTGGCAGACTGATGTGGCTATCGCAGCTGAGGATCTAAAAGCTGCAAACACGTCTATGAGGCAAAGGATAGCAAAGGTATTCATAGGGGTACAACTGTGGCGATATTACCTACAATTGTTTTTCTTCAGTCCTATACATCCTTACAATAAGCCATCAGTGGAGGTTTAGCCCCCAGAGTTGCTTGTGCAGAAGAAGTCTTTTCATTATTATCACAGATACAGTGGCTTGTCCGTATGGCCACCTGTTCCTGGTACCTGGTTTAATCTCATTCACTTGATAGGGCTGAACATGAAGGAACCTTAATTTTGCTAATTGCTGCCTGGGGCTCTAGGGGTTGGACTCCCAAAAATTGAACATTGATTGTCTATTGTTTAGATATATTAATATTTATAGTCCCCCAAAAACTTCTAACTGACATATAGTGAGTTATTTATTTATTAGGAATAGGGCTATAGACAGTATGGAGTATCTGAGACTAGGTAATTGGTTTTTAGGATCACGTGTGACATGCTGGTTATTATGGCCGTACATTACTGTCTTACTTGTTTTAGTAATGTTATGTTTCTCCTTGACAGTTACAAGACAAGTTATCACAAGAAGCTGCTTTGCGGGCATTGCTTGAGGAGGAGCAGGCAGTGTTGTTTCTTACAGTACAGGACATGAAGAACGTTGTAGAAGAGGAGAGGACACAGGTGGGCATTAGATGGATTTTACCTGTACAGATATAGCATTAATAGCACTGACATACTTTCTGTATGAATGTTAGGTTCAGGAGCTGCAGCAGTACTGTCAGAAAATGAACAAAGAATGCAGAGAAATGAAAGACAAATTAGAGAATGCGGAATCAAGGTGTCTGGAAGCTGAAAAGGGCAACAAGCAGTTGCGGAGTGAATTGGGTATTTATGTGAAAAACTAGATTGATTTACAAAACGTCCATTTCTCTATCGGCTCCATTGGGGGACACAGACCATGGGTGTATGCTGCTGTCTCTAGGAGGTTCGACACTATAGCAACAAGAGAAGTCGGCTCCTCCCAGCAGGGTATACCCGCCCACAGGCACCTGAGGTAATCAGTTTAAACTTAGTGGCCCTCATTTACTTAGAAAATCGGGTTGTAAGTCTATCTTGCTTTCTTACCCGACTGCTTTTTTCCCCTGATATTCATTATTATGTTGCATCCTGTTTGTCGCACTGGGTTTTGTTGGTTTTGGTTTCCAACTCCTCTGAGTTGTCGGGAAAAAATCCACAACAAATTCGGGTTGGAAACCTTTATAAATACGTGGGAAAGCTCAGAAATATCGGGTTATGCCCCTTTTTCGGGTTTGGGAGAATCCACATCGGGTCCGTCGGGGAAAAAAATGTTGCATCGTGTCGCAGACTGGCGCACGATGTCTGCAACATGTCGCAGACAAAGATGCGCCAAATAAACCCGACAAAAGAAGTCGGGTTTAGAATAGTAAATGAGGGGGCGTGGCCTGGCTGCTGAGGCGCATGGTCGCAGGTCTGTAGAGCTCCGCTGACAAAAGCCCGTTTAGCGACTAATATACAGCTCACCACCGCTTTACTCACCGGGACCGGACCCTTTGAGACGCCTGAGATGCCTGTGAGGAGGAAGAATCAAGTTCGCCACCGTTCCTTGGCTAGATTTCGCTTCTCACCGCGGGCGGCCTCGATCCAAGATGGCGCTGCGGATCTGCCGTCGCGGCCTTCGTCTCCCAGCTACAGTGAAGAGACAGCACCGCCACCTTCACTGCGCCGCAGATCTGCCTCTGACACAGCTCTGCACGATGCGGCTGAACAGGAGGCGACAACTGCAGGTACGGGGGTTGTAGACTTACCGGCAAGAAGTGGATCGGAGGAACAATGTGAACCCCGCAGCACCTGTTCATCCCCGGGAATCCCGGCCTGCTCCGGCGCTTTCCGGCTTGAACGCGCCTGTGTCGAGCCTCTCCTCGCTACCACAACGCAGTGGAGAGAGAAATCTCCCAGCGCCAGCAGCTGCGGTGCTCGGGGACCCTCTGGCAGAGATGCCCGTTATGAATACATCCCTAACAGACACAGCTATGAAAGACATGTTGATGCTACTACATACATCTTTCCTGCAGGACATTCATAAGCTGGTTAACCCTCTACAAGCCACAATACATGTGATGGGAAGCAGAGTGGACCACTTGGAAGATAAGATGGGAGAGATCGGAGAGTCCCACAATACCCTGATGGATATGCACTATGAGGTGGAAGATGAGGTGGCGGCGTTGCGTGCAAAAGTAGCGGATTTAGAGGACCGCAGCCGCCGCAACAACATCAAGCTGAGAGGCGTACCAGAGTCTGTTGCTCCAGCGGACATTCCAGAATATGTGTGCTCTCTTATAAAATTGGTCCTGCCAGCCTGTTCGCCACAAGAATTGATAGTGGACAGAGCACACCGCATTCCGCGACCCAAGCACCTGGATGACACAATTCCAAGGGATATTTTAGCCCGAGTACATTTCTACCATATTAAAGAGAGACTTATGGAGATCTCCAGACGCAATAATGGTTTACCTGCTCCATACCACCGCATCTCTTTATAGGCTGATTTGTCCGCAACAACGCTTCAGGCTAGGCGAGCACTATCACATATAACATCGGCTTTACGTTCAGCGAAAGTATTGTACCGTTGGGGCTTTCCGACTCGCCTTTTGATAAAAAAAGACAATGTCACACACGTGATTAAAACCACGGAGGAAGGTGAAGCCTTGCTGACAACTTGGAACATTCCTATTCAAGCATCAGGAGGGCAGCGTGGTAGGGAGCAGAGAGCCCGGGTCCAAAAGGAATGGGACACTGCTTGACGGCTCTTCGGTGGTTCTGTTTTTCATGAGAAAGCGGGCTCCGGCGTGCTGACTGTGTTCCTCAGTTCAGAGTGGACTCTGACCCCCACTCCATTGTGGATGGTGTTTCGTTAAAACCATCCTTGTCCTTGTGTTTTGCCCTGATGTGGCAAACCTCTTGTTACGTTTTTGTTTGTGTTTGTATTGTTGTTATTGGCAGCGTCACTACCCTAGGTCCATGTAATGTGCACAACTATAGGTTGACAGACACACGCTGGCTGGGAGGTGTGTTCTGTCCTCTTAAATTCTATTATTCGCTACGCATTCTCATAAGTATAGTTATTACCACAAGATAGTCATAAAGATAGTAAGTCTGAATGTGAATGGGCTTAATGCGCCGCATAAAAGAGCATATTTGTGGAAAGAAGTACACAAACTTAAATGTGATGCCGTTTGCCTACAGGAAACACATTTAGTTTCTAAAGATGCATTCCGTCTCTCACATCCTCTCTTTTCACATATTTTTCAGTCACACTATAGCTCAAAGTCCAGAGGAGTGGCCATTGCCATCAAGAATACTGTAGCTTTTACTCTGAAGATGGTAGATACAGATCCACAGGGCAGGTATGTACTTCTCCGTTGTGTCATTAATGCCGCCCCCTTGATTATAGTGGCAGTATACGCACCTAATTCTGGTCAACTCGGTTTTCTGAAAAAACTAATGAGGCTAGTGCGCAGATCGCCATGGGGATCCTTATTACTGTGCGGGGACTTTAATTCTGTACCTGAACCTACTATAGATACTACTTCTACCACTCGCTTTCCTTCTCAACCCCTTTCCTCTTTCCTTTATGAGCATGACATTTATGACAGCTGGAGAATTCACCATCCCAAGGAAAGAGACTACACTTTCCATTCTATGGTTCATAACACATATTCACGAATTGATTTATTCCTAACTGACAGATCTCTTATCCACACTATCGTGAATATGTCCATTGAACAAATCAAATGGTCAGATCACGCTGTCATCACGCTACAACTTAAGGATACGGTCTCTTCACCCCCTAGTTATGCCTGGCGAAGCAACCCCTTTCTGTGGTCACATAATGAATATTCAGAAAGCTTAGCAAACAACATTACAGAGTACTTTTTCCTGAATAGCCCGTCCACGGAGGATCCTATTGTCTTGTGGAATTGCCACAAGGCAGTGGTCAGGGGACATTGCATACAATATGGGTCTCTCATGAAAAAACAGAGAGAAAAATGTCTAGAAGATACCTTACAGCGTCTTCGCCTCGCGGAACAGGCCAACCAGATAACTCCCACAGCTACTACAGCGGAGGAGGTGGCTGCTCTGCGACGTGACCTTCGCTGTTTAATGCTTAGCACATACGAAAAATCGCACCGCAAATTACAGGCAGCTTATTACTCTCAAAATAATAAATCAGGAAAGCTGCTGGCTCATAGGTTGAAAAAACGTCAGCAAAAGGCCCGCATTCCTTTTTTATTACATCCGCTCACTAACAACAAATTATACACACCAACAGATATAGCAAATGGATTTCTATCATTCTATTCAGGGCTCTACAACCTAAAAGATTCTGTCCCTCCTATACCTGATCTATCCTTCGCAACCTCGGCCTTCTTATCTACTCTCACTTTACCCAAACTTACCTCAGACCAGCTGATTTCTCTGAACGGTGATGTGACAGTGGAAGAGGTGGCTAAGACCATTAGATCATTACCTTCGGATAAAGCACCTGGTCCTGACGGATTCATTAATTCTTATTACAAAAAGTTTGCAAACTTTTGCAACTCGTCTATAAAAAGAGGAGAGTTTCCGCTGGAAAATTTACAGGCCACTATCACAACTCTCCCTAAACCAGGAAAGACCCCAGACCGGCCCCAGAACTTTAGACCAATATCCCTCCTGAACCAGGATATAAAAATTTTTGCAAAACTGTTGGCGTCCCGCATCTCTGCTGTATTACCCTCCTTGATATCTACTGATCAATCAGGCTTTGTTGCCGGTCGGCAGGCGCATGATAATAAGAGGCGCTTACTTAATATTTTGTCACATCTGGAGAGAAAGGGTACCCCTGCGGTGGTTTTGGCCCTGGACGCCGAGAAGGCCTTCGACCGCCTCCGGTGGTCGTATGCCTTCTCGGCCCTCTCACACATGGGCTTTAGCGGACCAATTTTATCAGGTTTGTCATCTCTGTATTCCAAGCCGACAGCCAGAGTGCTGGCCAACGGATCCTTTTCCAATTTTTTTTCTATAACTAACGGATCCCGTCAGGGTTGCCCACTTTCGCCACTCATATACATATTGTCCATGGAGCCCCTAGCCCAGGCTATCCGCCAACATCCTGAAATAAGAGGAGTTACTATTGGCGATAGAGAACATACTATCTCACTTTATGCAGATGACGTGATCCTCTCTCTCACGACACCAGTCCACACAATTCCGGCAGTCATGGACGTTGTGTATAGGTTTGGTGAACTATCCTATTACCTTCTTAACGCCACTAAAACGCAAGCTCTAGCAATTAATGTACCTACCCCTACACTTAACACTCTTCAATCCAACTATAAATTTGAATGGAAGACCACCGCGTTACAATATTTGGGCATAAAACTGTCTTATCCCCACAAATCACTATATCAAGAAAATTACATCCCTCTATTGACGAGTATAGCAACTGAAGTGGAAAGACTGACCAAATCTGAAATATCTTGGGTGGGTAGAGTTGCTACGTTTAAAATGTTCCTCCTTCCCAAATTTCTATATTTATTCCGTACTCTCCCTATTTCTCTACCACTCTCTTTCTTCCGCAAAGCTGAGAAACTATTGACCTCATTTATTTGGGCTGGAGGAAAACCAAGGCTCTCTGCGCATATTCTCACTAAATTGAAATCAATGGGAGGGCTGGGTTCTCCGAATTTAAGATACTATTATACAGCCACGTTGGTCTTGATGGCGCGACACTGGAGACAGAATAGGACGGATCTTCCATTGGTGGATATTGAAAATCACACCACTCATCCATATAGAGTGAGCGATTTGCTACATCTGCCCTACTGGTCTATGCCTAAGCCAGATCTCCCAAACCCACTAGTTAAAACCACCTATATAACTTGGACGAAATATTTACATAGACCTGGTATTGTGAATTCATCAAATTGCAAGGACAATCCGCTTGCACTCATACAAGCCTCTATCCCAGACATGGACCTAACATCTTGGATAGATAAGGGAATTACCTCAGTTAGACACCTTAAAGAAGGTTCTGTCACCATGTCCTTTTCCATGTTAAAAGAGCGGTATAGATTAGAAAACTATGAATTTTATAAATATCTCCAAATTAGACATTTTCTAGCAGGACTAAGACATGTGGATGCTCCTCTGGACTGCGCGGCTCTAAACCAATTATCTACACAAGTAAAAGGCATAAAACAATTTTATAATAATTTACTTTCGTATGACACCTTTACAAAAACTTATCCTCTGAGAGAATGGGAGAGGGAACTTAATCTTGAGGTCACATGTGAAGAATGGCAGGGAACATTCAAGGCTATTCATAGAGCATTCCAGTGCTCATCCCATTTAGAATCTGCTCTAAAAACTATTCTACGTTGGTATTATACCCCCGTTAAGCTTTGTAAAATATACCCAGATACTTCGGACAGATGCTGGAGGGGGTGCGGAGGGCGTGGTACCTTACTCCATCTGCTGTGGTCCTGCCCCCTACTCACATCCTTTTGGACATCATGTCAGCAACTGATCAGAATTCTATTTGGGAGACTGATTGTGTGGACGCCCCAACTGGTACTGCTTTTCTTGGGGGTTCAACGTATGCCGAAGGATAGGAGAGATTTGTTCTGTATTATATGCATACTAGCAAAAAATAGCAATAGTCAGCAACTGGAAATCCACAACGATACCCACCATAGAGACACTTATACAAAAGATAAATATGACACACGCATTTGAGAAAATAATAGCTCAGGGGGCAAACAGGTTTGATGCCTTTCTTATAAGGTGTCTCCCGTGGGCATCTTCTACCCATTGTAGATCACCGGACCAAGATAGGCCTCCGGTTTAGCGACACTGACGAGAACTAAGTATAAAATTATTCATATACCATTACCCATTCACCGTTAACATAACAGAAATCCTTCTTTTCATTCACAAGCGTGAGAATACATAAAATTAATGGTTGTGCACGACCTATATGTTTATAAAGAAACGAGGAGTGGCCGCTGCCGGTTTTCTTTTATTTTCTTGGTGTTATTTTGTCAGTTGGTATGTAGAATATGTATGACAACACAAATTGGGCACTGTTGTCGGGCGGAGTGTGACTACTCCACTCGGCTCGACCGATGGTATATGACTTGGTAAAATAATTAACAAATGACCCAATACCACAGTTTTGTATGTTTAATATGTGAAAAACTATAATAAAAATTATTTCTGAAAAAAAAAAAAAAAGAATAGTAAATGAGGGCCAGTGTCTTAAGGAGGTGAACATGGTCTGGAGTTCTCTCCAGACCAGGTCTTATGTTTTATTATTTTTCTAGTTAGGGATGTGTTAGTTTTTTATTCCTTTTTCTTTCATGTTTTCAGGTGGGGATTCAGGAACTGCGGCTCACTGTCTCTCCATTGCTATTGAGGGGGCACAGACATTGCGTATATGGGCTGTCAACCCCCTCTCGCCAACGGTGAGCGCCTGGGGTTGTACCTCATGGGTCCGGGTCCCCTATTTCCCTGCTCGCCTCACTCGCATTTGGTAGCTCGGCGTGATGCAGGTGACAGAAAGCTGACTGAAGACTTCATAGGAAGACTTCATGAGGTAAGTTCTTCTGACTGAGGTGAGTATATTCCCTTTCTCCTAGGTACAGCCTTGCAACCTCTGAAGACCCTCACTTTTTGCCCACTTTTTCTCAGGGGTTGGCCTGGACAGGTTTTTTTTTTTCTATATTTATTGAAAAAACTGGGGTGAGCAGGAGCATTTTTGGACTGGGGCACAGCTTTATTCAGAGGGCACTATACTTTTCACTTTCCTGAACGATATGTGCGTGTGTGGTGTGTATGTTTCTTTAAGCGGCTGACAGACGCTGCATTTTTACTATGCGGGCGCATGAAGTGCCGGCTTACTTTCACTTTCAGCATCATCGGCTGCCGGTGGCGTCTCGCTCGCTTCCCCGCAAATGCGAATGACTTGTGCGCTCGGGGATAGGAGCGGGGGTGGGCGCCATTACTGACCTTCTTGTCAGAAGCTGAGGGCGCTATAGCTCTGCCCCCTCTGTCGGGGCTTCTAAGAGGCGCGAATTAGCCTCCAATCAGCGCTGTGTGCGCATTGTAAGAGGCAGGGGCCAATCAGCAGTGCCCCTGCTCCTGGTCCGCCCCTCTTTTGCTATTGGCCGGCATTTCTCCCTTCTTTGTCTACACTAGAACGGAGTTCTCCTCACAGCAGCTGCCCTGGGGTCACAGACTTGGGCTGCACAGACAACTGGAGCGTTAGTTCATCATTTGGTCTGTAAAAGCTGAAATTCCAAAATGCCTGGTTCTGCTGAACCCATTTGCTCCCTCTAAGCAGTTAACTGGAGTGTTAACCACTCATTACATCTGTAAAAGCTGTATCTCAAAAATGTATTTCTGCTGAACCAGTTGTTCTGCCTGCTCCCTCAGACCCCCCCTGCTATTCTACCCCGGTTGTCTACCAGACCCGGTGAGTTCTGCCACCCCTCCAGCCTGGGTTCTCTCCCTCCCCCAGTCTATATCCGACTTGGCTCAGGTCTCCTTTTATGAGCCCCTCCGGAGGGTCCCAATCTCCACCTATACTGATGCTCTCGCAGAGTCATGGGGGTGTTTTTCATCGGACTCATCCTCCGAGTCTTCTGGCAGGCACAGGCGCTCCCCTCACAGGCATTGCTCCCCTAGAGGATGCTCCCATGGTCGCCGCTCTGGCTCTCCAGACCTGCGTACCTGGTCAGTCTCCCCCTCTTCCAGGGCCACCTCTCACGTTCCCATTCACCTGGAGAACTTGTGGATGCAGTTTCCGATTCAGCCTCTGATTCAGAGGACCGCATGGATATGTCGGACATGGTGCACTCATTGGTCTCGGCCACAAGAGACACCTTACATCTAGAGGACCCAGGAACTTCGGACATGGCTCCAGAAGTTTCCTTTAATCGTGCCCAACCTCCAGAGCTGCCTCTCCTCGTTCCCATTCTCCTGGAGAACTTGTGGATGAGGTTTCTGATTCGGCCTCCGACTCAGGACAACACGGATATGCCTGATGTGGTGTACTCATTGGTTTCGGCCATAAGATACACCTTCCATCTAAAGGACCAAGGAACTTCGGACGTGGCTCCAGAAGTCTCCTTTTCTTCGTGCCCGACCGGCACCCAAGACCTTCCGTTCTCACGCTGAATTTTACGCCCTGCTGGTATCCGCCTGGACGCACCCTGAAGGTTCAAGAGTGGTATCCCTTCGCTAAGGACCTCGTTGCTCGGTGGACCTCCTCTCCAACTGTGGATCTGCCGGTCTCCCGCCTCTCTAAGGCGCCTACGGGGCCTTTGGCTGATGGGGCTGCATTCAAGATCCAGCCGACATGAAGGTTGGAGACTTTGGCAAACTTTGCCTTGAGACAGCAGGATCTTCCTGCTTTTGCTTCGGCCTGGGGGTCAAGGGCCCTTTCAGTGTGGTCTCCCAACTCCGCCAGGGTAATCTTTAAGATTCCACTGGAGGATTTATTTAAGCTAGCCCGATGCTCCGCAGTTGGAGATTTTCTGTTCCATGCGCAGCCACTGTGCTGCCTTTGCCACAAGCTACCTGGTAGCCACCGTCCCTCCATGTGGCTTAAATCCTGGAATGTGGACGCCGCCTTCAGGAAGTGAAGTGTCGGGCGGAAACGAGTTCTTTATTACCTCTGGATACGGCTCACAGAACCGCTTTCCGTCGTAAGTCCTCCTTCGGGTTCTGCGGACCTTTGGTGCCACACAGGGTACCAACAAGGGGTCCAGCCGGGCGCCTTCACGGTAAGAGGGCTTCCTCCTTCCGGACCTGTCCCTCCTGGAGGTCAGCTATCCGTTCAGGCCGTTTTGCGACCCCATCAGGCACCCGGAGGCCTTCCTCGATCTGATGGGTTGCCCCCACCCGCCGACCTTTCTCGGGTGGTTGGTCGCCTCTTACTCTTCCGGGATGCCTGGACTACGCACATTCATTGTCCCGGTTCCTTCAGGGGAACATTTTTTAGGTTTATTCCAATCTCTTTGTGGTCCCCAAGAAAGGCGTTTCTGTTCTCCCAATCTTGTTTCTCGAGTATCTCAGCCAGCATCTTCTGCTTCCCATCCCGAATGGAGTCTCTCCGTTCGGTGCTGGCATCCCTGGTTCATGGGGAATTTTCGTTCCTCGGTGGACATCAAGGATGCTTGCCTCCACATCTCCTTGTTCCAGTCATCAGCGGTACCTCTGCTTTGCAGTTCCGGACAGTCATTTTCTATTGTGGCTCTCCATTTCGGTCTGGCCACTTCTCCGCGGACCTTTAACAAAGTCCTGGCGCCTGTAATAGCCCCTTTTACGGACAACAGTTGTTTCCGTGATTCCTTACTTGGACGACCTTCTGATCAGAGTTCCAGCCAGGGCCCAGATCCTGGAGAGTCTTGGTCTCAACCTCCAGACCTTGTCTCTCTTTGGTTGGATGGTCATTCGGGACACGTCCAACCGCTTTCCTGGGGCTCCAGTTCAACGCGGCCTCTGCCCGCTTTCAACTCTGCCGACCAATCGGCTTACTCTCTTATCAAGAGTCCGATGACTTCGGCACCCTGCTTCAGTTTCCATTCGCTTTTGCGTGGATGTCCTGGGTCGGTTAGTGGCGGCCGTGAAGGCCGTGCCATTTGCCCAGTTTCATCACCGACCTCCTCAATTGGTGATTCTCTTTCGATGGGACAGGTCTCCATTGTCAGTCGACAGTCTTGTCTGTCCCTTCTATGGTGGCTTCGTTTTCCCCCCCTGCTTTTTCGGGGGCGCTCCTTCCTACCCCTCCCTGCCAGTCTGTCAGGCTGGGGAGGTTTTTTCAAGGACCGGCCGGTCTGGGGCCTTGGTCCCTCGAGAAGCCCTTTTCCCCTTCAACATGTTGGGGCCTAGGGCAATCCTTTCTTTGCTTGCTTCTTGGGAAATTCCCTTCTGGGCGGAACTCGGGTTTCCGTCCATCTCAGCGCTTTTCATTCCGGGCGTTTCTGGGATGTGGTCTTTCTCAGCCGTCCAAGGCGAGTGGTCCCTACATACGGAGGTGTTTGCAGTGATCTGCAACCTCTGGGGCACTCCTGGCGTGGACCTCTGCATGTCCCGCCACAACCAAGCGTTCCTCTTTCTTGGTCGGGCTTTGCCCTACCTTATCTGTTTATTGGTCGGGCTTTGCCCTACCTTATCTGTTTCCTCCCCTTTCTCTCTTTTCGGGGTCCTGAGGAAACTCACAGCAGAGGGCGTTCCCGCCATTCTCGTGGCCCAGACTGGCCCCGGCGGGCGTGGTACGTCGTCGTGGTCAGGCTCCTGTACTACTTACCTCTGCACCTTCCCTATCGTCCAGACCTCCTTTATCAGGTCTCCTGTGCCACCCCTATTTACCATCTCTGCTTTTGACGGCGTGGCATTTGAGACAGCGGTTCTGAGGACCCGCGGTTTCTCTTCCCAAGTGGTTCACACCATGCTGAGGGCTCACAAGCCTTCCTCTGCAAAGGTTTACCACCATACCTGCCGCTCTTATTTCTGTTGAGGAGCATGGCGCTGCCTGTTTCCCCATATGCGGCTAAGGGACACGGGTCATAGAGTATGCTCCGCCAACCCCTTCCCGCCAACGGCCAGCGCTTGGAGTTTACACCCTGGGTCCGGGTCCCCCACTGCCCCTGCTCGCACCGCTATCTGTAGCCTTGTATGATGCAGCGTAGCCATAAGCTGGTTGAAGACGCCTGAGGTGATAGGTGAGTATAAAAAACTGGTGTCTTCAGGTAAGTAGGTATTCCCCCCCCCCCCCCATCCTCTCCCCCTCCTCTACTAAGGGACTCTGTCCTTTATTGGGGTTTATATGGGCACTCTGGGGGGCTGTGAATTTGTGCACTGGGACGGCTGACTGCCCTTGCAGCGGCTCTATCCCCACTTTTTTCTCCCCTGCGCACCTTTCACAAGGCACTAAGGGGTCAGCGGCACGCTGGGTGAGGGGGTAATAGCGGCACAGGCTTCGCCCTTCTTCTCCCCCGTCCCAGCGCGCGATCCAGGACATGTGCCGGACCTGGGGTGAGCCTCCTCGCCGGCTATTCTGTTTAATACCGGCCGGCACCCTATCTTACGGTGGCCTCTGCACCTTTTGGGCATTAAGGGGTCAGCGGCACGCTGGGTGAGGGGGTGATGGCGGTACAGGCTCCGCCCTTCTTCTCCCCCGTCCCAGCGCGCGATCCACATGTATGACCATGCTCACAGTGAGGTCATTTCAGTTCTCTCCTGTGGGTTCCCACGGTCCCTTCTAATGACCGGCGGGCACCTCCCGCAGCCATATCTCAGCGGAGCTGCTTCGCCGACGCTCTGGCAGAGCAGCCCTTTCGGCCTCACTAGGCCACGGCCATTTCCTTTTTCTTCTTCAGCGGAGTTTAGCTCCGCCCCTTCTCCACGCGCGGGGCAGCAGAGCGGCCACGTCGGACTCACTAAGCCGCGGCCCAGCGGGAACCTCCCCTCCCGGCTCGCTCGCCTACTTATGCCCTGCACAGTGTGGTGACCTGACAGGCCAGAGCGCCACTCCGCCGCCGCTGCTCTGGGGGCTACATGAGGTGGTGTCCTCTGCTGGTGCGAGGTGTCCAAAGGCACCGTTCCCTCTTAGGGATTCATACCAGTCAGTCAGACGGTGGTCTGCATGGTTTCCCTTAGCACATGTCCACCACCTGTCACAGATCACTCCACCGATGTATCTGCATCGGAGTTCCGGTACCTCCCTACTTACGAGGTGTCCGATGGAATGTCTCGCTGTCTGCTCTGGACCCTTACCAGTAAGCCAGACAGTGGTCTGCATGGTTTCCTCTGCCCTTTTTCACACGTCTCACGCCTCAGGTATCTGTGGCTACAGTTCCGATACCCCACTGCTTGGTGCGGTATATGGAGAACTGACCGATATGCCTTTAGGATCCGTACCAGTAAGCCTGACAGTGGTCTGCATGGTTTCCTCTGCCGCTTGTCACACGGCTCAGGTGTCTGTGACTGCAGTTCCGATACCCCACTGCTGGGTGCGGTGTCTGGAGATCTGTCCCGGTGTTTTTCACACGACTCACGGCGGTTGCGTTTGTGGCTGCAGTTCCGATGCCCCACTGCTGGTGCGGTGTAGTGAGAACTGACTGATGTGTCTTCGGGACCCTTACAAGTAAGCCGGACAGTAGTCTGCAGGGTTTCCTACATCACCTGTCATACAATTCATGGCTGATATATCGGCGTCTGGACTTCCGGTCCCTCACTACTGAGCGAGTTGCCGATGTTATGAATAGTTGTCTTTTGTGGATCCATGCCTGTAGTGATCTGCTTGGTGCCTACACCGTCTGTCATACATCAAACGGCTGATGTGTCTGCAGCTTGAGTTCCAGTCCCTCTCTACTAGGCAAGGTACTGATGGGATGCACATTCCATTGGGATGCACAGCTGTCTTCTGTGCGTCCATGCCTGTAAGCCAGACAGTGGTCTGCTTAGTTGCCTTCACCGCCTGTAATACATCAAATGGCTGAAGTATCTGCGGCTGGTTTTCTGGTTCCTCATTACTGAGCAAGGTGCTGATGGTACGCATAGTTGTCTTCTGCGGATCCATGACAGTGAGCCAGACCGTAGTCTGCTTGGTGGCCTACTCCGTCAGTCATACTTCTGGCGGCTGATGAATGTGCGGCTTGCGTCCTGGTGCCTCACTCCTGGTGAGGTGCCGATGGGCTGCATCGTTGTCTACTTTGGATAACAGTTGGCCAGACAATGGTTGGTGTGGTTAGCTACACCGCCTGTCCTACATCAAACAGCGGATGTATCTGCTTCTGTGTTTTCGGTCCCTCACCACTGTGTGAAGCGTCCGTCGGTGTGTTCCATTGTCTACTATGGACCCATATCACTAAGCCGGACAAGGTCGGTATGTTTTTCCTCCACTGACGGTCTTATGTCCACCGACTGATGTTTCTGTGGCTGGTGTTCGGGTGCCTCGTATCTGAGCGAGGGGCCCATGTAGTGACTAGTCTCCTTGGTCCTATACCTGTACGCCAGGTTGTGGTCTGCAGGGTTGCTGGCACCACTTGTTACACATTACTTGGCGGGTGTCGCTGCGTACCGGACCCACGGTACCTCACTACTGTACAAGTTTTCCGTTGGACTCTCTCGCTGGCCTCTAGGGACCCATACGGTAAGCCAGACAGTTGTTTGCATATCTTCTTCTGCCGGCTGTCACATGGCGGACGTTGTTTGCGGCTGGAGTTCCCCACTGTTGTGCGTGGTATACCGGAACTGTCCCAGCGTATTTCACGGACACTTTACAGGGTATCAGGGATGCTTCCACGGTCTCTCTGGTTCCCTCTCTCTCCCCAGGGGGCAGTGTTTCTTGGCCTCCCCACCTTCCTTTTCGGGTCCTCTACCATGCATTGTCTCCCCGTGGACGGTAGTCCACCACTGCCATGGTGATTCACATGTGACTCTCCGAGTTGCCTCATGTGCCTTATCCAATGCACTTCATACAGGGTTTTCTGCTTGGCCAGGTTCCTCCCTGCTTGCCTGTTACTCTGTCTATAGGCTGGCATATCTCTCGACTGTGTGTTTCCTGTGCGGGTCCCGACGTGACCACGGTCTCCTTGTCATGGGGCCGGACTGTGTCTGCCTGGGATCCTAATCTACCTGGTCACCTTCCCCTTTCGGCTGCTTCAGCAGCTGTAGTCTGGTGTCTCTCTTCCATGTGCAGTTCCGCGGAGTGTGTGCAGGTGGGTTCTCAGGCCCTTTTCTTCCTTGCAGCTTCGCTCTGTTCTCCCTTCTTGGGTTGCACGGTTAGTCTGCTGGGGCGCTCCTCCCCTTTTTGCTGCGTCCTTGGAGGTCTGCGGTTCTTTAGTGTCTGCAGTCCTGGTACGCCACTGGTTCCGTGGACTCCCCATGTCTGGGTTCCTGCTTATGCTAGGCCCGCTTGTCGGAGCAGAGCCCTCCTTCCCTTGACTCGGTGGGGTCGCCCCGGGGTTCCAGTGATTCGTTCCCGCAGTTCCAGAGAGACTGTGCACCTCTGTTCTGACATGGGGCCTGCCGGGGCACTTGTTGGTTCAGCCCCTCTCTGTTTTTACGGGTTCCTTTCTGGGGTCTCTGTCCGGGGTGACTCAGATACCTCTGGTCACTGTCTGGAATGGCTCTCAACTTGCCTCGTCTTTGTTGCCCAGCTTCAGTGTACGGGGGTCCGATACCTCTTGGGATGCAGGGGGTGGCTTGCCACTGGAGCCTGGGGGCTTCGCCCACCCAGTCATTGCATTCCCTGCTCCTTCGGTGCCTAGTGCAAGGGGTGCGGGAATCAGGGTGTTTGGCTTCGGTCTGTACTTTAGTTGACTTCTCGACCTCCCTCGTTTTTCCCTCCTTTGGGAGGGCCTATTTTGTTTTTTGGCTGAAGTACGTTCCACTGTGATCTCTTCTGCCTCGGCTCGTATGTTTCTGTTCTCTATCACAGCTTAGAACTCTCCCCGGAAGGAGTGTGTCCTTCTTACCTTTTTCAGGATCAGGGATACTGCATTGATTCCGCAGTCTTCTGGTGGGATCTTTCCTATGCCCAGACCCTGGGAGTCCAAGCTCTGTTCTCCTCGGCTCTCCCTTCATTCCCGTTCTGACGGGATGTTTCTCAAGGCTGCTCAGGTCTCCTCGGTCCATGGTTCCCTTATGGGGCCCTGTCCTGCGCCGCTGCGTTGCCTTCCTTTTGGGCAGCTTTCCCATGCCTTGAGCTTTCTGATGGCTTCTTTCTCTCTTTTTGATCCACGAGCTTGGGTCTCTACAGAGAACGGACCTTCCTTGGGTTCTGGGCCATCTCCTTGGTTGTGAAGTCTTCCGGGTCCTCCTTTTCTGGGCCCAGTGTGCCTTTGTCCAGGGGGCCTGTCCGCCGGCCTTCGGACATGTGAGTTCACTCTTGGGACTGTCTCCTTTCGCTGGTGGTTGTTTTTTCCCACCCTAGGGGACTGCTTTGGAACATCCCATCAGTTCGGTGTCCCCCAATGAAGAGCGACAGAGAAAAGGAGATTTTTTTTGTACTCACTGTAAAATCTCTTTCTCGTAGCCTTCATTGGGGGACACCGCACCCACCCATTTCTTCTTCTTTGTGTGTTTCTTGGGTTCTCCGGGATTCCTTTCTAGGGTCCTTCGGACGGGTTTTCTTGTGGCTTCTCCTACTGCTTTGTGACAAAACTGGTTGTTTCACTGCATGTGGGCGGGTATATCCTGCCAGGGAGGAGCCGACTTTCTTTTTTCCTAGTGTCAGCGCCTCCTAGTGGCAGGAGCGTATACCCATCAGTTCGGTGTCCCCAATGAAGGCTACGAGAGAGATTTTACGGTGAGTACAAAAAAATCTCCTTTTTTCCCTTGGGACTTACAATTGGTCTTAGGTGCTCTGCAGGACGCCCCCTTTTGACCCTCTCGGGGACATTTTTTTTCGCCTCCTTCCCCGGAAGGTGGCATTCCTTATTGCTCTTACCTCTGTTAGGAGGGTGTCAGAGCTGGTAGCTCTCTCCTGTCGTTCTCCCTTCCTGGTGGTATATCAGGACAAGTTGTTTTCCGTGCAGGTCAGTCCTTCTTACCTGAGATGCTTTTTTGACTTTTTCATCGCAATGAGAACATCGTCCTACCATCCTTTTGTCCAGCCCCTTCTCATTCCTGGAAGCGTTTGTTCCACAACCTGGTTGTGGTGAAGGCTGTTCGGACTTATCTCTCAGTCACTCTTTCCTTTCGGCAGTGTGACCCCCTTTTTTGATTTTCCGTAAGGTCGTTGTATAGGACAACCTGTTTCTACGACCACCATTTTTCGGTGGATCCGGTCTTCTATTTTTGGGAGCTTACCGCTGCAAGGGGAAGATCCCACCCTTCAGGGGTTTGGCTCATTCCACCGGTTTTTCGGGGCATCCTGGGCCCTCCGCTACGTGGCTCCGGCCTTGCAGTTCTGTAAGGCGTCCGCGTGGTCGTCTTTGTACACTTTCTCAAGGTGCTACCAGATTCATGCCTTCGCATCTGTTGATGCTACTCTGGGCCGTAAGATGTTGCAGACAGCGGTGGTCCAACTGTCCACCTGTCTGATTCCTTACCCACCCAAGGGATGGCTTTGGTACGTCCCATGGTCTGTGTCCCCCAATGGAGCCGATAGAGAAAAGGAGATTTTTTTTTAATGCTTACCGTAAAATCTCTTTCTCGAAGGATCCATTGGGGGACACAGCTCCCACCCTTTTTTCTGGTGTTCCTATTTCAGTTTTCTGTCCGAGGGTGTGTTCAGTTGCCTTTTCTTCTGATTGCTCGGACAGTTTGTGGTTTTCTCTTGACCTGTCGGTCTTCTCCTATTGCTCTGGGACTAAAACTGATTACCTCAGGTGCCTGTGGGCGGGTATACCCTGCTGGGAGGAGCCGACTTCTCTTGTTGCCATAGTGTCGAACCTCCTAGAGACAGCAGCATACACCCATGGTCTGTGTCCCCCAATGGATCCTTCGAGAAAGAGATTTTACAGTAAGCATAAAAAATCTCCTTATTTTTCCATAAAGAGAATGTCACATTCCATATTTAGTCTAAAATTCCATTCCTTTAACCCCTTAAGGACGCAGGACGTAAATGTACGTCCTGATGCGGTGGTACTTAACGCACCAGGACATACATTTACGTCCTGTGCATAACCGCGGGCATTGGAGCGATGCCCGTGTCATGCGCGGCTGATCCCGGCTGCTGATCGCAGCCAGGGACCCGCCGGCAATGGCCCACGCCCGCGATCTCGCGGGCGTCCGCCATTAACCCCTCAGGTTTCGGGATCAATACAGATCCCGGCATCTGCGGCAATGCGCGATTTCAATGAATGATCGGATTGCCCACAGCGCTGCTGCGGGGATCCGATCATTCAGAACGCTGCACGGAGGTCCCCCTCACCTTCTGGCTCCCGGCGTCTTCTGCTCTGGTCTGAGATCGAGCAGACCAGAACAGAAGATAGCCGATAACACTGATCTGTTCTATGTCCTATACATAGAACAGATCAGTATTAGCAATCATGGTATTGCTATGAATAGTCCCCTATGGGGACTATTCAAGTGTTAAAAAAAAAAAAAAAAAAAAAATGTAAAAGTAAAAAAAAAAGTGAAAAATCCCCTCCCCCAATAAAAAAGTAAAACGTCAGTTTTTTCCTATTTTACCCCCAAAAAGCGTAAAAATTTTTATAGACATATTTGGTATCGCCACATGCGTAAATGTCCGATCTATTAAAATAAAATGTTAATGGTCCCGTACGGTGAACAGCGTGAACGTAAAAAAAAAAAAAAAATGTCCAAAATTGCTACTTTTTTAATACATTTTATTAAAAAAAAAAATTATTAAAAATTTATTAAAAGTTTTTATATGCAAATGTGGTATAAAAAAAAGTACAGATCATGGCGCAGAAAATTAGCCCTCATACCGCCACTTATACGGAGAAAAAAAAAAAGTTATAGGTCATCAAAATAAAGGGATTATAAACGTACTAATTTGGTTAAAAAGTTTGATTTTTTTTTTCAAGCACAACAATAATAGAAAAGTATGTAATAATGGGTATCATTTTAATCGTATTGACCCTCAGAATAAAGAACACACGTCATTTTTACCGTAAATTGTACGGCGTGAAAACGAAACCTTCCAAAATTAGCAAAATTGCGTTTTTCTTTATAATTTCCCCACAAAAATTGTGTTTTTTGGTTGGGCCATACATTTTATGATATAATGAGTTATGTCATTACAAAGGACAACTGGTCACGCAAAAAACAAGCCCTCATACTAGTCTGGCGATGAAAATATAAAAGAGTTATGATTTTTAGAAGGCGAGGAGGAAAAAATGAAAACGTAAAAATTAAATTGTCTGAGTCCTTAAGGCCAAAATGGGCTGAGTCCTTAAGGGGTTAAATGAAATGACATTTTTCCTCTGTGAAGGAGTTGTTGGAATCGAATAAAATTTGATGTAAATGTAATGATGATAAATATAAGTGATTATAATATTAGTAGAGATGAGCGAACTTACAGTAAATTCGATTCATCACGAACTTCTCGGCTCGGCAGTTGATGACTTATCCTGCGTAAATTAGTTCAGCCTTCAGGTGCTCCGGTGGGCTGGAAAAGGTGGATACATTCCTAGGACTGTATCCACCTTTTCCAGCCCATCGGAGCACCTGAAAGCTGAACTCATTTATGCAGGAAAAGTCATCAACTGCCGAGCCAAGAAGTTCGTGTCGAATCGAATTTACTGTAAGTTCGCTCATCTCTAAATATTAGGATACGCTTATTGAGAAAACAGTATAATTTTGTAAAATTTGGGGGGTACATTTTGTACGTTTGGGTTTTGTCAGTGACTCTACTAAATAAAGCAACGGTTCAGTTGGACTTGGTTAAAAATTCACTACTGTTCTATGTACTTTAGTGCAGAACTACATTTCTGAATAGTTACACACTACAGACATACCCTGTATAGTCTTATCCTGCAGTGATCTTCCACGTTGTCCCCACTTTTTGCTGACCTGCAATTGTTGGTACCTTATGCTGAGACCTCCATGATCCCTAAAGCAAATAGAAAAAAGCACTATAAACTTAGCACTGTTTCTCCTCACTGTCTTTTCACACACTGAAGACTATCTATAGAGCCTGTCTTCATCAGAGAGAAACATTAACTAAGCAGAACAGATTTCCCCGTTTGTTTAGTCCATCAGTTGGGTGATCAGTACTTGGACCCCCACCGATATTTTTATAAATAACAGTAACAATTTGAAAACTGTAAATATATATACAATTATATAATTTTTTTATTTTTACTTTTTATCGAAAGAACAAACAAGCTAAAGGTGCTACGTCACGGCACACCCTAATTAATCATCGAATATTATTCATTTGAGGAATAACCTATATAGACACACCATTTCAAAAGCTCAAAAGGCCAACACTACAACATGAGGGGACCAGTGACAATCACATGTAATCTGAATATATTTTTTTTACAATGTGTGCCAAATGTCTTCATTAATGTCTTGTGATTTTTTAATTTTTTTTATTTCTTAGAGACAAAAGACTCGCACGTAAGCCATGGGCAGGAGAAGATTAAGGTAAGAATTTAAGGCTTCCCGCTGCACTCAGGCTGTTAAGCAAGCCTGATTTGCAGAAGGAGGATAGGGTGCGGTGAGCATGAATTAAAGCTACTGCATCTGTTCCCCTAACCCCCCCCACACACACACACACACACACACACACAGAGCAGACAGAGTTTAAAGTTTCTGCTCTGTGTGGCATCTCATAAAGTTGGGAGGACTGTGTCAGAATGCGGTTCTCCTCACCTGTCAGCTCGTTGGAATAAGTGTTTTTTAATAAAAAAAAACTAAACATGAGATCTAAAAGACACAATATTAGGTTAATATCCACTTTAGATAAAAAGCTGGCACTGCTACTGACACACACAACCCCTTTATTTTCTGGATTCTGCAAACAGGTTCCCATTCACAGTCACCTTTTCCTCCCGGCGTGTCCAGATGGTGCACAGCCCTAATTAACCTCAGTCCAATAATCCATACACTGAAATGAAATGAATGGGCAGCACACCCAGATATAATCCAACATGCCTTTATTCCTTCAGAGCAGTGAGTTACAAGCAAAGCGTTTCAGCATGAAAAGCAAGTGACAATTGTTTCCTGGCTCAGTCCAGGAAGAAGCGCATTGAGTGCGAAACAATTGTCGCTTGCTTTGCTTGTAACCCGCTGCTCCAAAGGAATAAAGGTGTGTTGGATTATATTCGTGACCGCCGCCCATTCATTTCTTTCAGTCTATACAATATTAAGTTAGTTTGGGGAAGATCGAAAATAATGTGAGAAAATAATTAATTGAAAAAGTAGTAGATGCTTGGAAAAAACTTCCAGCAGTCATGAGTGTAAATCCACAGTAAGTAAATGTAAACATGTCTGGGACACACCTATATTTATCCTAAGATACAAATACAAAGGAAATAAAAAAGGACAGACTAGATGTCAACAATATTCTATGGGGGAGATTCATCAAAATCTGTTCAGAGGAAAAGTAGCTGAGTTGCCCATAGCAACCAATCAGATCGCTTCTTTCATTATTCACAGGCCTTTTCAAACATGAAAGAAGTGATCTGATTGGTTGCTATGGGCAACTCAGCAACTTTTGGTCTGGACATGTTTTGATGAATCTCCCCCATATGTGTCTAAGATCATTGAAAAATGAATCTATCAGAATTTTAAAGAATTTGTCACTTGCTGAATTACTTTATATCTCTCTATAATACTACTAGTAGTCTCATGATTCTTTTTCACTGTTAGATTATTAAGCAGAAGTGTGAAGAAGAACAGGCTGAACTTGCACAGTTGAGAGTGGACTCTGTGGCTCTGCGGGAAGCAGCAGAAAAAGTTCAGGTAACAACAGAATACCACAATTTTCTGTAATGTAAATATATTTGATATGACTGGACCCATGCAGATCTTTGTTAGTCACCCTGGTGAACAACCCCGATTTCATTTCTAACATGGCTGTCCTGATCCGGTCTTTAGACATTGGCATGCAAAGGGCATTTGTACACCATTGTACTTACTAGACCTCTCATCGAAATCTCTGCTACCTCTCCAAACATTATATGACAAGGTTGATCCTTTAACCATTCCTCTCTTTGCTTACTTGCAGACCAGACACTTTGTCACTTCTTATGCCTGCACCCTCTCGCCTACTGAATGGGATCCTTACTTTTATCCCTCATGACACATCCCATGCTTGGTAGGGGACAAGTATTGCTCTTTTACAACCACTTGCACACCCTCTGTGATTGTGCACGCCGAGGGGCCTCTCTGCCTGGCTCCCTGAATTCCCCACTTTAGACACTAAATTCTTGTTTAACCCCTCCCCGCAGAATGACTTGTATAAACGTCAGGTTATGCAGCTAGTCTGCGCATCCCGACATTTATAGAAGTCAGTCAGTTAACCTGGTGATGCGCGGCATCGCACAGGTTAACATAGGTCTGGGCAGTATACTGGTTCATACCGAATACCGACATTTTTGTGCTGCACGATATGAATTTTAACCCATACCTCAATACCGGTTTGGCCCCTCCCCCTCGGGAATGAATTAATTAGCCCAGCTTCGCTGTCCCCACATCAGGGAACTAATCATATGTTGCCCGCAAGCGCTGTTCTGCCCCCCCCCCCCCCCCCCAATTAATTATCAGCCCAGTGCTGTCCCCATCCCCATCCTCCTGTTTGTTGCGGCCGCCAGCGCTGACACTCTATACCAGTGGTCTTCAACCTGTGGACCTCCTGATGTTGCAAAACTACAACTCTCAGCATGCATGCTGGGGCTCAGCCCATCAGCGGCCGAGGCGGAACATCGCTGCGGCCGGTGATAGGCTGACGGCTGAACATGCGTTAGTTTATTTTGTTAACCTTGTGTCAGCGTCGGCGTCCGCAACAAATAGCACAAGGAGGGCAGCGCTAGCGGGTGAGTATTTACGTCGATGGGGGCAGCGCTGGGCTGATAATTAATTTGAGGGGGGAGGAGGAAATACCGTTATATACCGTGGAACCGCCGAAAGTTACAAAAATACCGCGATACACATATTTGGTCATACCGCCCAGCCCTAGGTTAACAGGCAGAAGTCCCGCTGTTACCGGCGGGAGACAAGTTTTGCAACACACCCCAGGACCATCTGTGAATGGTCTTGGTCAGCGATCACTGTGATTGCTGTGGACAAACCAGTTACATAAACAATTTACACATGAGGAGGGCTCAATCTACATAGGTACATATGGGTGCTAATCAATGTTTCACTAACACTAAACATGAGCAAAAAAGAAAAAGAAGAAACATTAGAGAATATCAGCACACCAAAATATTACAATGTAACATGATATTTTATTGGATCAATTCATACAAAAAACATGCCTGATACAAGACTACAAACATGATAAAGGAAACATAAAATCAATTAAAATGCAGACTAACAAGTCTGCCCACAACACAACCCTAGGTGGGGGCCATGAACCCCCTCACCTAGCAGGCACCCGTCCTATATTGTACTATCGTGGATCACTCCAGATAAAGTGCTTGTGTAACTATACAAATATGCATCACAGAAAATCAATGAAAAACATGTATCACGCTACACACAATAGCTGTATAGTATACTTGCAAGCTAAACTTGTATCAAGCATCCCAGACTGGAGGATAAAGGTGGATAATGCCACTTGAATGAATAGAAAGGACGGGGCCACAAGAACCCCACGCGTTCAGTCGCCCCACCAGCGACATCCTCACCCCTGAGGAAGTCGCTGGTGGGGCGACGGAACGCGCAGGGTTCTTGTGGCCCCGTCCTTTCTTTCATTCAAGTGGCATTATCCACCTTTATCCTCCAGTCTGGGATGCTTGATACAAGTTTAGCTTGAAAGTATATTATACAGCTATTGTGTGTAGCGTGATACATGTTTTTCATTGATTTTCTGTGATGCATATTTGTATAGTTACACAAGCACTTTATCTGGAGTGATCCACGATAGTACAATATAGGACGGGTGCCTGCTAGGTAAGGGGGTTCATGGCCCCCACCTAGGGTTGTGCTGTGGGCAGACATGTTAGTCTGCATTTTAATTGATTTTATGTTTCCTTTATCATGTTTGTAGTCTTGTATCAGGCATGTTTTTTGTATGAATTGATCCAATAAAATATCATGTTACATTGTAATATTATTTTGGTGTGCTGATATTCTCTAGTGTTTCTTCTTTTTCTTTTTTGCTCGTGGACAAACCAGTGTCTCAGCTGACTGGGGGGGGGTGAAAGTTCAGATCCCCGGCTCTGCCCGCCCCTAGAAGATTGGGCAGAGCGGGGGAAGATGACCCCGAGAGCTGCGGGGGGCCAATGTTGCGGGGGAGACATAACTGAGGACCGGCGGCAGGCAAACGGAGGAGTCAGCGTCTGCATCACTGCTGCTTCTAGGTGTTTCAGAACTACAGCCTTTGGCTGTCCAGGCATGCTGGGAGTTGTAGTTTTGCAACATCTGGAGGGCCTCAGTCTGGAGACCACTGTGTAGTGGTCTCCAATCTGTGCTCTTCCAGATGTTGCAAAACTACAACTCTCAGCATGCCCAGACAGTCCAGGCATGCTGGAAGTTGTAGTTCGGCAACATCTGAAGGGCCTGATGTTACAGAACTAGAACTCCCAGCATGCCTGGGCAGTCTGAGCATGCTTGGAGTTGAAGTTTTGCAACATCTGGAGGGCTACAGTTTGGACACCACCACACAGTGGTCTCCAAACTGTTCTCCTCCAGTTGTCACAAAACTACAACTCCCAGCATGCCCTTCGGCTGTCTGGGCATGCTGAGAGTTGTAGTTTTGCAACAGCTGGAGGCACACGGGTTGGGAAACATGGAGTTAAGTAACAAACTCTGTTTTGCAACCAGTGTGCCTCCAGCTGTTCTATACCCCCAGCATGCACTGACAGCCAAAGGGCATGCTGAAAGTTGTAGTAGTATTCCTCCAGCTGTTGCATAACTACAAGTCACAGCATGCCCTTCTGCTGTCACTGCATGCTGAGAGTTGTAGTTTTGCAACAGCTAGAGGTTTGTTCCCCCCCATGTGAATGTACAGGGTACATTCACACGGGCGGGTTTACAGCGAGTTCATCACTGCAAGTTTGAGATGCAGCAAATTTTTTGCAACAGCTCAAACTCCCAGCAGGAAATTCGCTGTGAGCCCCCGCCCGTGTGAATGTGCCCTGAAAACACTACACTACACAAAATAAAGAGTAAAACACTACATATACATATACACACACCCCTACACAGTCAACCCGCCTTCTCCCCAATAAAAATTAAAAACATCTGGTATGGCACTTTCCAAAACGGAGCCTCCAGACTGTCCAGGCATGCTGAGAGTTTTGCAACAGCTAAAGGCACCCTGTTTGGGAATCACAGGCATAGATTACCCCTATGTCCGTCCCTATGCAAATCCTTAATTTAGGCCTCAAATACGCATGGCGCTCTCTTACGTCGGAGCCCTGTTGTATTTTAAGGCAACAGTTAAGGGCCACGTATGAGGTATTTCCGTACTCGGGAGAAATTGCCTAACAAATTTTGGTGGTCTCTTTCTCCTTTTACCCCTTATGAAAAGGTAAAGTTGGGGTCTAGTCCAGCATGTTGTTGTAAAAAAAAAAAAAAAAAATTATTTTTTTACACCAACATGCTAGTGTTGCCCCATACTTTTCATTTTCCCAAGAGGTAAAAGGAAATAAAGGCCCTCAAAATTTGTAATGCAATTTCTTCTGAATATGGACATACCCCATATGTGGACGTAAAATGCTCTGCGGGCGCACAACAAGGCTCAGGAGTGAGAGAGCCATGTACGTTTTGAAGTGATTTGCATAGGGGTAGCTGATCATTACAGCGGTTCTGACACACACACACACACACACACACCAAAAAAAACACATGTGACCCCATTTTGGAAACTACATCCCTCACGTAATGTAATAAGGGGTGCAGTGAGCATTTACACCCCACATGTGTCTGACAGATTTCTGGAACAGTGGTCCATGAAAATGAGAATTGTTTTTATTTGCACAGCCCACTGTTCCAAAAGTCTGTCAAACGCCAGTGGGGTGTAAATGCTCACTGCACCCTGTATTACATTCCATGAGGGGTGTAGTTTCCAAAATAGGGTCACATGTGGGGGGGGTCCACTGTTCTGAACCATGGAGGCTTTGTAAATGCACATGGCCCCTGACTTCCATTCCAAACAAATTCTCTCTCCAAAAGCTCAATGGTGCTCCTTCTCTTCTGAGCATTGTAGTTCGCCTGCAGAGCACTTAACATCCACACATGGGGTGTTTCCATACTCAGAAAAAATTGGGTTAAAAATTTTGGGGGGCATTTTCTCCTAAAACCTCTTGCAAAAATGGTAAATTTGGGGAGGAAAAACTGCCTTTTAGTGAAAAAAATTTTTTTGTTTTATTTACACATCTGACTTGACGAAAAGTCATCAAACACCTGTGGGGTGTTAAGGCTCACTGTACCCCTTGTTAAGTGCCTTGATGGGTATAGTTTCCAAAATAGTATGCTGGGTCTTACAAGAACATGTTTCCTGTGAAACACCTAAAGGGTTAACAAACTTTCTGAATATCATTTTGAAAACTTTGAGGGGTGCAGTTTTTATAATGGGGTCATTTATGGGTTATTTCTAATATGAAGACCCCTCAAATCCACTTCAAAACTGAACTGGTCAGATTTTGAACATTTTGTGAAAAATTAGAAAATTGCTGCTATACTTTGAAGCCCTCTGATGTCTTCCAAAAGTAAAAACATGTCAACTTTATGATGCCAACATAAAGTAGACATATTGTATATGTGAATCAATAATTTATTTGGTATGTCTATTTTCCTTACAAGCAGAGAGCTTCAAAGTTAGAAAAATGCTAAATTTTCAAATTTTTCACGAAGAAATGATGCAAGTATCGCCGAAAATTTACCACAATGATAAAGTAGAATATGTCACGAAAACAATCTCTGAATCAAATTCATAAGTACAAGCATCCCAGAGTTATTGATGCTTAAAGAGACAGTGGTCAGAATTGCAAAAAATGCTCTGGTCCTTAAGGTCAAAATAGGCTTGGTTCTTAAGGGGTTAAAATCTTAGAGTTTTCATTGAAACCCCTACCTTCTACTAGATACGTTTAAATGACTCTAAGGACCCTGTAGAGAACACACATATCTTCACTCATAGGTCATAAGAAAGGCATTTAGCCCACGGAATCTGTGGTGCCCCAGGCAGACATTTCCCACTGCTTGTGCTCATACACTCTTATTCAGCCTTTTCGGTACCAATTTTCTGTCCCTTTGACATGCTGTGAGGACTGTATGGCTGTATGGACACTTATTCATCCAGTTCTGACAAGGGAAACAAAAAAAACAACTTTTGTACATGGTTTTAGCAGCAGCGCCCATCCTTTGGAGTGCTGGTGGACCCAAAGACTTCTCATTTTCCCTCCCCCTCCTTTTTCTCCTCTTTTTTTTTTTTTTTTTTTCTCTTTCCTTTCCCTTTTCATGTGTGTGTTCTGAGGTAATGCTGATGGTTACTGCTGTCTTTGGATTGCTCTCTTATTACTATGTATGGAGTCCTACTTTGGTTGTGAATTCCTAACTTGACCATTTCTTTTCTATCCACCCATATCTATCAAAGATTGGACGCTCAATTTAATTATTTTTATTTGCTATATTGCCTGGAAAGTGTACTCCCCAATTGTTTACTGTTTTGTGAATTTATTTTGTTTTTAAAAATGTTTATTAAAAACAAATTACCGTACAGGGGAAAAAAATAATATATATATATATATATATATATATATATATATATATATATATATATATATATATATAATGCTATGAAATCCTGTATATGACTGAAAATGCCGTATTGAGGTCAAATGTTATTGAATATGGATTTTCTGTCCTTTGTATGTGAAAATTGTGCCTGTATTAGATTCAGTTAATTTCTCCTTTTTATTATTCTTATTTTAACGGCTTGTTCACTTTGTAAATTATATTCCACCTCAAAATCCACGCGGCTGATTTTAATTCAGATTTTACAGTGGAGGAAATCTCTTTTTTTTTACTTGCAGAAAAGTGACATTACAGTTTTTTTTCCCCTCAATTAAGAATGTAAAAGCCAAACTGATTTTTAAATTTTTTTTTGGATTGTATAGATATTCCTTTTTTGAATTCAATAGGAGATTAATTTTCATGCAGAAACATACTGTGTCTAAAATCAGTTGCATACAGTTCAGTTGTATAGGATTATTTTTGACAATAACATAATCTTCATATGAGTAGGACTGCCCCTGAAATGCAATGCAAGCGACATAAAAAGCAAAAATTGGTCAGCACATCCTACACAACTATTATATACAAGTACATAGGTGCAAGCTGCTGATGCTGAACTACAAGTACAAACAAAAGAATTACAGCAGCGCACTGCTAGGGCTAAGATATATATAAAATATATCTCTATCTATCATGTTTTACTCTGCAGTACTGCTATAGAGAAAAATAGAGGTTCTTAGCTTACTATTTGGCCAAATAGTGTCTACCATCCCACCACCTTATGGTGACCTAATTTAGGATGGACCCTACACTATAGATATGCCTCTCTTTGGCTAGCACCCTTCATGGCCACCAAGGAGTAAAGGATGAACCTTTGGCAGTGGGGTGGAGAAGGGGGAGGGGGAGGGTTGTAGCAGGAAAACAGGTAAAAATGCAGGAATAGAACATAGAACTAGGAACTCAGGAAGTCCTGTGAAGGACAAAGGTAGGTTGAAATTTGTAGACATGTGTCTGGTTAACCTAAGTACATTAAGTAGCATTAACTACAAGCAAGTTGTATCCCGACAAACAATTCAAAAACTAATTATGCAACAGTTTGAAATATAAACAGTTAAAGGATATATTAACCCCTTAAGGCCGCAGCACATTTTGGCATTAAATGGGCACTGTCACCAACTTTATTTTTTGATATGTTGTAGTACTTATGTACTACAACATATCTCTAATATACTTTTATTATTATTTTTTTCATTAAAAAGGTTTAATTTACATTTAAAAACCGGTTGTTTTCACGCTGTACACTTTATGGTAAAAATGAAATTTTCTTTATTTTGTGGGTCAATATGATTGAAATGAAACTCAAGGTTACATGCTTTTCTATTGTTGTACTGCTTTTAACCTCTTAAGGAAGCAGGGCGTACCCGGTATAAAAGTTCAAAGTTGATCACCGCGTCTAATATGAAAGTAAAAGCTTCCCAGCAGTTCAGTCGGGCAGATCGGTACCATCGCGGTGAAATCGCAATGTCCCGATCAGCTAGTTGGCGATTGATTGCTCCAAGCCTGAGATCCAGGCTTGAGCAATCGACCTCCGATTACACACACTGATCTTTGCCGTGTCAATGCACTAGGGGGGGGGGGAGGCTATAACGCTGCAAAAAAATAAAAAAAAAGTATGAAAAAAAAGTTAATAAAGATCATTTAACACATTCCCTAATAAAAGTAAGAATCACCCCCCTTTTCCCATATAAAAAAAAAAAAAAAAAAAAACTGTGTAAATAAAAATAAACATGTGGTATCGCCTTGTGCAGAAATGTTCGAACTATATTAATATATCATTAATTAAACCGTACGGTCAATGGTGCCCGCGCCAAAAAAAATCCAAAGTCCAAAATTGTGTATTTTTGGTCACTTTTTATATCATGGAAAAATGAAGAATAAAAAGTGATAAAAAAATTCTGATCAATATAAAATGAGCCCTCATACCGGACGGTACGCAGAAAAATAAAAAAGTTATAGGGGTCAGAAGATGACAATTTTAAACGTGTACATTTTCCTGCATGTAGTTATGATTTTTTTCCAGAAGTACGACAAAATCAAACCTATATACCGTAAGTAGGTTATCATTTTAACCGTATGGACTTACAGAATAAAGATAAGATGTCATTTTTACCGAAAAATGCACTGCGTAGAAACGGAAGCCCCCAAAAGTTAAAAAATTGCATTTTTTTCTTCAATTTTGTTGCACAATGAATTTTTTTTTTTTTCGCTTCGTCGTGGATATTTTGGTAAAATGACTGAGGTCACTGCAAAGTAGAATTGGTGGCACAAAAAATAATATGGAATTTTAGGTGCAAAATTGAAAGCGTTATGATTTTTAGAAGGTGATGAGGAGAAAATGAAAAATGCAAAAATTGAAAAACCCTGTGTCTTAAGGGGTTAAAAAAAATCTCAACTTTTTTCTACAAAATCAACTGATGGAGTGAGATGTGAGCCGTGAATGTGATTAATGATGGGGGAAGAGATGTGAGCCCTGAATGTGATTTAATGCTGGGGGGAGTGGGAAATGAGATGTGGGTGCTTAACGTGATTAATGCTGGGGGCAATGAGACATGAAAAAAAATATTTGTAGGGGTGCCCCAGGTAATTTAGTTTTCTAAGGGATAACCATGAGGCCAAGAAGTTAGAAAACAATGCACTATAGTTCGGGTGCACTGTTTGCCCACACATTACCAAAAATCTATGGAGTTGATACTAAAAGGAAGTTAAATACTTTATAAAGAGTCTATGCTTCTCCTTTTTATATAATAAATTATTAAAACTGTATCCAGAGGTGCACTGTTAGGCTAGGTTCACGCAACTGTTATTTTTGTTGTTGTTGTTGTTGTTGTTGTTTTGCTACGTTAAAGAAGCAGAACAACAAAAATTACCATACTGCATTGAACCTCCAAAGTAGATGTAAACTCAAACTTTAAAATAAGGCTACAGAACTAATATTCAAGCCTTTTTTTGAATTATGGCAAAGTTTGATTTCCAGTATGATTTATAATAGCACTTAAAGGGGTACTCCTGTGAAAACCTTTTTTCTTTTAAATAAACTGGTGCCAGAAAGTTAAACATATTTGTAAATGTCTTCTATTAAAAAATCTTAATCCTTCCAGTACTTATTAGCTGCTGAATGCTACAGAGGAAATTCCTTTCTTTTTGGAACACTGATGACATCACTAGCACAGTGCTCTCTGCTGACATCTCTGTCCATTTTAGCAACCGTGCATAGCAGATGTATGCTAAGGGCAGCATGGTGGCTTAGTGGTTAGCACTGCTGCCTTGCAGTGCCTTGGGTTCAAACCCCACTAATGACAGCAATAAATAAATAAAGACTTATTATTATTATAATAACGTCAGCAGAGAGCACTGTGCTTGTGATGTCATCAGAGAGCATTCCAAAAAGAAAATAATTTCCTCTGTAGTATACAGCAGCTAATAAGTACAGGAAGGATTAAGATTATTTAATAGAAGTACTTTACAAATCTGTTTTTAACTTTCCGGAGCCAGTTGATTTAAAAGAAAAAGGGTTTTCACCGGAGTACCCCTTTAAAGTGGTAGTCTGGGGTACTAAACTTATCTCCTCTCCACAGGGTAGCAGATAAGTGTCTTATAGCAGGGGGTATGACGACGTTGGCGTTTGAGTTCAGTGTAACAGTTGGTTGCCGTACAGAAGATCGCGGGGGGCCTGAATAGTCGGAGTTTAGTTTAGTTCTCCGGGCTACCCCTTTCATAATATGTCATATTGAGTGCTTTTTTATTAATATGCTTTTGTTTTGCTTTACATAAATTTTATCACCTCACCAAGGATATAGAATATCTGACAGATTTATTCCTTACATAGATCTTGAGATATTTACTCTGTATTTGCAGTGTTTAAATCAGCAGTTGGAGAATCAATGCTTGGAACTAACTGAGACTGTGCAGAAACTTACCAACCAAAACCTACATCTTGTGACAGAACACCAACAGGAACTCAAGGTCTCCCCAACATTCAATTAATTTTCTTTTTAATGCTCCATTCAATGTCAATGCTGCTGTTTGTACCAGCTGTTTCTATAATTTTCATTTGTTTAAAATGACTTTTAGGTAGCACAAGACACTATGGCAAAAAAACTGCAAGAACAGGATGCTTTGCTGAAGGTTCTTCAGACAAACCTGGGTGGGGAAGTGCAAAAAATCCTAAGCGAGAGAACACAGCTGGAAACAAAACTGTATGTTACTCACATCTCAATTATTAACACTAAGCGTACAGAGTAAAATAGATGGTTCTGCTCAAACCAACCAGCCTGAAGTTCAATTTTATTCTAATGGTTAAGGCCTCCTTTACCTCCTTTACATATATGCATCATCAGGTTTTTTTTTGCTGGCTGGGTCCAGCTGGGATATGGGAGCTCCCGGTTTTGAGATTTCCCAGACGGTTCCAGTGACCGTAAGAACAAAACGTGGTGTGAATGTACCCTATGACCTTGGGTATCATTGGTGTAGGCAAAAAAAATATGCTCTATTAAAGTTCCATAGGATAGTGATTACATACAGAGCCCATGCTGAAGGAAAATCTCTGCCCATGTAAAATTCTGAAGGTTAATAGATCTTGTACCTCCCTGGTGTAAGATGTTGTAGTCATATCATTTGACTTGACCTTTTACTGCTCTTCCCTGGTTAGCTGGGTCAAACAATTTATTGGAGCTTTCTGAATAGCTCTCATCTTTCTGATGTTGGAAGATAACCTTTGACAGGGAACCTGTACCTTTCAACCGTTGCCTCACCTTGTAGGTGCTCCATCCTATTAAACATACCGTATTTTTCGCCCTATAGGACGCACCGGCGTATAAGACGCACCCAATTTATAGGGGCAAAATCTAAAAAAATAAATATTTTGAACCCAATAGTGGTCTTCAACCTGCGGACCTCCAGATGTTGCAAAACTACAACTCCCAGCATGCCCGGACAGCCGTTGGCTGTCCGGGCATGCTGGGAGTTGTAGTTTTGCAACATCTGGAGGTCCGCAGATTGAAGAGCACTGCATAGGAGGTAATACTCACGTGTCCCCGCCGCTCCGGACCCGTCACCGCTGCCCTGGATGTCGCTCCATCGTTGTCGCCGTGTCCCCGTCGCTCCGGAACGTCTCTGCTGCCGGCCGGGTATCCTCGCTCTCCGTTGCCGCCATCACGTCGTTACGCACGTACGCGACGACGTGATGACGAGGAAGGAGAGCGCCGGCCATACAGGGGATCCCTGAACGGAGAAGACACCGAGGAGGCAGGTAAGGTCCCTCCCGGTGTCCTGTAAGCACTAACCTGGCTATTCAGTCGGGCTGTTCGGGACTGCCGCGGTGAGATCGCAGCGGTCCCGAACAGTTCGACTGAACAGCCGGGTTAGTGTCACTTTCCCTTCAGACGCGGCGGTCCACTTTGATCGCCGCGTCTGAAGGGTTAATACAGGGCATCACCGCGTCCTGTATTAGCCACGGGTCACGGACGTTGATGGCCGCAGGGACCACCGTGATAGGGGTGTATTCGCCGTATAAGACGCACTGACTTTTTCCCCCCAGTTTTGGGGAAGAAAAAGTGCGTCTTATACGGCGAAAAATACGGTACATCAGTCACTATTTCTGTCCTCGTAGGAGGGGTGAGTGACTGGCTGTTTTTCTAGGGAGAGCCACCACCTCAGGTTGTTTTTTTTTGTCCCTCCGGAAACAATTGTTAGTGTCCAAAGTGGCCAGATCACAGTCCAAATTTTGCAGGCTCTCCTGCTGTATGGAAATATGCACCTTCTTGCCTGCTTGGCAGCATCGCTGGCCGATGCCATTAGACCAAGCATCTACATTATTTGACAAAGAAATAGTAGGTTGGGTTTTCAGACCTCTGTTTTTCTGGTGAAAGCGACACAAACCTGGACAAAGTCCTGACCTGCTTACCTGAGCTAGACAAAAATGGAATTCCTAGGCTAGGTTCACACTGCGTTATTACTGTTCATTTAATGTATATGGTTTAAGCGAATTCCACTGTATGCATAATCCATTTCCCATTGACTTAAATTTTATTTAAAAAAATAAAAATAAATTTAGCAAATTTTTTTCTTGGCATAAACAATACTGTGGTTGACCACATTTTTGCATAAAGCAAAATGAACCCCTTAGGCTGCATTCACACACGGTTTGCCCCTCCCCCAGCCGGATCCGGCACCGTAATGTAAAAACGAAGTGTGAATGCGGCCTTAAGAACAAAGCCCCAGAAGGCCAAATGAGGGCTTGATTTTTATTTTTTGTGCGGCCAATTGTACTTTGTTATAACCCTTTTTATTTTACAAAAATAAGAATTGATAAGATTGAAAAGAGAACCACGATTTTACAACTTTTTTTTCTTTTGGAATGGAGGGGGTGCATTTTACAGTAAAAATTGCATGTAATCTGTGTTCTGTTGGTTGATTCTATTAAAATGATATCTATATCTATGTTTTTTTTACTATTATTGTACTGCTTATAAAAAAAAAATTTTAAAAAAATGTTAAAGGGGTACTCTGGTGCCAAAAAGTCAAACAGATTTGTAAATTACTTCTATTTAAAAATCTTAATCCTTCCAGTACTTACCAGCTGCTGTATACTACAGAGGAAGTTGTGTAGTTCTTTTCTGTCTGACCACAGTGCTCTGTGCTGACACCTCTGTCCATGTCAGGAACTGTCCACTGTGTGTGTGCGTGCCAGGTTAAAGAAGTAAAAAAGGTGGAGTGGCATTCATGAGACCACCTGAGTTGCAGAATTTCTTAATATTTAACCATTGATGTGTAATTACAGACAATCACTCCGTACTGAGCATAATAAGTGTACAGAAAAAGCAGCCCATGCAGAGCAGAAAAATACTGTGCAAATGGAAATGCAAGAAAACACAATTTCTTATCTGCGAGCTCAGCTAGACTCAGCCCGTCAGGACAAGGCAACTTTAGAAAATGAAAAGATATTGCTACAAGAGGAGGTATCACACAGATCTATGTTCACATTCTGTATATATACAATAAAACCTCTCTAAAGACCATCACTTTTAGAGAGCACCCCTAATACAAACCATATTTGGTGTGACAGATTTTCAGACCACCATACATTTTGCAAACTGATTGTTTTCTTTGTACTATGTATGTGTGTATATGTGTGTGTGTGTGTGTGTGTGTGTGTGTATATATGTATGTGTATATATGTATGTATATATATGTATGTATATATATATATATATATATATATATATATATATATATATATATATAATGTGTGTGTATGTGTATATATATATATATATATATATATATTATAGTACTACATGGTTACACATCCAAAAAGATACCTCTGATCGGCTCCCCTTATCCTCACACTTCATTGCCAGCTATTCGCATTACCAATCCTGCTACATATATATTTTATTTATTAATTTATTTATTTATTTTAAAGCTTTATAAGACTCTTAATGATTTCCTGGAGAAAAAACAAAACCTGGAGGTTCAGTTGACTGAAAACAAGGTAATTTAATGTACTTAGTTCTGTGCCTTTTACATGGATTTTTTTTAAACTTTAATCACAAAACGACAAAAAAACAAAGTGGCTATAGAGGCAGACAAATGTCAGTTAATAGGGTATACTCATCTTGACATTTATGGCATGTCCGCTGAATATGCCATAAATGTATGATAGTTGCAAATCCCACCTCTTTGACCCCCTCCGGCCAAAGGCGATCAGAAAGCCAAAAAAAGCTTAAAGCGTACCTGTCAGATCACAAAAAAGAACTGTTATATGTTGCTCAGTATCTCGTCCTGATCATGTACATATAATCTTTGTGCCTATGCCAAATATTTCTCTTAGAATTCACTTTATTTAGTTTGAATGATTGCAAAGTGAAAGTACTTTTCATTTACAGGCAGGGGCCAGGTCCCTTTCTGTGATAACCACCAGTTCTTATTTAATGAAAGCAATTACAAAACCTATTGGTTTTGCATGCTTTCCAACATCAAAGTTTTTATATCTGGCAGTGCCCATTTAAATGGGCACTGTCAAATTCAAAAAAATGTGTACATCTTGGCAAAACATTAACATTTCTAATATACTTCAGTGCCACGCTGCTCCACTTGGCCACCAGCCACTGACTGACACATTATAGACACAGATGCCAAAAGTTACTATGTGCGTGACTCCCGTTAGGAAGTGGGCACTGTCAGATTCAAAAACTTTTTATATGTTGTACATCTTGGCAAAACATTAACCTTTCTAATATACACTGCTCAAAAAAATAAAGGGAACACTTGAACAACACAATGTAACTCCAAGTCAATCACACTTCTGTGAAATCACACTGTCCACTCAGGAAGCAAACACTGATTGACAATCAATTTCACATGCTGTTGTGCAAATGGAACAGACAACAGGTGGGAAATTATAGGCTATTGGCAAGACACCCCCAATAAAGGAGTGGTTATGCAGGTGGTGACCTCAGACCACTTCTCAGTTCCTATGCGTCCTGGCTTATGTTTTGGTCACTTTTGAATGCTGGCAGTGCTTTCACTCTAGTGTTAGCATGAGACAGAGTCTACAACCCACAAAAGTGGCTCAGGTAGTGCAGCTCATCCAGGATGACACATCAATGTGGGCTGTGGCAAGAAGGTTTGCTCTGTCAGTGTAGTGTCAAGAGCATGGAGGCACTACCAGGAGATAGGCCAGTACATCAGGAGACGTGGAGGTGGCCATATGAGGGCAAAAACCCATCAGCAGGACTGCTACCTCCGCCTTTGTGCAAGGAGAAGCACTGCCAGAGCCCTTAAAAATGACCTCCAGCAGGCCACATATGTGCATGTGTCCACTCAAACGGTCAGGAACAGACTCCATGAGGGTGGTATGAGGGTACGATGTCCACAGGTGGGGGTTGTGCTTACAGACCAACACCGTGCAGGACTTTTGGCATTTGCCAGAGAACACCAAGAATGGCACATTCGCTACCAGCATCCTGTGCTCTTCATAGATGAAAGCAGGTTCACACTGAGCACATGTGACAGAGTTTGGAGACGCCGTGGAGAACGTTCTGCTGCCTACAACATCCTCCAGCATTACCTGTTTGGCGGTGGGTCAGTAATGGTGTGGGGTGGCATTTCTTTGGGGGGGCCGCACAGCCCTCCATGTGCTTGCCAGAGGTAGCCTGACTGTTATTAGGTACCGAGATGAGATCATCAGACCCCTTGTGAGACCATATGCTGATGCGGTTGGCCATGGGTTCCTCCTAATGCAAGACAATGCTAGACCTCATATGGCTGGAGTGTGTCAGCAGTTCCTGCAAGAGGAAGGCATTGGTGCTATGGACTGGCCCGCCCATTCCCCAGACCTGAATCCGATTGAGCACATTTGGGACATCATGTCTCGCTCCATCCACCAACGCCACGTTGTACCACAGACTGTCCAGGAGTTGGCGGATGCTTTAGTCCAGGTCTGGGAGGACATCCCTCAGGAGACCATCTGCCACCACCTCAGCAGCATGCCCAGGCATTGTCGGGAGGTCATACTGGCACGTGGAGCCCACACACACTACTGAGCCTCATTTTGGACATCACATCAAAGTTTGATCAGCCTGGGGTGTGGTTTTTCACTTTGATTTTGAGTGTGACTCCATATCCAGACCTCCATGGGTTGATAAATTTGATTTCCATTGATAATTTTTGTGTGATTTTGGTGTCAGCACATTCAACTATGTGAAGATGAAAGTATTTCATACGATTAGTTCATTCACTCCGATCTAGGATGTGTTATCTTAGTGTTTCCTTTATTTTTTTGAGCAGTGTACTTCACAAGAACATTTTATTTCCTTTTCATATATATAAATCATGTCTTTTTCCAAGCTGAGGCACAGGCATGGACTAGTAAGTGAGGGTGGGCTAGCACTCCTCTGTCTGATAGTACTCCTCTGTGCTCTCTCCTGTCTGACAGGACTCCACTGTGCTCTCTCCTATCAGATAGGAGAGGGAACAGAGGAGTGCTATCGGACAGGAGAGGGAACAGAGGAGTGCTATCAGACAGGAGAGAGCACACAGTGGCTGGTGGCCAGGTGGAGCAATGTTGGCACTACACTGATTTTCCTGTATGTTGGAAGAACAGTTGCATCAACACATATTAGTAATACGTCAGTAGAATCAGCATATCTGCCACTAGTTTATGCTGCCCTCAGATAAACCTTCTGTATAAACTTTCACAGTATGTTCGTACACAGTAAAAAAAATACATCTGTATTTAATTTATGTCCGTATAAAAAAAATGCTACCAAAAGTCTTATTTTACTGTATTTAGTTAAAAATACAGTCTTAAATTAAATGTGTAAATGTTTTGAAGTCTCAAATATCAAACTACTACAGACTTCTGATGTCCCAAACACAAAGCTTACACTCTATGCAGGTGTAAAGTTAAGTATTTACATTAAAGAGAAACTGACACCTTTTTCATCCACACCATTGCTTATATCCCATGCTCAATGGAGGCAGGAGCCAGTATAAAGAGCTTCACTGCCTCCATCCCATTCTGCACTTGGATGCCAGCCCACCTCATAGACCCTTCGATCATGTGAGCGAAAGTTGGAAGAGTGTATGGAAGCTGGAAGGATGGAGGCAGGGATGCCCTGTATACTGGCTCATGCCTCCTTTTGTGCATGACATATTAGCAATGGTGCCTGTATACAGCCTGGATCTCCAGAACTGGACTATAGATTTGGTATGTATTTTTTTATTTTATTACCTCTTTTTAATCAGGTTCACTTACACTATAACCCTGTTTATTGGATGAACAATGTGTCAGTTTCCCTTCAAAATGTATGCGAGTGCATCTTTACAGGACACCTAAGAGAAAATTAAAAATGACTCTTCATTGTAAATAAGATTTTTGGTGAGATCTTAAATAGTGAAATATGATTTGAAGTCTGATGTTAACTAGTTTTCATGTGTTGTGTGCTAAGGACCCATTTTACTTATCTTCTGGTAGGTCTTCTTTACATATTGTCATGGTTACTTTTCAGCAGTCAGCTTGTTTTCTTTGCATCTATTTCTTATGTGATCTATTTAAATAAAATTTTAAATATTCTGCAGCTGGAACTGGAGTTGCTCCAGAGTTCTCTGTGGGTACAAGAGCAGGAAAATAAATGTCTTGTGGAACGCATGGCAGTGCTAGAGCAAGAACAGGTAACCTATGTTTGAGGACGTAGCAGAAACACCTCAATGACTGATCACTTGTATTTAAAATAAACATTGATTTACCAGTGCATAAAATAATTCAACTGCTAAGACATTGCTGGTAACCTGAGTGCAGGGAATATCTACTGAAGCCCAGGACTCAAGTTTATCAAACGGTCTGGCTTCCAATGACAGAATTCAGCTACTCCTCAGATACTGGATGGTTTGCTGAACACATCCCTACATAATCTTCATTGCTTTGCTTACAAACCAGTTAACCTCTTTAGGACGCAGTGCGTATGCATACGCCCTGCATCCTAACTCCTAAATACGTAGGGTGTATGGGTACTCCTGTGGGAATTCCGGTCCCCGCCGCTAGCTGGTCGGGGACCGGACCGGAATGCCTGCTGAACTTTGGAAAATTGCTGCTGAACTTTGAAGCCCTCTGATGTCTTCCAAAAGTAAAAACATGTCAACTTTATGAAGCCAACATAAAGTGGACATATTGTATATGTGAATCAATAATTTATTTGGAATATCCATTTTTTCCTTATAAGCAGAGAGTTTCAAAGTTAAAGAAATGCATAATTTCTTCTTGAAAAATCCCAAAGTTTAATGAAAAATGTGAAAATTTTGCAAGTATTGACAAAAATGTACCACTAACATAAAGTAGAATATGTCCCGAAAAAATCTCGGAATCAGAATGAAAAGTAAAAGCATCCCAGAGCTATTAATACTTTAGGCTGCTATCACACTATGAGCATTCTTCCGTTATTAAACGTCCGTTTTCTGTGTAAAAAACGTACGTTAAATAACGGGTGCTAACGGCTGAATAAATATTCATCCGTTAAGACCCGTTATAACATCCCTCATGTATGGCTGTAACACCTCTACCTACAAACTCCCACAGCCGGGACTACTACTACTCCCATCATGGAACAGACTTGTTTCCATGATGGGAGTAGTAATTCCTTGGCTGCGGGAGTCAGCAGACAGCTGGGGAAATTACATTAGTGTTTGTACTACAACCCCCATCCTAGAAAAGTCTGTTCCATGATGGGCGTTGTAGTACAGAGGCTGAAGAATTGATTGCACCGGGTTTCTTTTCTGAGACCTGATGCGATCAGAAGTTAAGCAGGGGAGCGGGCGGCATGGTGAGTTTTAACTTTCATTTTTGAATCCCCCACGGGGAGCCCTGAATGGCCGGTACCGAGGAGCAAATCAGAGTTCCCAGCGGGAGATTTAAAAATGAACATTGTGAGTAGCAGGGGGCCATATCTATAAGCGCTGTGGGGGCAAGATATAAAGTGCTGAGGGGGGGGGGGGGGGGGGGCGCAGACATACAGCCTATATATCTAGCCCCCCAGCAGCGCATTACATATGACCCCCGCCGGCGCATTTATAAATATATACCCCCCGCCGGTGCATTAATTAATATATACCCCCCCAGCCGGCGCATATGCGCTGCTAATAGAAATACTTTTCATTCATAGTGCCGCAGGGGTATATGTATATAGAAGCACTGGGGGGCAGACATATAGCGTTATCTGCCCCTCCACAGCGTTTCTATATACATATGCCGCTGCAGCGCTATGTATGAAAAGTATTTCTATCAGCAGCATGGGGTGGGTGATGCTGCTGCTAGAATGCTTTTCGCATATAGCGCTGCAGCGGCATAGGTATATAGAAGCGCTGCGCTGCAAGGCTACATTACCCATGCACTGTGTGGGGTATATATTTAATGCGCCGGCGGGGGGTATATATTTAATGCATCGGTGGGGGGTATATGTTTAATGCGCTGGCGGGGGGTATATATTCATTAACGCGCCGGCAGGGGTCATATCTAATGCGCTGCTGCCCCCCCCCCCCCCCCCCCCTTGCAGCGCTATATATCTTGCCCCCCACAATGCTTTTAATATAGATATGGCCCCTTGCTACTCACAATGTTCATTTTTAAATCCCCCTCTGAGAGCCCTGATTGGCTCCTCAGTACCAGCCATTCAGGGATCACCGCGGGGGATTCAAAAATGAAAGTAAAACACACTGATACATTGCAGGGTTGCGGAGCATGTCGCTCGCTCCCCTGCTTAATAACTTCAGATTGCATCGGTTCTCATAAGTGAAACCCGGTGCGATCAATCCCTCAGCCCCTGTACTACAACCCCCATCATTGAACATACTCTGTTCCATGATGGGGGTAGTAGTACAAACACTAATGTAGCCTCCCCAGCTGTCTGCAGACTCCCGCAGCTAGGGAATTACTACTCCCATCATGGAATCAAGTCTGTTCCATGATGGGAGTAGTTGTAGTCCCTCAGCACTGCAGGAGTCTGCTGATGTCACCTCTTCTGAGCATGCTCAGTAAAAATAACGTCCATTATAATAACGGGCATTAGCGGGTGGCTTTACTAACGTCCGTGGGCCATAGACTTCAATGTTAAAAATAACGTCCGTTAATTTACCCGTTTCTTGTGACGGGCGAAAAATGAGTGCATGTCCCGTTATTTCTCCCGTTACAACTAACGTCAGTTAGTCATGACAGGCTATTACGGGTGATAACGGGTAAACGGAAAAAAAAAATTGGCTTGAATGGGGTTGTTTAACGGGCGTTAATAATTATTTTTCAAACGTACGTTTATTAACGGGTGAACTTCAAAGTGTGAAAGCAGCCTAAAGTGACAGTGGTCAGATGTGCAAAAAGTGCCCGGGTCCTTAAGGTGAAAATGAGCTGCGTCCTTAAGGGGTTAAAGATTGCTTGTTCACTAGTTGATATGACCCTCCACTAGTTTGACCCTCCAGTTACAGCTAAATGTGGTTGTTATTCCTCCATCCTCCACACTGTTTTCTCTTACAATGTTTTGTTTGGTTTTATGTGTTTGATAATGAATGCACTGCAATGTTTTTTCCAAAAGGTTTGCTCTGTTTTTATGTTCAGATCAGTAATTCTCAACCTGTGGCTCTCAATCTATTGCAAAATGACAACTTGGCACTCCCAGCCTTCGGATCACTGTGGACAGGTTGAGGATCACTGTTTTACATCCTTCTTACAATGTCATATTCAGTAATTACACACATTGTTAAAGGGGCTGGATGGCAGGTAATGGAGGTAAAAAAAAACATTCTCTCTTCTGCTCACTTTCTTTCTGGGGCTACCGCATTACCAGACTCCCTGGCAAAATTGCCCAGGTGATGTCAATGTTTGCTGTGCATGGACTACTATAACTACCGTAGGATTTGTTCTCTTATTCCTAGGCATCCCTGCTGCCCAGTCATTTTTATTTTTTTTTTTAATCTTACATTAAATTATAATCTTGATTACAATTGATTCACCAAAATCCTGTCTCTTTGCTTAACCTGTTTAATGACCTCCTTGCTTAACCCTTTCAGGACCTAGCCTTTTTCCGTATTTGCACTTTGGTTTGTTCCTCCTTTTAAAAATCATAACCCTTTCAATTTTTCACCTACAGACCTATATGAGGGCTTGTTTTTTGCTGTACTTTGTAATGACATCAGTCATTTTACCAAAAAATCTACTTTGAAACAAAAAAAAAATTGTACCTTATCTTTATTCTGTAGGTCCATATGATGAAAATGATACCCTACTTATATAGGTTTGATTTAGCTTTTCTTCTGGAAAACATCATAACTACATGCACGGAAATTAATACATTCCAAAAATGTTCTTCTGACCCCTATAACTTTTAAAAAAATTTGCATACAGGGATGTCCGAGGGCTCATTTTTTGCGACGTGATCTGAAGTTTTTATCTGTACCATTTTTGTTTTGATGGGACTTTTGATCGCCTTTTATTCATTATTTTTATTTTTATGGTACAAAAAAATTTTGGGGAATTTTTTTGTGTACGCCATTGACCATGCGGTTTAATTAACAATATATTTTTATAGTTTGGACATTTAGGCATGCGGCAATATCACATTTGTTTGTTTATATTTATTTTTATTTACATCTTTTTTTTTTTTTATTGGAAAAGGGGAGTGATTCGAACTTTTATTAGGGAAGGGGTTAAATCACATGTATTAAAGGTGATTTTAGTATGTACCTGGCAGACAGTAATGGACATGTTTAGGAAGGGTCTGCGCTTGTCTTGGGGCTAAATTGCTATGTTGTAAGATTACCATAACACTGTGGCTAGCTTTTTGTGAACTGGTATTTCCTGTTTGACTTTTCTTTTTTTGACAACAAATCCCACAATTCCATTTTCCTCCCTCCCACTCATCAGCCACCCCACCCATTGAAACATAAATGAGCTGCATCCATTCAAAAGACCTGTGGTTTTCAATCAGGGTGCCTACAGCTGTTGCATTAGTTGCAGATTGATCTCTCTCCCACCAAGTGAGATGAAAATCACAGAAGAATTGTGAGAAAACTGTCACAAACAGGTAAAGACACTAGATTGTGAACTACACTAACTTTACAGCCCCTGTAGCATAGTCAAATAAAAAAAAAAACTCCTGGAATACCCCTTTAACTTTTTTTTTTTTACATTTTTTTTTTGCAATGTAATAGCCCCAATCAATACATTGATTGCATACACTGATCAATGCTATGCCATTTCAGGCTTGGAGCAATCGGACACCGAGGAAGAAGGTAGAGACTCTCCTCATGTGTCCTCAGCTGATCGACTGAGCTGCTGGGATGTATTTTTTTATTTTATATTTTTTTACATTTTTGATCTGTTGATCAACTTTTGTTCGCTGAGTCTAAGGGTTAATACCGGAAATTTATTTATTTATTTTATTTATATAGCGCCTACAGATTCCGCAGCGCTTACAATTATGGGGTACAAACAAAGACAAGTATCAGACATATTACACAATAACTATTCAAACAAGAGGTGTGGGGATATATTGAGGATATGTTAAGGCCAATTAGAGAATGTTAAAGGCCTGTCTGAAGAGATGTGTTTTTAGGCCACGTTTGAAACTATGGATGTTGTTGTTGAGTCTGAGGGATTGAGGGATAGCATTCCAGAGAACCGGTGCAGCACGAGTGAAGTCTTGGAGACGGGAGTGAGAAGTTCGGATTATAGAAGATGTTAGTGTGAGATCATTAGCAGATCGGAGAGAACGTGTAGGATGGTAGACGGAGATGAGAGAGGAGATGTAGGGAGGTGCAGCATTGTGGAGAGCTTTGTGTGTGAGACTGAGGATTTTGTACTGTATTCTGGACTGAATTGGTAACCAGTGTAGTGACTGGCACAGGGAGGAGGCGTCGGTGTAGCGGCTGGAGAGGAAGATGAGTCTGGCTGCGGCATTAACCACTTAAGGACCTAGGGCATATGGATACGCCTTGACGTCCTGGTACTTAAGGACCCATTTCGGTCCCCGCCGGGCGGGGAGCGAGCCGGGGTGACTGCTGATATCATTCAGCAGGCACCCCGCGCAAATGCCCAGGGGGGTCATCAGAACAGCCCCCATTCCCCCCCCCCCCCCCCCTCCGTCGGCGATTGGTGCAAATCACAAGTGAATTCACACTTGCGATTTGCGCCGATTCCGGGTCATACGGGTCTATGGTGACCCGGAATAGAAGGGGGATTGCGGTTGTCTAAGACACCCACGATCCCCCTGTAGGCATGGAAGTGAGGTGGCAGGGTTGCCACCCCTCCTATCCCGGGGGCGGGGGGGGTTAACTTTTGTTTTCCCCCACAATAGGCGGGGCAGAACGGAGAACCGAAGGGGACTGGGCACCGACGTCCACTTACCGATCCGGAGGCTGCGGCGACGTTGATCGGCGGGCGGCGTAACCTGCGTCTGAAGAGGACGGCTCCCGGGATCCTATGTAGTTTTGCAACAGCTGGAGGGCTGCAGTTTGAGACCACTATACAGTGGTCTCTAAACTAAACTATATCCCTCCAGATCTTGCAAAACTACAACTCCTAGCATGCCCACATAGCTGTTTGTTGTCTGGGCATGCTGGGAGTTGTAGTTTTGCAACATCTGGAGGTCCACAGTTTGGAGATCACTGTGCAGTGGTCTAAAAACTGTAGTTCTCCAGATGTTGCAAAACTGCAAATCCCAGCATGCCCAGAAAACCAACAGCTGTCTCGGCATGCTGGGAGTTGTAGTTGGGTACCTCCAGCTGTTGCATAACTACATCTCCCAGCATGCCCTTCGGTGATTAGTACATGCTGGGAGTTGTAGTTTTGCAACAGCTGGAGGCACACTGGTTGGAAAATACTGAGTTAGGTAACAGAACCTAAAGGTTTTCCAACCAGTGTGCCTCCAGCTGTTGCAAAAGTGCAACGCCCAGCATGCACGGTCTGTCAGTACATGCTGGGAGTTGTAGTTTTGAAACAGCTGGAGGTTTGCCACCCCCCATGTGAATGTACAGGGTACATTCACATGGACAGGTTTACAGTAAATTTCCTGTTTCAAGTTTGGGCTGGGGCAAATTTTTCGCCGCAGCGCAAACTCCTAGCGGGAAATTCACCGTAACACGCCAGTGTGAATGTACCCTAAAAACACTACACTACACTAACACATAATAAAGGATAAAACACTACATATACACCCCCTTACACTGTCCCCCCAATAAAAATTAAAAACGTCTTGTACGGCAGGGTTTCCAAAACGGAGCCTCCAGCTGTTGCAAATCAACAACTCCCAGCATTTCTGGACAGCCACTGACTGTCCAGGCATGCTGGGAGTTTAGCAACAGCTGGAGGCACCCTGTTTGGGAATCACTGGTGTAGAATACCCCTATGTCTACCCCTATGCAATCCCTAATTTAGTCCTCAAATGCGCATGGCGCTCTCTCACTTGGGAGCCCTGTCGTATTTCAAGGAAACAGTTTAGGGCCATATATGGGGTATCGCCGTACTCGGGAGAAATTGCACTACAAATTTTGGGGGTCTTTTTTTTCCTTTTACCGCTTGTGAAAAGGAAAAGTTGGGGGCTACACCAGCCTGTTAGTGTAAATTTTTTTTATTTTTTTACACTAACATGCTGGTGTTGCCCCATACTTTTTATTTCCACAAGCGGTAAAAGGAAAAAAAGACCCCCAAAATTTGTAACGCAATTTCACTTGAGTACGGAAATACCCCAGATGTGGCCGTAAAATGCTCTGCGGACGCACAACAAGGCTCAGGAATGAGAGCGCACCATGTACATTTTAGGCCTAAATTGGTGATTTGCACAGGGGTGGCCGATTTTTACAGCGGTTCTGACAAACGCAAAAAAAAATAAAAAATACCCACATGTGACCCCATTTTGAAAACTGCACCCTCACCGAACGTGACAAGGGGTATAGTGAGCCTGAGCACCCCACAGGTGTTTGACGAATTATCATTAAAGTTGGATGGGAAAATGAAAAAAATTATATTTTTTCACTAAAATGCTGGTGTTACCCTAAATTTTTCATTTTCACAAGGGAAAATAGGAAAAAAGCCCCCCAAAATTTGTAACCCCATCTCTTCTGAGTAAGAACATACCCCATATGTGAATTTAAAGTGCTCTGCGGGCGAACTACAATGCTCAAAAGAGAAGGAGCGCCATTGGGATTTTGTAGAGAAAATTTGTCCGGAATTGAAGGCCACATGTGTTTACAAAGCCCCCATAGTGCCAGAACAATGGACCCCCGACACATGTGACCCCATTTTGGAAACTACACCCCTCACGTAATAAGGGGTACATTGAGAATTTACGCCCCACAGGTGTCTGACAGATTTTTGGAACAGTGGTCCGTAAAAATGAAAAATAAAATTTTTCATTTGCACAGCCCACTGTTCCAAAGATCTGGGGGGTGTAAATACTCACTGCACCCCTTATTAAATTCTGTGAGGGACGTAGTTTCCAAAATGGGGTCACATGTGGAGGGTCCACTGTTCTGGCACCACGGGGGGCTTTGTAAACGCACATGGCCCTTGACTACCATTCCAAACAAATTCTCTTTCCAAAAGCTCAATGGCGCTCCTCCTCTTCTGAGCATTGTAGTTCGCCAGCAGAGCATTTTTCGTCCTAACATGGGGTATTTCCATACTCAGAAGAAATGGGGTTACAAATTTTGGGGGTCATTTTCTCCAATTACCCCTTGTAAAAATGTAAAATTTAGGGGCAAAACTGCATTTTAGTAAAAAAAAAATATATATTTTTCATTTACACATCCAACTTTAACGAAAAGTTGTCAAACACCTATGGGGTGTTAAGGCTCAGCGGACCCCTTGTTACGTTCCTTGAGGGGTGTAGTTTCCAAAATAGTATGCCATGTGGGGATTTTTTGCTGTTCTGGCACCACAGGGGCTTCCTAAATGCGACATGCCCCCCATAAACCATTTCAGCAAAAGTTGCTTTCAAAAAGCCAAATGTGACTCCTTCTCTTCTGAGCATTGTAGTTCGTCCGCAAAGCATTTTACGTCCTAACATGGGGTATTTCCATACTCAGAAGAGATGGGGTTACAAATTTGTGGGGGCATTTTCTCCCATTACCCTTTGTAAAAATGGTAAATTTGGGGGAAAAACTGCACTTTAGTGTGAATTTTTTTTTTTCCATTTACACATCCGATTTTAATGAAAAGTTGTCAAACACTTGTGGGGTGTTAAGGCTAACTGGACCCCTTGTTACGTGCCTTGAGGGGTATAGTTTCCAAAATGGTATGCCATGTGGTGTTTTCTGCTGTTCTGGCACCATACGGGCTTTCTAAATGTGACATGCCCCCCAAAAACCATTTCAGAAAAATTCACTCTCAAAAATCCCATTGTCTCTCCTTCCCTTCTGTGCCCTCTACTGCGCCTGCCGAACACTTGACATACACATATGAGCTATTTCCTTACTCGAGAGAAATTGGGTTACAAATTTTGAGGGCTTTTTCTCCTATTACCACTTGTGAAAATTCAAAAACTGGGTCTACAAGAACATGCGAGTTTAAAAAATGAAGATTTTGAATTTCATCCTTCACTTTGCTGCTATTCCTGTGAAACACCTAAAGGGTTAACACACTTACTGAATGTCATTTTGAATACTTTGAGGGGTGCAGTTTTTATAATGGGGTCATTTGTGGGGTATTTCTAATATGAAGGCACTTCAAAACTGAACTGGTCCCTGAAAAATTCCGATTTTGAAAAATTGTAAAATTGCTGCTGAACTTTGAAGCCCTCTGATGTCGTCCAAAAGTAAAAACATGTCAACTTTATGATGCAAACATAAAGTAGACATATTGTTTATGTGAATCGATGTATAATTTATTTGGAATATCCATTTTCCTTATAAGCAGAGAGCTTCAAAGTTAAAAAAAATTGCTAAATTTTCAATTTTATGCTTGAAGTGACAGTGGTCAGATGTTCAAAAAATGGCCGTGTCCTTAAGGTATATTTGGGCTGGGTGCTTAAGGGGTTAAGGATGGACTGGAGAGGAGAGAGTTTGAAGATAGGAAGGCCTATTAGTAAAGAGTTACAGTAGTCGAGGCGAGATCAAAGCAATAATGAGAGTTTTAGCAGTTTCAGTAGTGAGAAATGGGCGGATTCTGGAAATGTTTTTGAGATGCAGGTGACAAGAACGTGAAAGGGACTGAATATGGGGAGTGAAAGACAGATCAGAGTAAAGTATAACTCCAAGACAGCGAGCCTTCTGCCCGGGAGTTATGGTAGTACCACATACCGAGATGGAAATGTCAGGGTTAGGTACAGTATCACTTGATGGAGAAAAAACAAGAAGTTCTGTTTTAGAGAGATTTAGTTTCAGATATAAAGAGGACATGATGTCTGAGACAGCAGAGAGACAGTCACTGGTATTCTGTAGGAGTGCAGGGGTGATGTTGGAGGAAGAGGTATAGAGTTGGGTGTCATCAGCATAGAGGTGGTACTGGAAACCAAATCTACTGATTGTTTTTCCAATGGGGGATGTGTAGAGTGAAAAGAGTAGAGGACCCAGGACCGATCCCTGGGAAACCCAGACAGCAAGGTGAAGAGGAGAAGTAGAGCCAGAAAACGAGACGCTAAAGGAGCGGCCAGAGAGATAGGAGTAAAACCAGGCGAGAGCAGAGTCCTTGAGACCGATGGAGCGGAGACTACTGAGGAGGAGTTGGTGATCCACAGTGTCAAAAGCCGCAGACAGGTCCAAGAGAATCAGTAAAGGGAAATTTCCATTTGATTTGGCCGTCAGAAGATCGTTAGGGACTTTGGTTAGGGCCGTTTCTGTGAAGTGAAGGGAGCGGAAAACAGACTGTAAGGGGTCAAGGAGAGAGTTCTCGGAGAGATAGCGGATAAGGCGGGAGTAGACCAAGCGTTCCAGGAGTTTGGAGATAAAGGGGAGATTTGAGATGGGTCGATAGTTGGCTGCACAGGACGGGTCCAGAGATGGTTTTTTCAATAGTGTGTTTGAAGGAGGAGGGAAAGACCCCAGAAGAGAGGGAGAGGGAGAGGTTAAAGATTTTAGTTAGGTGACAGCTGATAGCAGGAGAGAGAGACTGGATGAGGTGTGAAGGCATGGGGTCACTAGAGCAGGTAGTGGGGGGCGCGGAGGAGAGGAGCCTGGAAACCTCATCCTCCGTTACAGGCTCAAACTAAGAGTGATGAAGAGGAGATGTGGCTGGGAATTGGATCAGAACTTTTAGGGGACTGGGAGAGGATTTCATCAGAATGTCATCGATTTTAGTTTTGAAGTATTTGGCCAGGTCTTCAGCACAGAGATCAGTGCTAGGGGTCTGTACTTTAGGCTGAAGGAGAGAGTTGAACGTATCAAAAAGGCGTTTTGGGTTGTTAGAGTGGAGATGAGGGAGGTAAAATATGCTTGTTTGGCGAGATGAAGAGCGGAGTAATAGGATTTAAGCATTAATTTATAGTGCAGATAGTCTGAAGAAGTCTTAGTTTTCCTCCACAGACGTTCAACACACCTAGAGCATTGCCTGAGAAAGTGGGTTGTTAGCGTGTGCCAGGGTTGCTGCCGTCTGTGTCGGGAGGTTCGTGTTTTAGAGGGTGCCATTTGATCCAGGGTAGACTTTAGGGTGTCATGGTAATGTTTGGCTGCTAGATTAGGGCAGGAGAGAGAAGAGATTAGTAATAGTGAAGATTGTAGAATATCTATCAATTGACTGGTGTTTATGGCAGGCAGGTTTCTGTAAGTGTACAAGATTGGAGTGTCCGGAAGAGGATAGGAGTTACTGATAGAGAAAGAGAGAAGGTTGTGGTCAGAGAGCTCAAAAGGAGAATTAGTGAATTTAGAGACAGAGCAAAGTCTAGAGAAGATCAAGTCCAGTGTATTCCCATCCTTGTGTGTGGGAGAGTCAGTAAGCTGTGAAAGGGCAAAGGAGGAGGTTAGAGACAGAAGCCAAGAGGCAGAAGAGGAGATTGGGGTATCAATGGGGATATTAAAATCACCCATGAAGAGTGTAGGTGTTTCTGAGGAAAGAAAGTGAGGGAGCCAGGTGGCAAAATGATCCAGGAACATTTGGGAAGGACGATAGATGACCGCCACTCTGAGAGACAATGGGCGGAAGAGCCTGAGGGTGTGGACCTCAAAAGAGGGAAATGTGAGTGAGGGTAATGGGGGGGATGACTTGAAAAGTGCATTGTGGGGCTAGAAGCACCCCAACTCCTCCACCATGCCTGGTGTCAGATCTGGGGGTATGGCAAAAGTGAAGGTCACCAGAAGATAAAGCAGCGAGAGAAGCAGTGTCAGAAGGTTGCATCCATGTTTCTGTGAGAGCCAGCAAATTAAGAGAATTAGTGAGAAATAAGTCATGAATCTGGGTGAGCTGCTTGCACACAGATCGAGAGTTTAGAAGAGCGCAGTTAAAGTTTGTAGTGGTTCCATAAGGGGCACGTAGTGTAGAGCAAATATTCATGAAAGGTGGGCCAGGGTTAGGAGCAATGTCCCCAGCAGCTAAAAGCAGAAGAAAGAATGGCTGGGTGAAGTGATGGAGCGACTTCTGTGCTGTACCATGGAATGAGGTGACTTTGGGTGGTTTATGATGGTGAGCAGTGCATGCGAGCAATACATAGGTGAGGGAAGGAGGCATGGACAGATGTATATAGAGTCCACCGGAGAAATCGGTGGGGGATAGAAGAGAAAATGTATCGCAATGATGTAAGTAATAAGTGAGTGCATGTTTGTTTTTTGTTTTCTGAAAAAGAGTGACTTACTTTTGTAGTTATAATGTTGAGTTAGTTCCCTTTTGTTCCCTTCTGGTTCAATTCTGGTATAATTCTTGATGTCACACATAAGAAGCACTTAACGGTGATGTCCGGTATTAGCCATGGGTCCTGGCCATTACTAGGTGCCGGGACCGACCCAATATGACACTGGGTCAACCCCTGACACTGCGTTATATCGTGGGGGCAAGGGCGTACAGGTACTCCCTTCATCCTTAACAAGTTAAAGGGGTATTCCGGTGAAAAGATTTTTTTTTCATATCAACTGGCTCCAGAAAGTTAAACAGATTTGTAAATGAGGGGACACAGCAACGGATAGTCAGCTCACCAGGTCACTGCACGGCAAGATAATCCTCCAAGTTTAGAAGAAGAAAAGGGGTGATGCCAGCGAGTAAGAAAATTCACCTTTATTTCGTCACATTAAAAGCATGGAAAAACTTCAGTTGAAGACATGGATAAAATCCTTGGAGAAAGCGCCTGGCATGACGCATTTCAGGTCATGTGAACTTTCATCAGACGCAAATAGATTTGTAAATGACGTCTATTAAAAAATCTTAATCCTACCAGTACTTATCAGCTGCTGAAGTTGAGTTGTTCTTTTCTGTCTGACCACAGTGCTCTCTGCTGACATCTCTGTCTGTCTCAGGAACTGTGTAGAGCAGGAGAGGTTTGCTATGGGGATTTGCTCCTACTCTGGACAGTTGCTGAGACAGACAAAGGTGTCAGCAGAGAGCACTGTTGTCAGACAGAAAAGAACAACTCAACTTCAGCAGCTGATAAGTACTGGTAGGATTGAGATTTTTAATAGAAATAATTTACAAATCTGTTAAACTTTCTGCCAGTTGATATGAAATTTTTTTTTCCCACTGGAATACCCCTTTTAACCTCATAATAACCACAGACGTAAATGTACGTCCTGGTGCGGAGGTATTTGGCGCACCAGGATGTACATTTACGTCCTGTGTATGACCGCGAGCATCGGAGCATCGTATACTGCAGGTCCTGGCTGCTATCAGCAGCCGGTAATGGCGCTGACCTGGGGATCCGATCATCTGTAATGGGGCCAAAGGTCCCCTCACCTGCCTCCGGCCGTCTCCTGTGGTCTTCTGCTCTGGTCTGAGATCGAGCAGACCATAGCAGAAGATAGCCAATAACACTGATCAGTGCTATGCCCTATGCATAGCACTGAACAGTATTAGCAATCAACTGATTGCTATTGATAGTCCCCCTATGGGGACATAAAAAAAGTGTTTAAAAAAAAAAGTTGAAAAATGTAAGAAAAAAAGGGAAAAATCCCCTCCCCCAATTAAAAACGAAAATTGTCCCTTTTTCCTATTTTACCCCCAAAAAGCGTAACATAAAGTTTAAAAAAAGGCCAAAAATGCTGCTTTTTTTTTCTTTCTCACATTTTATTCCCAAATTTTTTTGTAAAAAGTGATCTAAAAGTTTTATATATGCAAGTATGGTATCAATAAAAATGACAGAGGACAGCGCAAAAAAGGAGACCTCATACCACCCCATATACGGAAAAATGAAAAAGTTATAGGTGGTCAAAATAGGGCGATTTTTTAATTTATTTTTTAATTTATTTTTTTATTACAGATTTTGTACAAAAAGTTTGATTTTTTTTAAGCAGTACAAAAATTAGAAAAGTATCTAGCCATGGATGCCATTTTAATCATATTGACCCACAGAATAAAGAACATGTGTCATTTTTACTGTAAAGTATACATTGTGAAAATGAAACCCTCCAAAATGTGCTAAATTGTGGTTTTCATTTAAATTTCATCCTTAAAAAATAATTATTTGGGTTCGCCATACATTCATGCATGCATCCTATTTTGTCAGACAATACACAATACGTGGCCCATTCTTCACCATACCTCTTCTAACAAACAAGAACTAGTGTAGCTGAGCCTAGATTTAGAGAATGCTTTCAGGTGGGGGTAGGGGGTTTAGGTTGTTGGGAATCCATTCTCTGCATTTTCTCTATTCTGCTCCACATGCCTGGCTAACATTTTAAAGGTCAGTGCTACACCTTATAGCATAATGAGCCAGGAACATGGCAGGAATATATTCTATTTCCTCTTCTTTATGTCATCCCTATGAAACCTTTTAGCTCTTATACTTAATAAGCTATTTGTCCGTGAGGCTAGGATTCCACTTGGTTTTTTCCCCAGCGTTTTTTAACTGAAAAAAATTGCAGAAAAAACGGCAGTGCAATTTCCTGCGTCTGACATTTTTCTGGCGTTTTTGCATTTGAGTTGAAATTGCATTTTTGGCCCCTTTTTGACGTTTATTTTTATTTTTTTTTCAAAATGTGTTGGGTACCAGAAAAAAAAGATGTATTAGGGATGGGAAAATTTTTATTTAAGGAATATATATATATATATATATATATATATATATATATATATATATATAATTAACTTTTTTAATTCATTTTTAATAAAGTGTGTGTTCCACTTTATTTTTTTTAACATTTTTTAGATAGTACTAATACTCCCAGCATGGAACAGATGCGGAGCGGCTCTATACAGTTCTCACATCTCTGCTCTGTACTCCAGTGATGTGAATAGAACATCACTCATTCATATTTTCCGCTCAGAGTGGGGATTGGCCGCATGGTGGCAGCCAATCACAGCTCTAAGGGAAATATGAATGAGTGATGTTCTATTCACATCACTGGCCGGAGTACAGAGCAGAGATGCGGAGCGCAGAAGAGACCGCACCGCATCTCTGCAATAAAAAGGAAGATCGCAGCGGGTGTCAGGAGTGACACTTGTTGTGATCTGTCCTTAACTGCAGGTACTACTACTCTCACACTCTGTTCCATGTTGGGAGCTATAGTACCTGCAGTTAAGAAAAGATCACAACAAGTGTCACTCCTGACACCCGCTGTGATCCTCCTGTATAATGTATAGATGCGGGCGGCCTCTCTTCTATGGTCCTCTGCACTGACGTGTATATATACACCTATTAATATTTACCACAGAGAGTTGTGATGGCTGGAACCATCTGGCCAATCACAGCTCTCTGCGGGAAATATGAATAGGTGTATGTATACGGCAGTGCAGGGGACCTAGAAGAGCGGTCACCTGCATCTTTACATTCTACTGGAGGATCGCAGCGGAACCCGGGACAATCTGTCAATTAGTACAGGTACTACTACTCTCATCATGGAACAGTGTGTACCATGCTGGGAGTAGTAGTACCATCTAAAAAATAAAAAGTGAAAAAAACACACACTACATTTTTTATTATTGTCGGCTACATTTTTAGTGCCCTGCCCGCACACATTAATTGATCCCTGTTTAAAAATTTATAATTTTGTTATAAAAAAAAAAGAGAAATTTAATTAAATACAATTTTTCCTTCACTACTGTATCTTTTTTATAATTTTTTTTCAATGGTACCCTACGAAATTTTATTAAAAAAGGTATCTCCATCACTTTTTTGGATCGCTAAAGTCCCAAAAAGAATAAAAAAAACCTGGAAAAAATGCCAAAGTTAAAACCCACATGGCATTTTTCTTGGGCTTCTATGGGAGAAAAAATTTTCAGGGGGAAAAAAAAATTTCAGGCCAAAAAAATGCCATAGGCTCAACATACTGCGATTTTGCAAAAACGCCAAGGAGCAGAAAAACTCCAAAAGGATTAAAAAACGCCAAGTGTAATAAGAATTTTGCGATTTCCCATTGATTTACATCTAACATCTGGCCGCAGCATTTTTTGGATGAAAAAATGCCATGCGGCAGAATTGGCTTTTTTCTTCCCAAAATAACAAGTGGAATTCCAGCAAACATGAAAAAATATACGTAACTGTTTAAGCTCATATTACATAGAGAAACCTACGAAGCATATAAAGTTTTATATGCTTCATACGTTTCCCTATGTAATATGAGCTTAAATGGGCACTGTCACAAACTTTTTTTTTTTGATATGTTGTAGTACTTCTGTACTGCAACATATCTCTAATATAGTTTAATTATAATTTTTTTTAAATTAAAATACGGTACTTTAGTTTACATGTTAAAACTGGCCACTAGGGGTCTCCGTCCTAGTGGCCGACTGCAGCCTGGTGTGACGTCACGCCTGAATTCTGACCGATTCAGACAGGCGGGAGCGAGCACTGAGAATACAGAGGAGTACATTGGCTCGCACTCCTGCCCCGCCTCCCTGCATACACGCGCCGCTGCTAAAGTCCTGCACTCTACGGGTATGTCTTTTTTGAGGTGGGGGGAGCGGGGTTCGGGGAAGCGGGTTGCAGGATTCTAGGGAGCGGGTTACGCGGCCGTAACTCAGATATGGTTTTCACCACAGGGTTCCTCCAACTGTTTCACCACTAAAACTCCCAGCATTCCCTGACAGCCAATAGATGTCAGGGCAAGCTGGAAGTTGTAGTGGTGAAACAGCTGGAGGCACCCTTTATAGGCAAACTAAGGGCGGAAGTGTTGGCCCCAGCAAAGCGGTTGGCCCCAGAAAAGGGGTTAGGGAGAGATGGGCAATAGGCAGGGGCAGAAAAAAAAGATGGTTGGAGCTACCCTTTAAATGGGCACTGTCACCAAATAATTTTTTTTCATATGTTGTAGTACTTAAGTACTGCAACATATCTCTAATATACTTTTATTATTATTTTTTTTTCATTAAAATGGTTTAATTTACATTTAAAAACCGCCCACTAGGGGTCTCCCTCCTAGTAGCCCGCTGCAGCCTGGCGTGTTGTCGCGCTTGAATTCGGACCGATGCCGGCCGGGCATCGGTCTGAATTTAGTCAGGCTGCGTTCGCTCCCTGCCTGTCAATCAGACAGGCAGGAGCGAGCGTTTTGAAGGAAGAGGATGCTCTCAGGCTCCCTGGCCTCGCACGCTGGCCCCGGCTCCCGAGGACAGGTAAAATATTATGCCGGGGGACTGCGGGCAGCGCGGCAGGGAGCGGGATGTGCGGCCATCACACATACGGTGTTCACCTATACAGTATGCCTCCAGTTGTTTCCCCACTACAACTCCCAGCATGCCCTGACAGCCAATAGATGTCAGGGCACGGCACACTGGGAGTTGTAGTGGGGAAACAGCTGGAGGTACACTGAATGGGTGAACTAAGGCGGGAGTGGGTTGAGGTACACTGAATAGGGGAACTAAGGGGGGGGGGGGAGTTGGTTGAGCGGCACGGCGGGGCCCAGGGGGTTGCGGGCTGCGCGGCGGGGAGCTGGATGTGCGGCCATCCCAGATACGGTGTTCACCTATACAGTATGCCTCCAGTTGTTTCCCCACTACAACTCCCAGCATGCCCTGACAGCCAATAGATGTCCAGGCAAGCTGGGAGTTGCAGTGGGGAAACAGTTGGAGGTACACTGAATAGCTGAATAGTGTGACCCCCCCCCCCCCCCCAGCAGGCATCAGTGACGTTGTGTCTGCTGGGGAAGTCTGCCTGGTAGTGAGCACACTACCAGGCAGACAAAAGGACAAAAGACCATGGGTATATGCTGCTTGCCACTAGGCAAAAAAACAAAGGAAGGTCGGCTCCTCCCAGCATGATATACCCGCCTCCTGGCTCTGAGCAACTCTGTTTTAGCTTAGTATCAGCAGGAGGCAGACACAGAAATGGAGCTCTACAGACCTGGTCTTATTTCTTTTGTTTTTTTCCTAGTATCAGTCTCTGTATTTTCTCTCCTTTTTTGCTAGCGGGGGTGCCTGATCCCCCCCACATGCGAGCTAGGGGCACGAGGCATTGTTGGATGGACCGTTAACCCCTCCTTGCCATCAACCAGCAACTGGTGGCGTACCCAGGGTCCGGTTCCCCCATTTGCCCCTGTTTGCCAAGGCTGGCTTAAGGCAGGTGGCCCCTAGCTGGTCAAAGACTACCGTAGGTGAGTAGAAGTCCATATGTGGGTGAGAACAGTCCCTTCCCCTCCTCCCCCCTCCCCTGGACCTGGGGGGGCCTTTTTCACTTAGCTGCAATGAGTTCCGGGGATACTAAGGGTTAATGCCAGTGTTGGAACAGGGGTCAGTAGCTGTTAGTGGCATCTTTCCTGTCCCCCCTGCGCTTCCCCTTGCATACCTTCTGTGGCCGGCTGCTCTCTTCAGTCGGGAAGCGCCCTTTAGCCCGGGGACTTCTTACTCCGGCTGCGCTGTTTCTGCCAGCTCTGCGCTGCACCACTCTGCGCAGCATTACCATCGCTGTCCTGTGCATCATGGCCAGTCTGATCCCAGCCGACAGAGGCGTCTTGCTTCTTCCGGCCGCAGGCGGTTTTATAATGGAGCCCACGGCTTGGGCCTAGTCTTAGCTCCGCCCTGCTTCTTGCTGCACCTGTAATGTGTGCGATGTGAGCTCCCTCCTATCCACTGTCAGTGCTCCGGGAGGGGCCTGGAGCCTGTCATATGAGAGCGCCTGCTGCAGGGGGCGGTGCACCCTCTGCTTCTCCTATGAGGTGTAGAGTGTTCTAGGGGTCACAGCACTGACCATTTGACTTGTTGTATGCGCTGCAGGGGTCAGTAGGCTCCTCCTCCCTGCCTCTGTACAACGTGGACCGGGCTGGATATACTTCTCCTCTCAGCCTGCGTTTAGCTCTACCTCTCTGTGGACATCTTGTGCTGTCCCTGCTGCACCTTTCAGGACTGGACACAGGATCCTGGGTGAGATTGCTTCTTGTTGTCTGGCTGTCTGACTTACTTGTGTCTGCTAATGTCCGACCCCAGACCCAACCCCTCCCCGGCAGGCGGCCCATGCGCCAGTCACTTACTACTACTGTTCAGGCTGTAAGACCAAAATGTCTAGCGGGTCGACTGAACTTACCTGCCCGTCCTGTGCTTCCCTGCGACCCAGTCCTCCCCGTGCTACCATTCAGGATGACCCGCTGGACGGCGAGAGGTCTGCTCCCGCTCCTCAGTGGGTTTCCTCCCTTTCTCAGACGATCTCCGACTTGGCCAGAGTCTCCCAGGAGGTGGCTTCTGCTTTGGGGCAGTCCTCCTTACATTCGTCTCCCTGGGTGACGACTGTTGATTTAACCCCCCCCCCCCCATTCTCTATGGCCCTCCTGTGGCTGTCCGGGTCGCCTCTCCTCCAATTCTCCTGAATCTGGATGTGCGGGTTCCTCACACTGCCGCTCTCTCTCCATGTCCACCTCCTCCAGGCGCCGCAACCCGTCACCCAGTGTCTGCTCCCAGCCTCTGGCCCCCTGCTCCCGGTCTAACTCCACCCGTTCTAGACCCCTATGGTGTGCTCCCGGTTCCCAAGGAAGCTTGGGGATTCTGATTCGGTTCCCCCCTCTGACTCGGAAGAGACTTCCCGTATGTCAGATTTGGTGGATAGCCTGATGTCTGCTGTCAGGGACACCTTCCACCTACAGGACCCAGGTACTTCAGGCGCGGCTCCTGAAGTGTCCTTTTGCTGCACTCGTCGGGCTCCTCAGGTTTTCAGCCCACACACTGAATTTGACTAGCTGTTAGAACTGGCCTGGTAGCACCTGGATAAGTGCTTTCATGGGACTAAGAAGTCTGGGCTCTCTCTCCCTTTCCCAAGGACCTGGTTACAAAGTGGTCTTTGCCTCCTATGGTGGACCCTCTTGTTTCGCGGCTGTCTAAATCTACTACCCTGCCGTTGGCTGATGCAGCCTTCTTTTAATGACCTCTCACATAAGCGCAATAAAAATTTAGCAAAATCCGCTTTTGAGGAGGCAGGTTTAACTTTGGCGCCGGCCTTTGCCTCAACTTTGGTATCCAAAGCCCTCTTGGTTTGAGCTGGTCAATTGCGCCAGGGGATTTTGGCAAGTGAGCTGGTCAATTGCGCCAGGGGATTTTGGCAAGTGCCTCCCCCAGCGATTTGGCTGATTTAGCTCAGCAAATTGCTAATGCAGGGGACTACCCCTGCTCTGCCTCTTTGGAGTTGGCTCGGTGCGCTGATTTTTGCCATTAGTGGCTTTTCGGCGCTCCATGTGGCTTAAGGCTTGGAATGCCGATGTGGCCTATAAGCGTTCCCATACGGAACTTCCTTTCCTTTAAGTCTCGTTTTTTTGGTACGCGCCTTGATGAGATCATATCTGAGGCTACAGGGGGCAAGAGTTCCCTCTTGCCCCAGAATCGTCCACGCCGCTTAGACTTGCAGCGGAAGACTTCTTCCCTTCGTTTCTCGTGCCGCCAGGACAAACCGGCAGCATCACAGGAGAGGAGGGCGCCTTCTTTCAAGTCTTGCCCCTCCTGGAAGTCGGTGCCTCGTTCCAACCACCCCCTCCTCCAAATCCGGGACTCGCAGGCCTACCACTGCCTGAGGGTGTGCCCTCATCAAAGTCTTCTCCTCAGGTGGGTGGTCGCCTGTCCCTCTTTCGGGACGTTTGGCTGGTGCACATTCAGGATGCGTCGGTTTGAGAGCTTGTTTCCCAGGGCTATCGAATAGAGTTCTCTTCTATTCCCCGTGATCATTTTTTTTTCCGGTCCCGCCCTCCTCGTTCTCCTGCTGCAGCTTTTCAGGTGCCCCTTCGAACCCTTCTATCTCAGGGAGTGATCGTGCCTGTCACTACGCAGGAACGGTTTTCAGGGTTCTAATCCAATCTATTCGTAGTTCCCAAAAAGGTTGGCTCTGTCTGACCCATCCTCTATATTTGAAGCTTCTGAACCGTCATGTGTGGCTACGTCATCACGGAATTTGACTTCCGCTCAAGGTCTCCTCTTCTCCGGGCAGGTCGTTCCTTTCTGCCTCTCCATTGGCATGTCCTGACCACGGACGCAAGTCTCCTCTGCTGGGGAGGTGTCTTTCGGGACCTCACGATTGGACCCTGTTGGAGTCCAGTCTCGCAATCAATGTTCTGGAGCTTCGTGCGATCTTCCTGTGTCTTCTTCACTGGAGTCGTCTGCTTCGGGGTCTTCCGGTATGGGTGCAAATAGACAACGCCACGGGCGTGGCGTACATCAATCGCAAAGGCGGCAGCCATCAAGGAAGTGTCAAAGATTCTCTCCTGAGCAGAACTTCACATTCCAGCCATATCGTCACTTCACATTCCCGGAATCGACAATTCCCGGAATCGACAAGTAGGGTCGCTTTACTGCCAACCCGGGTTAATGGTCCCTTCACCCAGAGGTCTTCGCTCAAATCTGCGGCTCCTGGGGAACTCCGGACGTGGACCTCTTTGTGTCCCGCTGGAACAGGAAGGTTCCTTGCTTTGTCTCCAGGTCGCGGGACCCCCTGGCGCTAGCTGTAGATGCTCTTGTGGTTCGTTGGACCCCATTCGCTCTCCCCTACCTCTTTCTTCCTCTTCTTCCCAGGGTCGTCTGGAAGCTCAAGGCGCAGGGCGTCTCGCCGATTCTCATAGCTCCGGTTTGCCTCGTCGCGTGTGGTACACAGACATGGTCAGTCTCGTGGCAGACGTTCCCCTCAGTCTTCCGGATCGTCCCGACCTTCTCTCCCAAGGACCTCTTTGCCACCCCAATTTACTTCTGCGTGGCGGTTGAAACCGCGGTTTTGAGGGCTCGTGGATTCTCTTCCCGTGTGATCCGGATCATGTTCCGTGCCTGGAAGCCCTCGTCCGCCAGGATTTACCATCGTACCGGGTGGGCCGATTTCCGCTGGTGCGAGGCTCTCTCCCCTACCTCTTTTTCATTACCAAATATCTTGTCCTTTCTGCAATCAGGCCATCAAGGGGTAGGTTTTGGCACTTTCTGTCCTCTTCCAACACCTTCTAGCATCCGATTATGTCCACCTTTTTGCAGGGAGTGGCTCACGAGGTCACCCACTGCACCTTGGGAACTCAATCTGATTTTAGACGTTCTGCAGGGAGCTCCTTTTTGAGCCTCTTGGTCAGGTTTCCCTTTGCTTCCTTTCCTGGAAGGTGACCTTCCTGGTTACAGTCATGTCTATTTGCCGGGTCTCAGAATTGGCTGCCCTCTCTTGCCGTTCACCTTTTCTGGTGCTTCATGAAGACAAGGTTGTTCTTTGGCTGGTGCCCTCTTTTCAGCCCAAGGTCATGTCGTCTTTTCACTTGAACAAGGAGATTGTGTTGTCTTCCTTCCGCCCTTCCCCTTCTCATCCGCGGGAGCGCCAACTGCACAAGCTGGACTTGGTTTGTGCGGTTCGGACCTATTTATCGGTCACTTCCTCCTTTCGTCGGTGTGACTCTGTGCTTCCTGATGGACAGTGCAAGGGGCTCCAGGCATCTAAGGCCACTATCTCCCGGTGGATAGGCTCTGCCATTTTGGAGGCATATCGTTGCAAAGGTCAGGTGCCCCCCTTTCAAGTGACGGCTCATTCTACCTGCACGATGGGGGGCCTCCAGCTTTGCAGGTTTGCAAGGCAGAGACCTGGTCCTCTCTGCATACTCTTGCCAAGTTTTACCATGTTCATACTGTCTGGCCCAAGGCTGGATTATTAAAATCCTATATGTGTATTATAATTATAACTGTGTGATGTATTATCCAAGCCATGGGTGAGGGGTCATTCAGACGGTGTATCCTTTGTTTTTTGTGTATTGCATTTTATTGGGGGTCTGGCTGCTTGGTATCTCCTTTGAAGTCATGCACCCTGGTCCCATCATATAATCAAACAGATAAGGGGTCAGGAAGAGAGATGCCCCACCTGGTGGGATCAGAGGGGATGGGGGGGGGGAATGGAGTTTCCCTCCAAAGAAGCAGAGATAATATTTAAACAATGCTAGACTCAGGTTGTTCAAGGCTGTGCCACAAGCTGACAATACCATCCTAAGAAGAGCACTCTCATGGACTTCTATATCATCATGCTGTAAGAACTTAATCTTTTGTTTTCTGAACTTGTCTTGCAAAACTCTTTTATATATTTTTGTACCTGTATGTCATTTGTTCCTGTATTTTTATATATATATATATATATATATATATATATATATATATATATATATATATATATATATATATATATATATATATATATATATATATATATTATAGCACTGTGATACCTTTTATCAGATTAAATGTTTAATTAATCAGCTCTGGTCTTTGATCTCTAAATATATGAGCTCACCTTTCTGAAGGCAGCTCTGGTGGAAACACGTTTATCTAAGGGTTAATTTGGTGACTTGCTGGGACTAGTAGTGGATACCCAGAGGTCTGGCAGCTTTAACCCTTGCACCATCACACTCTCTCTAATGTCTTGGCTGGACCGATAGGGTGTGATCGTGACACATACCTTTTGTGTCCTCTGACGCTGGCTTGGGCCGCAGGGTGTTACAGGTGGCAGTCATGCCATCCGCCTGAGTTCCTTTTTGGCTGGGATGTTTTTCCCTCACCAGGGACTGCTTTAGGACGTACCATGGTCCTGTGTCCCCAATGAAGCGCTCGAGAAAAGTTGATTTTTTTTTAATTTACCGTAAAATCTCTTTCTCAGAGCTTCTGTTGGGGGACACAGTACCCGCCCATTAGTTGTTGGTGACCAAACTGTTTCCACCACTGCAATGCGGGGGTGTTTTTTTTGGGTCGGTCCCCTTCTTTTGTCTGGGTTTTTTTTTCTCGGACTGTTTCCTTCTTGGTTGGTTCTACTGCTTTGGGACTAAAACGGAGTTGCTCAGAGCCAGGAGGCGGGTATATCCTGCCGGAAGGAGCCAGCCTTCTTTTTTTTTTTGCCTAGTGTCAGCCTCCTAGTGGCAAGCAGCATATACCTATGGTCCTGTGTCCCCCAATAGAAGCTATGAGAGAGATTTTACGGTAAGTCTATAAAATCTACTTGTTCATGATGAGTAGATTTGTGCATTTTAATAAGGACTAGCACTGAGCTTTCCTTTCACATACCATCTTTATTTGTTATTCCTAGATGGCTTCATGTGTAATCTACTAAGCATAAGTGTTTAACGTACTAATTTAATTCTCTTTTTAGCATGCAAAAAGACAAGTGGAGTTACTGTTGAATGAACTCACAGATAGTAAGAACAACCTGGCATATGAAAAAGGAAAGCTTCAGGTGCGATATAACAGATTTTTTTTTATAAGAAACAATTACATTTGTATAATAATGGTAACTAGGATTCCAGTTGCATGTTTTTTGTAGCTATAGATCCTAAATCTATTTGAAGTGATATCCAGCAGTTTTCTCTACTACTGAATGTTTCTGGAGGTCCTTTAAAGGAACTGTGTAGCTATATTATACTGGTGATCCATGTCTTAATGTTATGCTTGCTCGTTTCTTTTTTTTCCTTTTTACACTATAGAGCACAGTTGAGCAGTTACAATCTGATTTGCACGCTTTCGGTGATGTCCGCTCTGAGAATTCTAAACTCTGTAAACTTAACACAACCTTACAGGCTAGGTACACACAGGTAAGCATTTATATGTATACCACCAATTTTAGATTATGGCCTCGTGCACATACCAGTGCCATGGGCAGCAGGCTACATGGCAGTATACTTTACTACAATGATGGGTCAGGTGCTGTATAGGAAAGCTATTTTAGAACAAATTATTGTGGTAATCCAGTTTAATAAAACATAGTTATACTCCCTATTTATAAAGAAAAAAATTTTTTTAACTGATAACAGTGCTCCTATACATAAAAAAAAGGGGATTTAGACATTATGGAATACCTGTCACATACCATACCTGTCACTCTTCTTGCAGCCTTGCATGCTGAGATCAGTGAGAACACTGCAAGTAGGACACAGCGCCAGCATCACAAAGATCAAAGCACTCACTGCAGTTGATTAGCTTCTCCACTTCCTATCAAATACCCGCTCCGGCGGCTATGCCACAGCTACTTCCTTTCCTGTTTTGGCACGCTTATCACTAAGCTTGCTTAATTCCAGCCTCAGTTCAGAAATAGATACCTGGTATGGTTGTATTATGTTCTTTGCCAGCTTTTAGTAGAAACTAATATTAAAACAGGCACCCACTGCCACTGACCACCTTGTGATTTACTGACTGTATGCCCTACTAGTCCCTACTACTGACTATTTGTCAGTGGTAGTGAGTGCTATGTAGAAGCAGAGCTCTTCCCAGGGACCCCAAAATCCTTCTCTGCAGCATTGTGCCGTCTTCCCTCAGCCTCCTACTAAGAGGACCTGTCTACATGTTGGAAAAACCTACCTAATGGGAGAAACTACGCGCTACTACTTACCTACTAGGGGAACTTGTCTACCCATTGGGGTGACCTACCTGAAAAATTTGTGCGGACCCCCATGAACTGATCGCTCACTTGCTGTCAAGTATAGCCTTGACTGAGCCTATTGTCATGAGATACCGAATGATATTTACTTTACCTGTCAGTGGTTAAAGTGTTTATAATGTAGGGAATAGCATTATATGTATATATTTGTGAAAAACATTAGTTAAAAAATGTGTATATATTCGGGTGCAAAAATGCTGTCCTGTCCCTACAGGTATTGCCTGTGTTTCTGTGCAAAGACAAAGTGCAAAAAAATCTGGGCGGGACAAACAGAGTTCTGTGCAGGCTCCCAGCTTGTCAATCAGCCTGCTGAATTAGCCAGGGGCACGTCACAGAGCTTGTCCCACCCACACTCTACACAGAGACACATAGGCAGTAGCTACAGGAACAAGACATTTTTTTATTACAAATATACATATAATATTATCTGTATTATGTAAATAGTTTTTTGTAAGTGGCAGTGCCTGTGTGTATGTATGTGTGTGTGTGTGTGTGTATAATATATATTGCTCAGGTCAAGCTGTCATAACTGGGCATCTGGACTGTTCAGTTCACGGTTATAAAAGGACATAGACACTGTTGTGCTCTAGCCATGGGCCTTGCTAAACCGATTCTCACCCATACAAGGAATATATTTCTGTTCATGCCCTATTACTCTTCTGTATGACATAACTGTAATATGTCTGTGTGCGTGAGGCCTTAGATATAGCTTCCTAAGAATTTGTTTTTCTTTTCCTTAACTAGGTAAATTCAGAACTTGACTCAAGCAAAATCCAACAGCAGAGATTAGAAGCAAAATTGCAGCAGGTCAGTGGAAATTACTTAAGTTTTTGCACCAAGTAAGTGGCTTTTATCATTATTTTGTTTTATTTGTTGTAAGGTGTTCACATATTTTCTAAAAAAAAAAAAACTTGGAAGATTATGAAAATTCCACCCAAAACTTTACATTCATAGACAACATCATGTAATTTTGCATCAAAATGTAATATTCTGTCAAAAATAATGAAAAGTTACGTTTGGCAAAAAGTTTGACTCAAAGGGTGTCTGCTAAATAATAAAAGTTCAGGATCCATCCCATATATCTAAAAAGTTTCAAAAGGAAAAACTGCACTCACCAGTGTCTCTTAGTAAAAAGATGATTGACTGTGTCACTGACCATTACTTTCAATAAAGAGAGATTGGTAATAAAGAGAGACCCATGTGGTTAGTGCTGTTTTCCTTCTGTAACTTTTTTGATATTGGATTTGGAGGACTGTCTGTTGGTGAATTACACAGCACAATCAAGAACAAACAGGGTCTGTTCCATGTTGGGGGTCGTAGTAGAGGGGCTGATGGATTGATCGCATTGGGTCTCACTTCTGAGACACGACACGATCCGATCAGATGTTATTAAGCAGGGGAGCGGGCGGCATGTTCCGATCCCCTGCAATGTACAGTAAACTTTCATTTTTAAATTCCCCACCGAGGAGCCAATCAGGGCTCCTGGCAGAGTTTTAATATAGAAGTGCTGTGGTGGGCAAAGATGTATACAATTGCTGGGGGGGGGGTATATATCTGGCCCCTCCAGCGTTTCTATATATCTTTCCCCCTGCTGCGCTATATCAAACTTAGTGCTCGCTGCGCTTGAATAAATGTACTGCCCCTCAGCGCTATTATAGATCTATACTGACCCCCGCTGTGCATATACTGACCCCCGCTGCGCATATTTATATATATATATATATATATATATATATATATATATATATATATACTGACCCCCCCCCCCAGCTGCGCATATTAACCCCTTAAGGACACAGCCCATTTTCACCTCTAGGACGCAGCCCTTTTTTGCACATCTGACCACTGTCACTTTAAACATTAATAACTCTGGAATGCTTTTACTTATAAATCTGATTCCGAGATTGTTTTTTCGTGACACATTCTACTTTAACATAGTGGTAATTTTTTGTGGTAACTTGCATCCTTTCTTGGTGAAAAATCCACAAATTTGATGAAAAAATTGAAAATTTAGCATTTTTCTAACTTTGAAGCTCTCTGCTTGTAAGGAAAATGGATATTCCAAATATTTTTTTTTTTATTCACATATACAATATGTCTACTTTATGTTTGCATCATAAAATTTACGTGTTTTTACTTTTGGAAGACACCAGAGGGCTTCAAAGTTCAGCAGCAATTTTAAAATTTTTCACAAAATTTTCAAACTCGCTATTTTTCATGGACCAGTTCAGGTTTGAAGTGGATTTGAAGGGTCTTCATATTAGAAATACCCCATAAATGACCCCATTACAAAAACTGCACCCCCCAAAGTATTCAAAATGACATTCAGTAAGTGTTTTAACCCTTTAGGTATTTCACAGGAAAAGCAGCAAAGTGAAGGAGAAAATTCAAAATCTTCATTTTTTACACTTGCATGTTCTTGTAGACCCAATTTTTGAATTTTTACAAAGGGGTAAAAGGATAAAATGTATACTTGAATTTGTAGCCCAATTTCTCTCGAGTAAGCACATACCTCATATGTCTATGTAAATTGTTCGGCGGGCGCAGTAGAGGGCTCAGAAGCGAAGGAGCGACAAGGGGATTTTGGAGAGTACGTTTTTCTGAAATGGTTTTTGGGGGGCATGTCGCATTTAGTAAGCCCCTATGGTGCCAGGACAGCAAAAAAATAAAAAACACATGGCATACCATTTTGGAAACTAGACCCCTTGAGGAACGTAACAAGGGATAAAGTGAACCTTAATACCCCACAGGTGTTTCACGACTTTTGCATATGTAAAAAAAAAATGTGTTTTTTACCAAAAATGCTTGGTTTAGCAAAAAATTTTACATTTTTAAAAAAGATAATAGCAGAAAATACCCCCCAAAATTTGAAGCCCAATTTCTCCCGATTCAGAAAACACCCAATATGGGGATGAAAAGTGCTCTGCTGGCGCACTACAGGTCTCAGAAGAGGAGGAGTCACATTTGGCTTTTTGGAAGCAAATTTTGCTCTGGGGGCATGCCGCATTTAGGAAGCCCCTATGGTGCCAGGACAGAAAAAAAAAACACATGGCAAACCATTTTGGAAACTAGACCCCTTGGGGAACGTAACAAGGGGTAAAGTGAACCTTAATACCCCACAGATGTTTCACGACTTTTGCATATGTAAAAAAAATTTTTTTTTACACTAAAATGCTTGTTTTCCCCCAAATTTTACATTTTTATAAGGGATAATAGCAGAAAATACCGCCCAAAATTTGTAACCCTATCTCTTCTGAGTATGGAAATACCCCATAAGTGGACGTGAAGTGCACTGGGGACGAACTACAATGCTCAGAAGAGAAGGAGCATCATTGAGCTTTTGGAGAGAGAATTTGGCCATGTGCATTTCCAAAGCCCCCCGTGGTGCCAGAACAGTGGACCCCCCCACATGTGACCCCATTTTTAAAACTACACCCCTCACGGAAGGTAATAAGGGGTGCAGGGAGAATTTACACCCCACTGGCATTTGACGGATCTTTGGAACAGTGGGCTGTGCAAATTAAAAATTTAATTTTTCATTTTCACAGACCCCTGTTTCAAAGATCTGTCAGACACCTGTGGGGTGTAAATGCTCACTGTACCCCTTATTACATTCCGTTAGGGGTGTAGTTTCCAAAATGGGGTCACATGTGGGTATTGTTTTGCACTTATGTCAGAACCGCTGTAAAATCAGCCACCCCTGTGCAAATCACCAATTTAGACCTCAAATTTACATGGTGCACTCTCCCTTCTGAGCCTTGTTGTGCGTCCCCAGAACACTTTGCGCCCACATATGGGGTATCTCCGTACTCAGGAGAAATTGCGTTACAAATTTTGGGGGGCTTTTTTTTCTTTTACGGCTTGTGAAATTTTAAAGTATGGGGCAACACCAGTATGTTAGTGTAAAAAAATAAACATTTTTATACACTAACATGCTGGTGTAGACCCCAACTTTACCTTTTCATAAGGGGTAAAAGGAGAAAAAGCCCCCAAAAATTTGTTAGGCAATTTCTCCCGAGTACGGCGATACCCCATATGTGGCCCTATTCTGTTGCCTTGAAATACGACAGGGCTCCAAAGTGAGAGCGCCATGCGCATTTGAGGCCTAAATTAGGAATTTGCATAGGGGTGGACATAGGGGTATTCTACACCAGTGATTCCCAAACAGGGTGCCTCCAGCTGTTGCTAAACTCCCAGCATGCTTGGACAGTCAATGGCTGTCCGGAAATGCTGGGAGTTTTTGTTTTGCAACAGCTGGAGGCTCCGTTTTGGAAACACTGCTGTAGGATACGTTTTTCATTTTTATTGGGGGGTAATGGGGGGTGGTGGGGGGGGGCAGTGTACGTGTGTATATGTAGTGTTTTACTCTTTATTTTGTGTTAGTGTAGTGTAGTGTTTTTAGGTTACATTCACACTGACGGCGGATTACACTGAGTCTCCCGCTAGGAGTTTGAGCTGCGGCTGCAGCTCAAACTTGAAGCGGGGAACTCACTGTAATCCGCCGCCAGTGTGAATGTAACCTGTACATTCACATGGGAGGGGGCAAAACTACAACTCCCAGCATGCACTGACAGAACGTGCATGCTGGGAGTTGTAGTTTTGCAACAGCTGGAGGCACACTGGTTGGAAAATACTGAGTTAGGTAATAGAACCTATTACCTAACTCGGTATTTCCCAACCAGTGTGCCTCCAGCTGTTTCAGAACTACAACTCTCAGCATGTAATGATTGCCAATGGGAATGCTGGGAGATGTAGTTATGCAACAGCTGGAGGCACGCAAGTACAACTCCCAGCATGCCGAGACAGCCATTTGCTGTTCCTGAATGCTGGGATTTGTAGTTTTGCAAGATTTAGAGGGGGTCAGGCTAGAGATCACTGACAGTGGTCTCTAAACTGTGGCCCTCCAGATGTTGCAAAACTACAAATCTCAGCATGCTAAGACAGCAAACTGCTGTCTGGGCATTCTGGGAGTTGTAGTTTTGTAACATCTGGAGGGCTACAGTTTAGAGACCACTGTCAGGGATCTCTAGCCTGAACCCCTCTAAATCTTGCAAAACTAGAACTCCCAGCATGCCAACACAGCAAACGGCTGTCAAGGCATGGTGGGAGTTGTAGTTTTGCAACATCTGGAGGGCCACAGTTTAGAGACCACTCTCTAAACTGTCGCCCTGCAGATGTTGCTAGGCAACAGACTCCCGGACACGCGGCGCCATACTTGCCTCCACCGCAGCCATGATCACAGCCGCCGCCAGGTAAGTGACCGCCGCTGCCGCCGCCGCTACTACACGGTTCCCCCCGCTGTGCCCGGACACCGATGGGTGGGCATAGCGGGGGGGGGAACCGAACTTTAACCCCCCCGCCCCCAGTCTGCTATTGGTCGGTCGCTCCGCCGATCAATAGCAGGGATAGGAGGGGTGGCAACCCTGCCACCTCACTCCTATCTCTTCAAGGGGGATCGAGGGTGTCTTGGACACCCCCGATCCCCCTTATTTTATCGCGGCGCCGCCGTTGATGGGCAGGGGGAGAGCGCTCCCCCTGCAAACACCATAGATGCCGTGATCAGAACTGATCACGGCATCTATGGGGTTAATGCTGCCGGGACCGGCGCGATCGCAGCCCCGGCAGCTGCGGTGGGACTCCGGCTGTGATTGACAGCTGAGTCCCACCCGCGATCTCCTGCGCTGCCCCCGGCAGAGCAGGAGATCGCTTGGACGTATGCATACGTCCATTTGCGCGAACGTGTAGTTCGCCTGGACGTATGCATACGTCCAATAGCGGGAAGGGGTTAATATTCATATTTTCTCCCTCCCCTGGCTGCCAATGAATGAAAACTCTATTAGCGGCGGAGCGGAAGGCTGCTGCCCGCTCACGCTGCTAAGAGTTTGTCATTCATAGCGGGCAACAGCTGCATATCATGCTGTGGGGGTCAGACATATGGATATATGTCTGACCCTCACATCATACATATACAAATGCCGGCTCACCGCTATGAATGACAAGTAAGCTATTAGGAGCAGCAGCGCGAGCCTCCCTGCTCTGCTTTACTTGTCATTCATAGCGGTGAGCCGGCATTTGTATATGTATGATGTGAGGGTCAGACATATATCCATATGTCTGACCCCCACAGCATGATATGCAGCTGCTGCCCGCTATGAATGACAAACTCTTAGCAGCCTTCCTCTCCGCCGCTAATAGAGTTTTCATTCATTGGCAGCCAGGGGAGGGAGTAAATATTAATATTAATATGCGCAGCTGGGGGGGGGTCAGTATATATATATATATATATAAATATGCGCAGCGGGGGTCAGTATAGATATATAATAGCGCTGGGGGGGGGGCAGTACATTTATTCAAGCACAGAGGGCACTAAGTTTGATATATAGCACAGCAGGGGGAAAGATATATAGAAACGCTGGAGGGGCCAGATATATACTCCCCCAGCGATTCTATACATATTTCCCCACCACAGCGCTTTTATATTAAAACCCTGCCAGGAGCCCTGATTGGCTCCTCGGTCCCGGAATTTAAAAATGAAAGTTTACTGTACATTGCAGGGGATCGGAACATGCTGCCCGCTCCCCTGCTTAATAACATCTGATCGGATCGGGTCTCAGAAGTGAGACTCGGTGCGATCAATCCCTCAGCCCCTTTACTACTACCCCCAACATGGAACAGACCCTGTTCCATGATGGGGGTAGTAGTACAAGCACTAATGTAGTCAGAATTTGCAGAGACTTTTTTCTGTCGCACAGAATACATTTTGTGCGACAGAAAAATAACCTGCGACAGAAAGAAAGGGAAATTGGATGACAGATTAGTAAATAGCATCAGAAAAAAAAGAGTAAAGGACTTGCAAAAACACAAACCGACACTCCACTCTTAGTAAATGAGGGCCAATGTCTGGCACAAGTATTGCAGTAAAACATGGAGTTCTTTATTGATACATATTCACATGAAATAAATAACGCCAACGCGTTTCAAACCTTGCAGGGTCCTTGGTCATGGCAAGATTGGTGACGTTGCTGATCACACCTGAGTACAGGTGGAGGCGGGAGTGGTGTGTTTCCAGTTAATGTGACAGAGCACAACTACTGACCAGCAGCAAGTGGCTGGTTATTTATTTATTGATAAAAGTATGGAGTTCTGTGTAGCACAGACCCGTTTCTATTGTTCTCTTTTGTTTTCTTGTAGTCCCTTTAATATTTCACAAAAATCCAGTGGTCTGAGTTTGTGCAGGGTTAACTAAATGTGCACATACCAAGAAAATGCGAAGGGTTGACCCTAAACCCGAGGCTCCCAGACAGACAATGAAGTTCAGACTAGCCCCCAAGACACAAATGGCCCACAGTAATCATCCAAATGCAGTGGTAATTCCTTCCCAAATTGGCAAGAATAACTGCTTTCACCCTGGGAAGAATTCAGGTCCCATGCTGAACGCAGAGGCTTCTACTTCAGAGACAGACTCATCTCAGTAGTAACGGTGATTGGCTGAGCGATGTCCTGCCTCAATCAGTGACTGGCTGAGCAGACCATAACTGGCTAAATGCGTCTGTCTTGGAAGTAGCAGTCGGAGTGTTCACCGTGGGACCGGATGAATTCAGAAGGGGGATTTCTAGACTACCAAAAAAACCTTTCATTTTAAATTGTCATTGCGGCCCCAGAAACATATTAAACATTTCTAGTATCAGGATAACCTCTTTTGAGTCCCCTTATCTCTTCCACCTCACACCAATTTAGTATGCTACTTTCCATCTTTAGGTTATGTTCACACGGGCGTATAAAAGGGACAGGGTCTTTGCACGCTACCTATTATTGCCAGCGGAAACTATGCTGTTAGAAATTCACTGCAGACCCCATGGAAGTCAATAGGGTCTGTGGCAGATTTTTAACAGCGTAGATTCCGCTGGTGAAAATCTGCTGTGGGTAGCGCACGTTGACCCTGCCCCTTTTCAAACTCTCAGCAGGAAATCTGCTGCAAGTTTGAAAAAAAATCTGCCTATGTGAACGTACCCTTAAACTAGCGCTGTGCCTTGAAATTGCACCTAGAGCTTTGAGGCTGTTTATTAATAAAAGTAAACATTCTTAACTTAAATATCACACTAAAGTCTAGCACGTATTTCCTATTTATAGCAAGTGTTTAAATTGGTGGTGTATTACATAAATGTTTTTAGGCCTTTCACTGCTATGGGTTTATGTACTTTCGTGTGTTATATCGTCAACAGACTGAACATCTATTACTTTGTAAAGAGGAAGAACTTGCATCAGCTGTTCAAAGCAGAGACAAAGCCATCAAAGAAGAGAAAAGGCTCCGGCAGCAGATAGACACTTTGGAGGAGACAGAAGGACATACTGTGAGTGACAGCTAATGAATTCACATCAATATATAAAGAATTTAGCTACTGAGTTGCAGTATGTCTACTTATACTTTCCTATTACATTCCTCATATTTTATTTTATGCCATATAGAAAGTTGTCCTTCAGCAACAACTATCTCATGTATGTGAAGAAAGGACCAGAATGTCTGAAACATTAGAAAATGTCTTGTCCTCTCACGCCAAGCTACAGAAAGACCTAGAAATAGTACAGACAGAATTAGGGCGGAAAGATAATGACCTGTCAAGTTTACACAAAGAGAGGTAATGTATAAATTATTTTACACCGACTTATAATCTGTCCGATGTATATAATGGAGGGAAGCTTTTAAAATGGATGTACCAAACAATCAACTTTACATAGATTTTGTCTGTGAGCAACATGACCTTTTTAGCACAAAGCAACACAAGATTTATTTTTCTTAAGTTACTGCAGTTAGTGTGTTTTTTTTTTTTACATGTTACTGCTTCTCTATAGGAGACTGTAGGCGGGTCCTGTTCTTATGACATATTTTTTTTTTAACTGTAATTTTTATTAAAGATTTTCACAAAAAAACAGGAAGTCATTAAAACTCAATCAAACCATAATCCGGGACGCAGCCCAGTACGATCACATCAGGGCCAAATGACAAGCCAAGATAGAGACCAGGGCTTGCAGAAACAGTTGTAGATCAAAACGACTAGCCTCGACCTCAGATAAACCATAAAAACTGTAGCAAATGAATATAGTTATATAGCCAAATATTCAAAGAGAGAACTAAAAACTCTCCAACATGAAAGACTGAGGGAGGAGACAAGAACAAAGACAGAAAAGCGACAAAGATAACAAACCACAAACAAAAAACTAAAAAGGGGGGGGGGAGAGGATGTCCGTATCGCCTCAAGGAGGTTGCCTGTCAGAGAAACTGTCCCATGATTCCCAAACTGAAAGAAAGGCAGGGATAGTATTATTCAAAGAGGCAGTGAGATATTCTAAAGAGTGCATTTCACGAATGCGGGAAAGCAGGTCTGATTCAGAGGGAGGAAGAGTCCTCTTCCAGTATTTAACAACAAGTGTCTTAGCTGCCAAGAACATATGCATAGCTAGCTTAAACAGTTTCTTGGGCAGAGCAGAGTGTGAGAGGTGCAAGAGGTAGACCTGAGGTTCAGGAGGGACTGATACTCCAAGAACATCTGATAGTAAACGTCTCACTAACTCCCAATACCCCGTGATAAGAGGGCAGGACCAGAAGACCTGAAACAGTGTACCCAAACCCAACCCACAACGCCAGCACTGGGGGGGGGATATCGGGATTCAGCCTATTCAACAACTCTGGGGTATGGTACCAACCCATAATCCGCTTGTATTGAGTCTCCTTATAGGCAGTACATATAGACGCCCTAGAGACCCGCTCCCATATTATTTTCCACTGAGGAAGAGTGTCAGTAGTATTAAGCGCTTCCTCCCAGCGAGACATATAGCGATGAGATACCTGGACTCCCTCCTGAGGTTGGATAAGCAAAGAGTAAATATTGGAGAGAAGACCCCTCGCCTGAGGTCCACCACGATACAGCCTTTCAAAGCCCGTAGGTGAGGACACCACTTGAGAACCCAGTGTGGAGGACATAAGGTGTTGTAGCTGTGAAAAATGAAAACGCTCAGACGAGGGGAGATCCCAACGAGACTGTAACTGAGAGAAAGGCAGGAGGGTACGCGACAAATGGTCATCTACATCCGCCCAGCAAAAAAGGCCTCTAGATCCCCATTCCCTCACCATAACAGAGGTCCGGCCAGGGGGAAAGCTAGGATGATAAAGGAAAGATCGAAGAGGGGAAGAGGGAGACAGTAGTTTAAATTTCACAGAACAGTAACTCCACACATATTTGGAAAACGCCATAGGGCCCAGGAAAGGGGAGAGAGTAGGGGCAGAGGCAGGAAGAGTCCAAAGGAGAGCGTTAGGGTGGACAGGCGCTAGCCACAGCTTCTCTAGCTCCATCCAGCAGCTGTAGGTGTGATAGGTGGACCACGCCGCAAGATGGCACAAATGGGCAGCCCAGTAATACTTCACCACATTCGGGACCGCCAGACCCCCAAACGCCCGCCCGGCCAACATCACAGACATCGGAAGCCTATGTTTTTTCCCGTCCCAAATAAACCGAAAAATAGCCGCCTGTAGGGAGTACAGGGCCGACAGCGGGACCCGAATTGGTAGGGTTTCAAAGAAGTAGAGGAGTTTCGGAAGAACAGTCATTTTCACCGTAGCAATGCGACCAAAAAAAGAAATGTATTGTGAGCGCCATTTTTCCATAAGGGCAAGGAGATCCCTGAAAAGGGGGAGATAGTTGGTGGAATAAAGTGAGGAATAGTGAGAGGAGATCCAGACCCCAGGGTACTTAATAGCAGAGGGAGACCACCGGAAATAATAGCTAGAGCGTAAGAGTAGAAAGAGGAGAGGAAAGGTTAAGAGGAAGGGCCTCTGACTTAGAAAGATTAACTTTATAGCCAGAAACCACCCCATAGGCATGCAGAACCCTATAGAGAGAAGGAAGAGACAGTAGAGGATGAGAAAGCGTAAGAAGAACATCGTCAGCAAATAGACAAACCTTGAATTCCCTATCATGTAAGGAAATACCAGTAATGTCCGGATCACCCCTGATCATAGCAGCCAAGGGTTCAATACAGAGTGCAAAGATCAGGGGGGATAACGGGCAACCCTGACGAGTCCCATTGAACAAAGAAAAAGTAGGAGATGGCAAGTGAGGCTGTAGGAGAGGAATAGACCCCGCAGTGCAGTCAAAAACCTCCCCGAAATCCCCAATTTTTGTAAAGTAGCAAAAAAGAACGGCCACCCAAGCCTATCAAAAGCTTTCTCAGCATCTAGACTAAGAATTAATGCCTGCTCAGATCTCCGATCAAATCAATCAGGTCCACTACCCTCCTAGTGTTGTCTCCACCCTGGCGACTAGGGATAAATCCAACCTGGTCCTTATGAACAAGGGCCGGGAGGAAGGAGCAAAGTCTAACGGCCAAAACCTTAGAAAAAAGCTTAAGGTCAGAGTTAAGGAGGGCAATGGGCCGATAACTGGAGCAATCATGAGGATCTTTGCCAGGCTTGGGTATGAGGGTGATAAGGGAGTGCAAGAAGGACTGCGGGATCGTCTTCCCCATCCAGGAAGGAATTGAAAAGAGGGATAAGTTTAGGTACCAGCAGAGACAAGAATGTCTTCTAATACAGGTAGGGGAAGCCATCCGGCCCAGGGGAGCGACCAGCTGGGAGAGATTTAAGGACCTCAGAGATCTCCTCTCCAGTAATAGGAGCATTAAGAGCATCCCGGTCCACCCCCAAAAGAGAGGGTAATCCACACTGAGAGAGAGAGGCATCTAAGGCTGCCGCTCTCTCCCCTGGGTCGGACGGCAACTGGGAAGGAAGTGAGTAAAGATTAGTGTAATAGTCAACAAAAAGACGAGAGATATCAGCGGGGTGGTAATGAAGCATCCCAGTAGGGTCCTTCAAAGCAAAGGGGGATTGAGCAGCAACCCGGTCACGCACACTTCTCACCAGCATAGTGTGGGCCTTATTCCCCTTTTCATAGAATAGCATAAAGCAATTGCCTCTCAACTTTATGGAGAGCCAGGTCGCCTAGGCGTGCCCGAGCTACCACCAAGCCCCTCAGAGTCGAAACAGAAGGAGAAGACAAAAAAAGAGCCTCCAGATGAGCAATCTCTACTCGAAGTTCCCGAGATCGATTCAGAGCATTCCGCTTAAGACCGGCGCCCAAAGCAATGCAATGGCCACGGATCACTGATTTGTGAGCTTCCCAAAGGATAGCCTGAGAGGACACTGAGCCTTCATTAGTGGCAAAGTAGTCAGAAATACACTGCAGAATCGATTTGCGGGAAGGTTAAGTTTTAAGAAGAGAGTCATTCATTCTCCAATGACAAGATCTCAGAGAGGAAGGGGTAGAGGAAAAAGAGAGGAGAACTGGACAGTGCTCAGACCAGGAGATAGGATCCAGAGAAGTATCAGAGAGCATGCGCACCATTGGGAGGTTCCCGAAAAAATAGTCAATACGCGTATGCAACTTGTGGGGATGTGAGTAAAAACTAAAAGAGCGCCCCGTCGGGTGGCCAATCCGCCACAAATCGTAAAGCGAGGAGTTACGGATGAGACGTCGAAAAAGCGAAGCCAGACGCAGGTGCAGGGGGAGAACTAGTAACAGAATGGCGGTCCAGGGATGGGGAGAAAATGAGATTGAAGTCTCCGCCCACTAACCATGCAGATGGAGAATACCTCTGGAGTTTAGTAAAAACCCTACGCAGAAAAGGGACTTGCGAAGTGTTAGGTGCATAGACATTACAGAGCAAAAGGGGACCCCTCACAGAGTACCTTCTAATATAACGTACCGTCCCATAGGGTCAAAGAGGGAGGAAGAGACTTGAAGCGAGCAGGATCTAGAAACCAGTATAGCCACCCCCGCTGTCTTCCTACTCATGGTAGCTGAGTAAGACTGGGGGAACAGGTGTTGAAGAAATTGGCCAGAATAGTCGAAGTGCATCTCCTGAAGGAAAACTATGTCAGCATGCAAACTAACCAACTCCCCTTGTAGTAGGTGTCGCTTAGTGGGGGAATTAAGCCCCTTAACATTCAGGGAGACACACTTGACTATGGCGGATGAGTGAAGAAAAAGAAACAGCCAAGAAGAAGCATACTCACAAGAACAGCCCAGTAGGATACGGCGGGCAGCACTGGACCCTCCATGGGAACCGGGAAAGAGCAGGGACCAGCAACCGTACTGACAGGAGAAGGCAACCTAAGGCGGGAGAAAAAAAAGGGAAAAGGACAGACAAGACAACAAAAACAAACAGAAAACAACACCAAATCAAGAGAAAACACAAGGGCAAACAGACAGACGAGAGACCAAACAGACACCAAAGAACAAATAAAGTACAACAAACAGTAGTGAAATAAACCATTGACCAGGAAGCCAATGCGGAGGCCAGGACTATCTAAGTGGACCATGAACCAAAGCATGGGTGGTCCATTACTATGGCCTCAGGAGGGGAAATGGAAGGAGACAACTAGAGAACAACCACCAAAAAGGCAGGAACCCAACTCTGAGGCCATTGCATAAGAACACACATGAATAAAAACCACAGGTGACCAAAAAATGCGATACTACTACAATGATGGGGGCGATCAAAAACTAGAACAAATGTCAACGGCGCGGAGGGGATAACCCCTGCCAATCAGGGAGCAGTCAGAGTCCAGCAAGAAACCCTGAGCAATAAGCATTAAGGAAAAAATAGAGTCCCGGTGAAAAACTCAGGGGGGAACCCGAGGTGGGACCCCCAGGGCAGGTGGCGGGGACTTCCGCTGAGAACCAAACTGGCGAGCCTGTACTGGTTGCCACACAGGAGGCAGAGGTGGAGGCGGAGACATCAGGTCACAATCTTCCAATTGAGGCACGGGCAATTCCAAGGTAGAGCAGAGGGCTTGAAGGTCAGAAAAGGAGCGTAAAACAGCGGAGCGTCCATCTCTGCGGGCATGGAGCCCAAACGGAAAGTTCCACCTATATGGCTCCTGATGAGTGTAGGACCTCTAGGAGAGGTTGAAGCAGTCGTCGTTTCCTGAGGGTTAACCAGGACAAGTCCTGAAAAAGTTGAAGAGGAGCCCCATCAAAGTCAAAATGTCTGAGACCTAGCCTTAGCCATGATAGCTTCTTTAACTTGGAAATCATGTACACAACAAATAACATCCTGTGGCATATTTAGGATGAAGCGCCCTGTGAGCTCTGTCCAGTTTGACCTTATGGGAGGGGGGTTCGTCAAGTATCTGGTTAAAAATGGTTTTCATGGTGACAAAAAGGTCCTCCTCACGTGTAGCCTCCAGCAGTCCTCGCACCCTGATATTACGCCTCCCTCTATTGGCCAAATCCTCAACATGGGCATGGAGATCTCCAAGGAAGTCCTTCTGGGAAGCAATGGAGTGGAGCTGGGCAATATACGCTCTGGTGTGGTCATGAGCATTTGGGAAAGGAGCTGGCTCAAATCAGGGAGAGCAGATGAATGCACAAACAGGCCCGAGCAGGGTAAATCCGATTCAGATGCCAAATCCCAGGATGTGAGGGCTGGAGCCAGTTCTGGTGGTACTACCGGCCCAGACTGAGAGCGAGGAGCCCCCTGAGGAGACATTTGGAGCGCCCCAGAAGACTGCATGGAGGACTGCATGGAGGCCTGCCTGTGCCTTTGTGGCTTAGTGGAACAGGAGGGGGTATAGCAGGCAGCAAGAGGGTCCAGAGGAGCAGTATGAGGATGTGCTGGGGGAACAGAGGTGGGTCCCACTTGCAGGAGCTGTCCAGCAGAGTGATGCACAGAACCCCTATCTGGGGATTTAGAGGAGTGGGAGGCTGAGCAGTAGGGAGTAGCGAAACACAGCAGGGAACTTGCAGGAGAGGGCCGGCCCCCCACCAAAGAGGCCCAAGAGCTCCAGCAGGCCCACACAGCGACAAGGGAGAGGAGATCACCAGGGACAGCAGCAGATCGGGACAAGGGGAGGGAGCTGCCTCCAACACAGATCCCCCAGCAGCACTCACCGCCACAGCCTGCAGTTCTGGAGCTGGAGAAGAGCCCACAGCAGGGGCCGCAGCAGCAGGCAGGAGGTCCAGAGCTGGTGCAACAGCGCTGCACACTGACGGCTGAGGCGAGGTCCCGGGCACAGTCAGAGCAGCGGCAGTCTGCGGTGGTAGGAGCACAGGTGTCCCCGAGGTCCCCGGCGGTAGATAGAGAGATCCCCCGTGGGTAGCAATGGATGGGTGCCGGAACGGGAGCACAGGCCCAGCGCAGGTCCCGTAATTGCGGGGAGTGAGGGAGAGGCTGAAGCCTGGGACGGCCGAAAATAGCGTGGTATGCCTCCGGGGTTAGGTAGAGTCAGCCGGGCGGGTGCGGAGGGGTTCCTGGCCCGTCGGGAATTCTTCCCCATCTGGTAGCAGGGTCACCTTTGTGGTTTTAAAGCCTGTTTATGGCCAGCAGAGCAGGAGCCTCCTCAATGTGTGGCCATCACAGTCGGCGCCAAGCCACCCTGATGACATTTTTATGATTCTTCATATAGTCCTAATATAGTCATTGCTGAGGCAGAGATGCTATTGAGGTTTTTTGGTTTCTTTACTTTATCTCTCTGCCCTAGTGTTACTATGGTTCTGCATCTATGTACCACAATCTAATTGGCAATGTTGTAGATAATTTTTATGATACCATAAAAATTATCTACAACATTGCCAATTAGATTGTGGCAATTATGGAAAAAGTTAAGAAATATCTGATTTAAAAATAATAATAATAATGACAACATATCCTGTGTGCAATCTAAAGTGGTTTTGATGGAGATCTGACACTTGGAATACAATTTCTTGTTAGGAAATTATTTATAATTGACCAGAACAATGATTTCTTGTTTCTGTCTCTTGTGCAATTTGTCTCCTCTTAGGGCTCGCAGCCAAAAAAATGTTGAGAAACTAAACGCTGAACTTGCAGAATGCAATGCAAGGCTACATGCTACAGAGAGCCAGCAGCGTGGAAAGGTAGCAAGAAGTAGAATTTATTTTTTTATTGTTTTGTTTTAAAGTTTTTTGTATCAAGAAATCAGAACACTTTTACCATTTACTTTATTTTAAAAACAGATAGAACCGCTGCAGAAATTTGCTGCAGTTGCTCAAGAGGATAACCGAAAGCTTGCACGTGCATTGGACCAGGCTTTACAGAGAAACTCTACTTTACAGTCTCATGTCAATGAACTAGAGAAAGAGCTGCAAAGCAAAGAATTACATGAAAAACAATTGTTTTACAACCAGTAATATCATTGTAATTCTAAAGAATAGTTATTAATATCTCTATACACACATGGTTCCCTGAGGGCTTCATCTCCATTTCTTTGTAGTACAAAAGCTGAGGAAGATTACAGAATAAAAGAAAAGTTATTTCTGGAGCAACTGGTATTACTAAAGAAACAGCACCAGGGGGAGAGGAAGGAAGCAAAGAAAGCAGCAAGGAAGGAGGTTACAGAGGTATCGTGTGTTTTTCTCTTAGATAACAAACTTGCTTCCTATGACAGATTAGTATTTTCATTTCAGTATGATGTCATTATCATAATTGGACCATTAGGACTGAGATAAGATATGTCATCTTACTACACTGGACTCACAGCTTAGATTTACCCCTTTCCCCCCACTGATTTAGGTAGTAAAGTAATGCGTATATGTAGTCTGGATTAGCCACACTAAATGTAGATGGCCCCTGTGCAAATTGAGTGAGCGAGTGATGCAGTCACTGATCGGAGACGTTTTAGGCTCCTTGCTCCAGTACCCTCCTCCCCTCTATACAAACTTCTCCTCTCTTTTGACCCACACAGTAATAGTGCCCATTTCGTGTACCTTCATATGATAGTTAGCTCTCTGTGCTGCCATATTCTTTTGTCCCCTCTAACCCTGCATATAGTGTTATGCCCCTCTGTGCCCCAAAATAGTGTTCAGCCCCCCTCTGTGCCCCAATTTAGTAGTTAGGCCCTTTTGCACTCCAATATAGTATGAGACCATCTCTGTGACCCAATATAGTATTAGTCTCCAATATAGTATTAAGCCCCCATCTGTGCCCTCTTAAAATGTCAGGCTCCTCTGTGCACCCATATAGTATAAGGCCCCCTCTGTGTTCCATATAGTAGTTAGGCCCCCTCTGTCCCCCATATAGTATTAGACCTCCTCTGTGCCCCTATATAGTTAAGTCCCCTCATACAGTATTAAACCCCTTTTGTGCCCCCCGCCCCCCATAGAAACATAGAATGTGTTGGCAAAAACCATTTGGCTCATCTAGTCTGCCCAATAATCTGAATACTATGAATAGTCCCTGGCCCTATCTTATATGAAGGATAGCCTTATGCTTATCCTATACATACTTAAACTCCTTCACTGTATTTGCAGCGACCACTTCTGCAGGAAGGCTATTCCATGCATCCACTACTCTCTCAGTAAAGTAATACTTCCTGATATTACTTTTAAAAGTATGTCCTCTTGTGGTAGTTTTTCTTCTGTTAAATATGCTCTCCTCTTTTTCCCTTTATGTATTTAAAAGTCTCTGTCATATCCCCTCTGCCTCTTCTTTCTTCCAAGCTATACATGTTAAGGTTCTTTAGCCTTTCCTGGTAAGTTTTATCCTGCAATCCATGTACTAGTTTAGTAGATCTTCTCTGAACTCTCTCTAGAATATTTATATCCTTCTGGAGATACGGCCTCCAGTACTGCGCACAATACTCCAAGTGAGGTCTCACCAGTGTTCTGTACAGCAACATGAGCTCTTCTCTCTCTACTACAAATTTCTCTTCCTATACACCCAAGTATATACCTCTCCCTATACACCCAGGCATATAGTGTTAGGCCTCCTCTGTGTCCTCATATATTGTTAGGCTCCTTCTGTGCCCATTCACAGTATTAGGTCCCTTCTGTGACCCCATATAGTATTTAGGCCCCCTCTGTGCCCACAAATTGGCTCTTCCCAGGAGAGGAGTGGAGTATACTGCACAGACGTAAGGGCCCATCAGAGGATCCAGTGGTTCTCCAGTGGTCTAGTGCAGCACTGGCAACTCTGTGGGCCCCTCCCTTTGTGTATTTGAACTGCAATATATCAGACCCTGGTATTACCCATAGAACAATAATTCTGAAGCATATTTTCTGTGTTGTGTTATTTGTACTACAAATTGATGGTTAAATAACAAAACAAGTGTTACCAGTTCAGGTTGTGTCCCTATACTGTCTGAGACTATCCAATAAATCAAATTTCTAGAGGAATGGAGCGACTATAAGAAAACATGTTACAGAATTGTTATTTCATGGGGAATGCAGATATATATATTTAAAATAGACAGGTTAGGAGAGGCCACAGGTCTGATGATCAAATCTGATGAAACCTGATGATCTATAATGCTGTAAACCAACAAAGCATGCTGGCAGATGAGAGGCATTTCTATTTGTAACAAATGTCATTATCCATGAAAGGGGATCTGATATTTGCTTTTATTCTGTTATGTACCTTACAGATGAAGAAAGCATTAGACTTTGTTACTGCACAATCAACAGGACTCTCACAAACCGACAGGGAATTGAGAGAAAGGGAGTCTATGCTTCAGAAAGAGATTTTACACCAAAAAGACATTATTTGCAGCCTCCAAGCACAGCTTCAGTCATACATAGAGAGCAAAGGAAGCAAGAAGCAAAATGAAAGAATACAAGTGAGTTATATGCTTTTGTAATATTTACATAGCGCTAAGACCCCCACCAATTGCTACATATTGCTGGGAGAATATGCGGCGGTGCACTTCACTTCCCACCTCAACTTGCAAATGACTGGCTTTATAGATTTACAATGGAGCCCAGATCCTGAAATGAATCTGATAGAGGGCCGTTCTGTATAGTGAAGTGCACAGCCACGTGCTTCTTCTGGCTAGAGAGCAGTGTCAGTCTCAGCACTGAGACCCCAACAGATCACAACAAACCTTTTGATGTGTCTCTTTGATATGTGGGAAGTTTTTGTTTTTAAATGGCAGTAACTCTTTACAGGAGTTGTCTAGAAAACCATTTGTAAGTACTCTATTAGGAAATTCCTAGTTAATTAGAGGGCACCCCTAATTTTAGGAGACCGTTCTAACAAACATGAATCGTCTCATGAGGACCCCCCAATTAAAACAAAAGATTCAGAGCGCTGTTCAGGAGATCATGAAGGTGACCAGGCTTCCCATGATCTCACACTTATCCCCTATTCTTTACATAAGGGATAAGTAGAATTTTGTTCTTACCATAAATTCTCTTTCTCGGAGCTTCTATTGGGGGACACAGGACCATGGGGTATATGCTGCTTGCCACTAGGAGGCTGACACTAGGCAAAAAAACAAAAGAAGGCTGGCTCCTCCCGGCAGGATATACCCGCCTACTGTCTCTGAGCAACGCAGTTTTAGTCCCAAAGCAGAGGAGAGCCAACCCCTGAAAAAACAAAACGTCTAACACAACACCCAGAAAAAGGGAAACCGACCAAAAGGGGGACACCCCCGCCCCGGTAGGCTGAAACCCGCTGGACGCAAACAAGACAATGGGTGGGTGCTGTGTCCCCCAATAGAAGCTCAGAGAACGAGAATTTACGGTAAGAACAAAATTCTACTTTTCTCGATCGCTTCATTGGGGGACACAGGACCATGGGACGTCCTAAAGCAGTCCCTGGGGAGGGCAAACCAATCCCAACAGAAGAAGGTTCAGGCGGAATCACGAACCACTGCCTGCAAAACCTTGCGGCCAGGCCTGCGTCGGAGGATGCAAAAGTATGAACCCTGTAAAACTTGGTAAAGGTATGCAGGGACGACCAGGTCGCAGCCTTGCACACCTGCAGGGCCGAGGCCCCATGACAGACCGCCCAGGATGCCCCCACCGCTCGGGTGGAGTGAGCCGTCACGCGGAAAGGAGGCATCTGACCCTTGCATCGGTACACCTCTGAAATGGCGTAACGAATCCACCGGGAAATTGTAGACTTCGAGGCCGGGAACCCCTTGCGCCTCCCCTCGGGGAGCACAAACAGGGAGTCACTACGCCGAAAGGAAGAGGTGACCGCCAAATAGGTCCGCACAGCCCGGACCAAGTCCAGCTTGTGAAGGTGGCGCTCCCTCGGATGGGAGGGAGACGGACAGAAGGAGGGCAATACAATGTCCTCGTTCAGGTGGAAGGCAGAAACCACCTTAGGCTGGAAGGAGGGTACCGGCTGAAGAACCACCTTGTCTTGGTGAAGGACCAGAAAGGGGGAATGGCAGGAGAGGGCGGCTAGCTCCGAAACCCGGCGCAGAGAAGTGACTGCGACCAGAAAGGCCACCTTCCAGGAGAGAAAACGGGGAGAAACCTGAGCCAAAGGCTCAAACGGAGTGTCCTGAAGAGCATCCAAAACAAGGTTAAGGTCCCAAGGCGCAGTGGGAGACCGAAGAGGAGGGACCTCATGGGCGACACCTTGCAAAAAGGTGCGAACATGAAGGTTAGACGCCAGAGGGCATTGAAAGAGGACCGTCAGGGCTGAAACCTGCCCCCTTAAGGAAACTTAGGGCAAGGCGTGTCTCCAGTCCTGACTGTAGGAAGGACAGGAGAGTCGGCAGGGAGAAGGAGGTGGGAGAAAGTGAACGAGCCTCACACCAGCGGAAATATGCCCGCTAGGTGCGGTGTTAAATCCAGGAGGACAAGGGCTTACGGGCACGGAGAATAGTCCGGATAACGCGGGAGGAAAACCCCCGAGCCCTCAAAACCGCGGTCTCAACAGCCACGCCGTCAAACGCAGCGGAAGAGAATTGGGGTGGCAGAGGGGTCCCTGACAGAGAAGATCGGGACGGTCCGGAAGACGGAAGGGAACGTCCGCCACGAGGCTGACCACTTCTGTGTACCACACGCGACGGGGCCAGTCTGGAGCCACCAGAATGGCCGAGACCCCCCTCCGCCTTGAGCTTCCGGACAACCCGAGGAAGAAGCGGAAGAGGCAGGAAAAGATAGGGGAGGGCGAAGGAGGTCCTGGGGACCACCAGGGCGCCTGCTGCGAGCGCCAGGGGATCCCGAGACCTGGCCACGAAGAGAGGGACTTTCCGGTTTTGACGGGACGCGAACAGGTCCACGTCCGGCGTCCCCCACCGATGGCAAATCAGATCGAAGACCTCTGGGTGGAGAGACCATTCGCCCGGATCCGTGGTGGCGCGACTTAAGAAGTCGGCCTCCCAGTTTTCGATGCTGGGAACGTGTACGTCCGAGAGGGCCGGAACCATACGTTCCGCCCACCTGAGGATCTTTGAGACTTTCCTCATGGCCGGTGAGCTACGGGTGCCCCCTGGCGATTGATGTACCCCACGGCCGTGGCGTTGTCCGTTTGTACTCAAACGGGGAGGCCCCGGAGAAGGTGGGTCCAGTGCCAAAGGCACAGGAGGATAGCCCGAAGCTCCAGAACATTGATGGAGAGCTTGGCCTCCGAAGCCGTCCAGCAACCCTGGACAGTCTGATCCCGGAAGACCCCCTCCCCAGCCGAGGAGGCTGGCGTCCGTGGTCAGGACATGCCAGTTGAGGGGCAGAAAGGAACGAGAGGGGAGAGGGGACCGAAGCCACCAAAGGAGGGAGAGGCATACCTGGGGAGAAAGCCGGATCCTGCGGTGGAGAGACAAGGGGGACTTGTCCCACTGGGACAGGATGGCGGCTACCATCTTCCCCAGAACAGACATGCAGGTGCGGATGGGAAATGGGCCCGGCGCCCTAAGGGAGTGGACCCCCGACAGGAGTTCCTGTAGTTTGTCCTCCGGCAGGGAGACACGAGCATCCGCTGTGTCGAAGTGGAGCCCCAGAAAAACCAGGGACTGGGACGGGGACAGATGGGACTTCTCATGGTTGACAATTCAACTGAACCTGGAGAGGGTCTGGAGGGTGATTCTGAGGCTGGCCCGATTCTGCTCCAAGGAAGGTGCCTTGATGAACAGGTCGTCCAAGTACAGTAGAACCGAGATGCCCCAAGAGTGGAGCAGAGCCACCACTGCCGCCAACGTCTTGGTAAAGACACGGGGCGCAGTAGCCAGCCCGAAGGGTAGGGCAACAAATTGGAAATGACCCTCTGGGACAACGAACCTGAGGAAGCGGTTGTGGGCTGGGAAGATAGGGATGTGTAGGTAAGCATCTCGGATGTCCACAGAGGAGAGGAACTCCCCTTCATCCATTGAGGCCACAACCGACCTCAGAGACTCCATCCGGAAGTGCCTGAGGCGCATGTGTCGGTTCAGGAGTTTGAGGTCGAGGATCGGACGAACCGAGCCGTCCTTCTTGGGGACCACGAAGAGGTTCGAGTAGAACCCCGAGAAGCGGTCCTGAGGAGGGACCGGAACAATCACACCTTGGGAAAAAAGATTGCGGAGGGCCACCTGAAAGGCTGCCGCCAGAGCTGGGGACCGAGGAGGGCGGGACTGAAAAAAACGATCCCGGGGCATAGAAGCAAACTCTATGCGATAACCCTGGGAAACTACCTCCTGAACCCAGGAATCCTGGACATGAGCTAGCCAAACTTCCGAAAAGAGGGACAGGCGACCTCCCACCCAAGGAAAAGACTCTGATGGGGGCGCACCCTCATGCTGAGGATGGCTTACGGGTCCCCGACTTGGGAGGAGGGCGGTGAGAACGAGGTCCCGACTTCCAAGAGGGCTGAGACTTGAAGGACGGAGCCCTCTTGTCCTGAGAGGCCTGGGGCCTATCCGTGCGGCCTGAGAAGCGGGAAGGGTGAAAGGAAGGAGTTCCCTGCCGCGAACCCGAACGGCGCGGCCGATTTTGGGGCAGGAGAGAACTTTTTCCCCCCGTGGCCTCAGATGATTTCATCAAGGCGCTTACCGAACAAACGAGACCCCTGATACGGGAGTTCAGTGAGAGCGTTTAGAGGCCACATCGGCATTCCAAGCCTTAAGCCACATGGAGCGCCTGAGGGCCACCAAGTTGCCCGAGGCCAAGGCCGCGCAGCGTGCTGACTCCAAGAAGGCCCAACAGAGGTATTCCCCAGCGTGGGCGACCTGCTGTGCTAAAGCCGCCATATCGCTAGAGGAGGACCCATCCAAGATGCCCTGGCGAAGCTCGCCTGCCCAAATCGCCAGGGCTTTGGACACCCAGGTGGAGGCAAAAGCCGGGGACAGAACCGAGCCCGCTGCCTCAAAGGTGAATTTCGCAAGGTTCTCTATACGATTGTCTGAGGGATCCTTAAAGGAAGCTGCATCAGCTAGCGGTAAGGTAGTCGACTTAGACAGCCTAGACACCGGGGGAACCACTGTAGGAGGCGAGGACCACTTAGATACTAGCTCCTGCGGAAAGGGAAAAAGAGCCTGAAGCTTCTTAGACCCAGAAAAGCGCAGCTCTGGATGTTTCCAGGCCGCTTCCAACAGTTCATCGAATTCAGAGTGGGAGCTGAAAACTTGGGGAGTCCGAGAAGTTCGGCGGAAGGAGACTTCAGGGGCAGCCCCAGAAGTTTCCGGGTCCTTCAGGTGGAAGGTGTCCCTTACAGCCAACAGCAGGCTCTCCACCATATCTGACATGCGGGGAGTCACTTCCGAGTCAGAGGGGGGAGGTCCGAATCAGAGTGCCGCAGCTCACCAGGAGACTGAACGCTCCGGGGGTATCCTGGAGCGGGGAGAGGCGGACCGGGAGCGGGGGACCGAGAGCGGACATCCTGCGACTGAGAGCGGTGATGTCGGGAGGAGGTTGAATGAGAACGGGAGCTCCGAGAGGAAGGTCCTGGGCAGTCCCCCTCGGGGGAGGACTCCGAGAAATGTCGCCTCGAGTGGTCACGGGAGGACCATAGGGAATATCGGGAGGTACTCTCCCTCGGCACCCCAGCGGAAGAGCGAGAAGAGGATTGCCCCAGGGCCTTGGTCAGGTCAGAAATGGACCGGGAAAGGGAAGCTACCCATTCCGGAGCGGAATCAGACCGCCCGCCAGCTGGAGGACCGTCCTAGACGGTAGCTGGGGGGCGCAGGGACGTGCAGAGCGGGCAAGTGGGTTCGGAGGAACCGCCTGGCATTTTGGTCTTACAGCCTGAGCGGGCATAATAAGTGACCAGCGCAGTAGTAGCCTGCCCTGGGGGTCGGTATGGGGTCGGACATTAGGAAGCACTAGTAGGACAGACAATCTAGAGACAAGGAGCAATCTCATCCAGGTGTCCGTGTCCGGAGAGGATCCTGGAAATAGCTGGAGGAACCGCAGCGGTGCCAGAGTCTGGGAGCAGAATGCCGGCAGAGGGAAGCACTGGAGCCCACTGAGCATCCCCCCCGGGAAAAAGGGGGAGGAGAGAACGACTCCCACAGCGCGCACCAGGCGCGAGACCACCTCATAGGGTGCCTCCAGAGGTACAGCCCCCTGTACTGCGCGCGCTCCTAGGAGATAGGAGGAAGGAGCACACGCAAAAACAGAGAGACCGAGGTGGGGGGGGGGGGCGGCGATACAGGGAGGGCCGGAGCCCCATGCGCCTCAGCAATGCCGGTGTGAGGTGTTTTTTTGCGCCCCCGTAGATCCATGCGTCCGCTCCTCCCCCAGCTCTCCGAACATTTCCGAAGCTAGAGCTGGGGCAAGGGGAGGAAGGAGGTACACGCCCCCTCCCTGAGCTCGGCTGGACGCAGATCTCCACGGCACGCCCCCTCCCTGAGGACATAGATCTCCACGGCAGGTCCCCTCCCTCATCTCCCCGAGCTGAGGACATAGAGCAGTGCTCCCAATGAGCTCTATGTGTAAAGGGGGACATACTGCACGGGCTCTTTAGCCCATGCAGTATGTCCCCCTTTAGCCTGTACAGTTTGTCCCCCTTTAGCCTGTGCAGTATGTCCCCTTTAGCCCGTACAGTATGTCCCCCTTTACACACAGAGCTCATTGGGAGCACTGCTCTATGTCCTCAGGGAGGGGAGATGAGGGAGGGGACCTGCCGTGGAGATTTACGTCCTCAGCTCGGGGAGATGAGGGAGGGGACCTGCCGTGGTGATCTATGTCCTCAGGGAGGGGGCGTGTCATAGAGATCTGCGTCCAGCCGAGCTCAGGGAGGGGAGATGAGGGAGGGGGCGTGAACCTCCTCCCTCCCCTTGCTCTGCCCTCCCCCAGTTCTAGCTTCGGAAATGTTCGGAGAGCTGGAGGAGGAGCGGACGCATGGATCTACGGGGGCGCAAAAAACCACTCACACCGGCGCGAAGAGAGTGGGAGGGGCTAGGTGCAGGCCGGAGCCGCGGGCTCAATTAGTGACTTGCCCGCTGCTCCGGACCTGCGAACGGCGCAGAGATGCTGGCCGGGGAGAGAGTCACCTGACCCCCGGAGCCGAGAGTGCCGACAAGTGCAGGCCGGAGCCGCGGGCTCAGTTAAAGAGCCGCCAGCAGTTCCGAACCTGCCAAAAGAGAGGCGCTCGCGGCGCTGAAAGCGCCGGAAGAGTGGGCGGGGAGGACCGGCCCGCTGAAGCGACGCGTCTCCCCGGAGGCAAATGACTGCGGCCGTGCGGAAAAAGAGAACGCACGGCCGCTTAGTTAACCCCGGGAGCAGTTAACTCCCCCACTGCCGAGGAGCAGAAGGGGGAGGCCCCCAAAAAGTTAACCCCATCAAGTTAACCCCGGCCACCCCCCCCCCACCGGCCGAGCAGGACCCGCTCCTGGAGGGGGGGGGGGAGCCACACTGCAGTCACCATCCAAAAAAACCCCAAAATAAAGAGCCCGCCTACGTCCCAGAAACTGCTGCTCCCTCAGATCCCCCAGCCAGGGGAATAGAAACCCCCAGGCCGAGGGGGGGGGGGGGGGGGGAAGCTGGAAGGGGATGAAAAAGCAACCCCCAATATACTTACCCCAGGAGACCTCCATACTCACCCTGAGGGACCTCCGTGTCAGGCGTCTTCGACCAGCTGGTGCCGCCTGCCTTTAGCCGTCATGGTGAACAGGGGAGAATGGGGGACCCGGACCCTAGGTACACCACCAGGCGCTGGCAGTTGGCGAGGAGGGGTTAACGGCCCATCCATGATGCACCGTGCCCCTAGCTCGCATGTGGGGGATCAGGCAGCACCATGCTCCTGTCGCCCCACGCTAGATAAAACAAAAAAGGGAGAGAAATTCTAAACTGAACCTGATACTAGGGAAAAAAACTAAAGAGCAGGTCTGGAGAGCTCCAGAGCTGCGTCTAGCCTCCTCTGACACTAAGCTGAAACTGAGTTGCTCAGAGCCAGTAGGTGGGTATATCCTGCCGGGATGAGCCAGCCTTCTTTTGTTTTTTGCCTAGTGTCAGCCTCCTAGTGGCATGCAGCATATACCCCATGGTCCTGTGTCCCCCAATGAAGCAATCGAGAAAAGTTAATTTTAAGTCAGAGCATCTGTTGGAACATACAGTATTTACTAATGCTGGCATACCACCGAAAATTGCATGTACAGTTTTCCTCATTGTGGGTGGTGACATTTGAGCAGAACTGCCATCGAGCTACACCAGGTTGTAGACATGGTGACTCTCACATTTGTAAATAAAAAAAAATTGTAAGACTCTTTATTTTATTTTATTTTTTCTGATTCTGATCTTAAGCATCTTTGTCTGCTCTAAAAGACATACCGTATCCAGAATTAATAAAAAGATCTGCTTTCTCTATCGGCTCCATTGGGGGACACAGACCGTGGGTGTATGCTGCTGTCTCTAGGAGGTGTGACACTATGGTGATACAAAAAGTCGGCTCCTCCCAGCAGGATATACCTGCCTTCAGGCTCTGAGCTAATCAGTTTAAGCTTAGTGTCTGAAGGAAGTGGACATGGTCTGGAATTCTCCAGACCAGGTCTTCTGATTTTTTGTTTTCCTAGTATAGGGACGTGCTAGTTTTTTTATTCCCTTTTCTTTTCTGTTTTCAGGTGGGGACTCAGGGACTCCGGTTCCCTGTTTCCCCATTGCGAGTAAGGGGGCACAGACATTGCGTATATGCGCTGTTCACCCCCCCTCACCAACGGTCAGCGCCTGGGTTGGTACCTCATGGGTCCGGGTCCCCCTATTTCCCTGCTCGCCTCGCTCGCGCATAGCAGCCAGGTGTGATGCAGGTAACTAAAGCTGACTGAAGACTTCACTAGGTAAGTTCTTCTGACTGAGGTAAGTACTTCCCCCTCTCCCCCCCCCCTTTTTCTCCATAGATACGGACTTGCAACCTCTGGAGACCCCCTGTTTTTGGCCCACCTTTCAGGTTATGGGGCTGGCGTATACAGGGGCTGAACTTTTATTCTGGGGGAGCAGTGGCACCTGAGGGGGCATGTAATATATGTCTTACATTGGGCACTTCACTGTGTGTGTGTGTGTGTGTGTGTGTGTTTTAGTGCGACTATGTCCACAGCGCCTTATATGCGGCTGTCAGCCGCGGCGCTGATACGGGCTGGGCGCTTTCACTTTCTCCGGCAGTCTCTGCCGGCGTATAGACCGCCCGCTCTATTCCCCCCGAGCGCATATGCGGCTGACATGTGCGCTCGGGGCAAGGAGCAGGCGCCATTACAGTTTCTTCTCGGCAGTCTATAGCTCCGCCCACAGGGCTGGGATCTCTCAGAGGCGCGAAGCAGCCTCCAATCAGTGCCATGGGCGCGATTTTCAGTAAGAAGGGGCCAATTAGTTAGTGCCTTGCTTCAGGCACGTCCCTCTCTTCCTATTGGCTGGCCTGTTCCTTCTTTCTAGCTGCACAGAGCCGAGTTCTCCTCACTGCAGCTGCCAGGGGACACAGACTAGGGTGAGAAAGTTCCTGTTTTTTTTTTTTTTTTTTTTTTTTTTTTTTTTTATGTCCGTACCCAGAGCTGTTCCTCCCTCTAAACAGAGACCTGGAGCTTCAGTGACTTATTTTGTCAGGAAGCACTGTAATACCAAGATGTCTGGCTCTGCTGAGCCCACTTGCCCTGCCTGCTCCCCCAGACCCCCTGGTACCCCCTGATGCCCTTTTGGTTCCGGTGGGTTCAGCCACTCCACCAGCCTGGGTTTCTTCCCTGACCCAGTATATGGCTGACTTGACCTAAGTCTCCCGTTTAGTGGCTGAGGCCTCCTGGGAAGTGGTGTCTGCCTTGAAGGGGTCTTCCCTGCGCAGGGAAGGCCGTACCTTTTGCCGTACATTTCATTACCGCCCCCTTCAACTGGCGATTCTCTCTCGATAGAACAGGTCTCCTCTGTCCCTCGATCGTCAGATTGTTCTCCCGCTTCTTCTCCAAGGGCTGTAATTTCTTCCCCTTCACTGGCAGGTTGTTACAACGGATGCCAGCCTGTCGGGCTGGGGCGGCGTGTTCAGGGATTGGATGGTTAAGGGACTCTAGTCTCCCCGGGAGACCCTTCTTCCGATAAACATATTGGAATTACGGGCGATTCTTCTTTGTCTTCTTCATTGGGAGTCCCGTCTTCAGTCCCGTCCTGTCCGCGTTCAGTCGGACAGCGCCACGGACGTGGCGTACATAAATCGACAGGGCTGCACTCGCAGCTCTGCAGCCATGGCCGAGGTGACCAAGATTCTCACCTGGGCGGAAAGCAAGGTTCCGGCCATTTCGGCAATTCACATTCCAGGAGTGCTCAACTGGGAAGCGGACTTCCTCAGTCGGTCTTCACCCGACCCCGGCGAGTGGTCTCTACATCCAGAGGTCTTCGCGCAGCTCTGCGACCTCGGGGCTTTCCGGACGTGGACCTCTTTGCGTCCCGGCACAATCGGAAGATCCTTCCTTTTGTGTCCAAGTCCCAGGATCCTCAGGCTCTGGTCGTGGACGCCCTAGTGATTCCTTGGGCGGGGTTTGCTATACCCTATCTGTTCCCTCCCCTTCCGCTCCTTCCCAGGGTGCTGAGGAAGCTCAAAGCAGAGGACGTCCCGCCATTCTGGTAGCTCCAGATTGGCCCCGAAGGTCATGGTACGCCGACGTAGTCAGGCTCCTGGACGACGCTTCACTGCGCCTTCCGCTCCGTCCGGACCTGCTCTTTCAGGGTCCTCTTTCCACCCCAATTTACAGTCGCTGCTTTTGACGGCGTGGCGGTTCAGACCGCGGTTTTGAGGGCCCGTGGGTTCTCTTCCCAAGTCATTCACACCATGCTCAGGGCTCGTAAGCCCTCCTCCGCAAGAATTTACCACCGTACTTGGCGGTCTTATTTTCGTTGGTGTGAAGCTCAGGACTTCTCCCCGGTAACCTTCTCGGTTCCCCGTCTTCTCTCCTTTTTACAGTAGGGGTTGGAACTGGGGTTGTCTCTCAGTTCACTTAAAGGTCAGGTTTCGGCCCTTGCTGTTCTTTTCCAGCAGCCCCTGGCTTCTAATTCTCATGTCCGGACCTTCCTTCAAGGAGTGGCGCATGCTGTTCCTCCTTATCGGTCACCCTCTGCCCCTTGGGACTTGAATTTGGTTCTGAGTGCCCTCCAGGGTGCACCCTTGAGCCCCTTAGAGAGGTGTCTCTGCCTCCTTTCTTGGTAAGTGGCGTTTCTTGTTGCTATCACCTCCATCCGGAGGGTGTCTGAATTGGCAGCTCTTTCCTGCCGTTCTCAGTTTCTGGTGATCCACAAGGACAAGGTTGTTTTCCGGCCAGATCCTTCCTTTTTGCCTAAGGTGATCTCGGCCTTTCATCTCAATGAGGACATTGTCCTCCCGTCCTTTTGTCCTGCTCCTTCTCATCCTAATGAGCGCTTACTACACAAGCTGGATGTAGTTCGGGCTGTTCGGTCTTATCTCTCAATCACTTCTTCGTTTCGTTAGTGTGATCCTTTTTTTCATCCTTACGGAAGGTCGTCGCAAGGGACAACCTGCTTCCAAGGCCACCATTTCTCGGTGGATTCGGTCCGTCATTTCGGAAGCCTATCGCTGTAAGGGGAAGATTCCTCCTTTCAGGGTTGTGGCTCATTCTACCCGTTCTGTTGGGGCATCCTGGGCTTTCCAGAATAGAGCCTCGGCCTCGCAGATTTGCAAGGCGGCTACCTGGTCGTCTTTGCACACTTTCTCGAGGTTTTACCGAGTTCATACTTTCGCATCGGCTGATGCTAGTCTGGGTCGTAAAGTGTTGCAGGCGGCAGTGGATCGGCCGTCTGTCTGACTGCTTATCTGCCCACCTAAGGGACGGCTTTGGTACGTCCCATGGTCTGTGTCCCCCAATGGAGCCGATAGAGAAAAGGAGGTTTTTGTTTACTTACTGTAAAATCTCTTTCTCGGAGGATCCATTGGGGGACACAGCTCCCGCCCTTTTTGGGATTTCCTTTGGTTCTCTGTCTGAGGGTGTGTTCAGTTATGTTTTTTCTTCTGGTTCTCGGACAGTTTTGGGTTTCTCTTTGACCTGTTGGTCTCCTCCTATTGCTCTGGAACTTAAACTGATTAGATCAGAGCCTGAAGGCTGGTATATCCTGCTGGGAGGAGCCAACTTTTTTTATTACCATAGTGTAACACCTCCTAGAGACAGCAGCATACACCCACGGTCTGTGTCCCCCAATGAATCCTCCGAGAAAGAGATTTTACGGTAAGTAAACAAAAATCTCATTTTTTTTACATATATCAGGAGCAGCATCTTTCAGTTGCATCTGTATATAATTGAATACATTTTTATCTTAAAAAAAAAAAAAAAAAAAAAAAAAATGTACAGTGCAACCAAAAAATCTTTTGTGTGGGGAAATTGGATTAAATTTATTTATTTATTTATTTTTTTTTTTTGAGGATTTCGTTGTTGTGCTGTACACTTTACAGTAAAACTGACATGTTTTCTTTTTTCTGTGGGTCAATATGATTAAAATGATACACATGATTACATGTTTTTCTATTATTGTACTGCTCTTAAAATAAACTCAATACAATTAGTATGTTTAAAATGGCCCTTCTCTGACCCCTCTATAACTTTCTCATTTTTCTGTATACGGGGCTGTATGAGGGCTCATTTTTTGTGCCATGATTTGTAGTTCTTATCAGTATTATCTTTGCGTATATGTGACTGATCACTTTTTATAAATTATTTTCTGGGATCTAATGTGATCCAGCAATTTTGGACTTTTTCTTACATTTATCTTGTTCACCGTATGGGACCATTAACACTTTACTTTATTAGTTCAGGCATTTACACCTGTGGTGATATCAAATATGTTGATATGTTTTGTTTTAAAAAATTTTTTTCGTAAAATGGGAAGAAGGAATTTTACCTTTTTTATTGGGGAAGGGCTTCTTTATTTTTTTTAACATGTCATTTGTCCTAGGGGTTAATTTATGTTTTCAGAAATGTGAAAATTGTTTTATTGGCAAAAGGTTTAGATGCCTTTTTGACCTAAGATTTTCAACCTCATTTTTAATTGGTCTGTATTGGAAAAAGTGTTCAGTGGTGAAATAATTCTTATGTATGTGATTACTATTTAGAATCTAGAGGCCGAACTGACATATATGAAGAACATGAAGGAATCTTATGAAAAGAACAATAATGTACAGGTGAGCTTCCCCACAATGGTTAAAGGGGTACTCCAGGGAAGTCAACTTATCCCCTATCCACAGGATAGAACATAAGTGTCTGTCTGATTGTGGGGGGTGGAAACGCAACTCTCTTTTCCTCTGTGCACTCTGGCCCACACCCTCTAGGACAAGTGGGGGTGATGGCTGAGCAGGCTGAACCCCGTACAGGAGATTACGGGGGTCCTAGCGTTCGGATCACCCACCATCAGACACTTCTTCCCTATACCTATGTGCCAAACTTTGCCAAAGTTCCCCTTTATTAAAAGGTAAAACACTTCCGGGGACATTTATCATCGTTGCTTTCATAAGCAAGTTCTGTTGGCATTTTTCTTTTTTTTTTTTGCTTTGGGTTTACTTATGTGTGACATATTTATCATGATATCACAGGGGGCTGATAAATTTGGCTTACATAAGCAAAAAACGATAAATTACTTTAGAATGCAATTTATTTTTTACCATACATAAGAAAAAAACAATAAATAACTTCAGAACACCACTGGGAGACACCACCTCCTCTTCTGTGTTTATTAAAAGTTTTTACCACTTTTTTTATTTATTCTGGCCCCCCCTAAATGTACTAAACCATTTTTTTTTGGAAGTGCCAGATTTAATGCTCCGGGCCTGTTGGTACCGGCTCTTCCCGACACCCCTGTGGCTGTGGGTACAGAGGTAATAATTGTGGGCTAGCGTTAGCTAACACTAAGCCCAGCTTAGTAATGGATTCCATCTATAAGATGGCTTCCATTACTAAGCCTGTAAAGTAAATAATAAAAAAAAAAGTAATAAAAAAAATTATTTAAAAAAACTCCCCCACAAGCCATAATTAACTATTTTATTAATATAAAAAAATAAAAATAAAAACCTGGGTCATCGTTGTAGTCCTCTTGAATCTGAAGTAGTCATCTGCATAAACTGATCTGAAATGATAATGAAATAACACAAAAATATATTTAGTACATTTATATGGCTCTCCCCTGGGGAGAACGCTCATAAAGCAGTGTTTCCAAACAGGGAGCCTCCAGCTGCTGCTAAACTACAACCCCCATCATTTCCAGACAGCCTTTGGCTGTCTGGGAATGATTTGTGTTTTAATTTAGCAACAGTGAGCCTCCAGTTTAGCAACATCTGGAGTCTCGCTGTTCCTAAACTACAACTCCCATGATAGGAGTTGTAGTTTAGGAACAGCGAGACTCCAGCTGTTTCTAAACTACAACTCCCATGATGGGAGTTGTAGTTTAGAAATAGCTGGAGGCACCCCGTTTCTAAGCTACAACTTCCAGGAAGATAGTTGTAGTTTAGAAACAGCTGGAGGCACCCCATTTCTAAACTACAACTTCCATAATGGGAGTTGTAGTTTAGAAAAAGCTGGAGGCACCCTGGGGGCGGAAGGGAGATGAGTGGTGGATCAAACCTTCCCCTTCACCACCGTCCCTCATCTCCCCTGCGGTGACGGTGGAGAGAGAGACCAGCGGCGGGGAATTTTGTAACTTTTTGCTTACCCACAAAAGTTGCACAAAAAAATGCTTAGGCGTATGTGCAACTTTTGTAAGCAAAAAAAGGCTCTAAATACCTTGATAAATGTCCCCCTTCTTGTCCAGATTTAAAACAAGATAAGGTGGACCAAAATTAAGTTACCACTTCTTCTTCAGTGTAAACGCATTCAGGAGTTTATGAATGAAGTCAGCAGCATGCGCAAAGAGATTAGTGCAGCCGCATCACAGGATGAAAAAGAATCTGATCTAAAGACTCTGTTGGAGGAAGAGGTGGAATCCAGGCAGAAGCTGGAGCAGAGGTGTAAGGTAAAGAGTAACGTATTAGAAACTTTTGGCTTATACAAATGACTGTAACCAAATCACCTTACTCTAACACCCACTTAGATGCAAAATCTTACTTATTGTTTTTCTTCTTATTAGGAACTAGAATGCAGAGTTCTGAAGCTACAAGAGAAGTTGGGCACAGAAATCAGAGATGCTAGTGAACAGTCTGAACAAGTAAGGCATTCTTGAATTAAAGGGGTTGTCTAGTACTTTTCAATAAACTAGCAATGCATTGACTTTTGTGGGTATTGTTTGTTCTGTGTATACTTTAATTTTTTATTTCCAGTGCTTCTTGTGTTCTTAGGCTCGGTCACATAACTGCTCTGACTGTGATTTCTTTATTAACTGAACGTAATGTTACGGAATAAACAGTCAAGTAGGTAGAGGTGGCATCCTTCCCATGGGCTGGCTGGAATTTCACATGGATTTAAGTACTGCCATTATTATTATATTGTAATAGTCTTGAGTCGCAAGGCATTGCTACCCATGTCTCTAATATGGAGAGGAGAGAGGCTACTTCAGCCCTCTGCTTGTGAGTATTATATGTCATCATTCTTTTTATTTACTGCCTGCTACAGAATCCTGTTGACCACTTTGACAGAGATCAGTAAAGATTGCTAGGAGGCTGTACAGTGGTCTCAGCCCTGTGCTCCAGAATTGCATGTTACTTACCCTCTATCATGTATATGTATGCCAGGACTACTACTCCTTGTATGCGTATGGTGGGGGTTTGCTCTCAAATTGTGTGGCACGTTGCGTTCAACAGATTTTGCAACCAAAAAAAATCCTAAAAACCCGACCAACTGCCTGTTTTAGGCTGTGTTCACATCACGATTTGTCCGTACGCAGAACGTACATGTTTTTTAAATTCTTAAAAATAAATTATCAGACCGTCAAACATATCAATTCATTAATATTAGAGACTTAATAATTAAGGTTTGTCTTTTTATGGCCTTTGAATCAATGTATACGATATTTATGTGGTACAGATAATCGGAGTCTACAATGATTTATTGTCCTTTTTAAGTAACGTATACATGAAATATCACATTGACTTGTATTATGTAAGGTTTTTTTTTGCGTGTGTACCTACGTAGAACATATACTTCATATCTTCTAGACATGCGCAATAGGGGTTTCAGAAGGCCTGAAATGCCCGGTTATCATATTTTTATGTATATGTTAATTACATTAAAAAACTTATGCAGCATATTGAATACGCTGTACTTATGTTTTTTAAACGTGTAAACATAAGAAAATTGTGTGTGCGTTTTTACATCAATTTTATATATACGTTTCTAACATACACGTCAAACTTATTAGAAATCGGGATGTGAACACAGCCTTACTAAAAAAAAAAAAAGCCCAAAAAAGAGGGCATGGCTGTTGGGAAAAAGGGCATGGGCCCTACACACACAAACACACACACACACACACAAATATATGCACTTACACAGGGAAAGTTTTATGTCCAAATCCCTATTGTACAGTGGTCCCTCAAGTTACAATATTAATTGATTCCAGGACAACCATTGTATGTTGAGACCATAACTCTATGGAAACCTGGTAATTGGTTCTGAAGCCACCAAAATGTCATCCAAAAAATGGGAAAAAGCAAGGATTAAAGAAAGATAAGTAGATACCTAATACAGATAAATCACGTTCTTATATATAAAAGTAAGAAAGATCTGCTGGGAGCTGTAAATCACTCAGGGTCCTGTACAGTACACGCAATGTCCTAAAAAAGTAACATGGAGCTGCCGTCACCTGGTGTCCAATGGAGCAGGTGACGGCAGAACATGTATTACCTCCCTGTACTGTTTACTAGAGATGAGCGAAGTTACAGTGATTCGATTCGTCACGAACTTCTCGGCTAAGCGTTTGCTGACTTAAGCCTGCATAAATTAGTTCAGCTTTCAGGTGCTCCGGTGGGCTGGAGACTTTCTCCTAGGACTGTATCCACCTTTTCCAGCCCACCGGAGCACCTGAAAGCTGAACTAATTTATGCAGGCTAAAGCCAGCAAACGCTTAGCCGAGAAGTTCGTGACGAATCGAATCACTGTAACTTCGCTCATCTCTAGTAGGCATCCCTGATATTTTTCTAGAAAATGAAGTATTTCATTTGTTTACCAGTGAAAATGACCGTTCTCATTGGTCAGTTCTTCCAGCCTTTCACATGTTTCGCAGATCTGTTCTGGATATAACATTGTATGTTGAGGATAGTAGCAGGACATGGGCAGAGAAAAAAATACTGCAAGTAGTAGTTTTTTTTCTCCATTCAAATCCTGTTTATAAATTAAATCCAGATGGACCTCTTTAAAGTCAATGGGATACTTCAGGACCTCTTGGTGTCTGTTGTGCAGTGGACCATCTTGTTTTGTTTTGTTTTTGTTTCACAGCTGATCTTCCAAAGGGAGCTCCCACACAGATCTAAACCTAGCATTAGGCACCATGCTGCCCTACAGACATACACAAAATAAAAACAGCAACAAAGGATGCCCAGAGGCATGGAGGCAAAAAAAGGTTAAAGGAAACCACTAAGGATTGCAAATGATGGTCTTTTTCAATAAGAAAATAGTCTTAGTAGATAGTGAAATTAGACAAATCATATCACAGCTGTTTATTACTCTATTGACCAATATTTTTTCCTGCATACCTGCTTTTGCTTACTTTATTTGATTTCATGCAATATATGTTACTGTAATAGAGTGAGCTGTGTGCCTTGGGATCAGGTGGTATATTGGTATGACCAGTGGTATATCTCCTCTCCTAAAGTGGCGCTGGACAACCAATCAAAATAATTTGGTTAGTTTACTCTTTAACGTGTTACTTCAATAGTGATATGACAAATGCTGCATGCTAGTAGTCTTTCTATATTATTTTAATTTTGGATTTGGCACTTTTCTCCCCATACTGCGCAACTCATAGCTGTGTGAAATCTGTCTCTAGTGTGAGACCTAGTGTAACGTGATGCTATGGCAATGGGTCTCGCACTGGATATGGATGTCACACATCTACAAATGGCAACAAGATAGGTGACTCATAAGGCATTAAGCCCCTAAATTTAAAATGAAGATCATTTATTAAAATGGCTATTGTGTACGGTGCTACGTAATAGTCGTATGTCATATCACCATTGGAGTTACACTTAAAGCTATGCATGATTCTGATTTCTATCAGATTTGCAAATTCAATAATAGGCAAAGGTGAGACGGGATACACTGCGGCCAGTGGCAGAAAGGATAGGATTTCTAGCTTTTTGACAACATCCGCTGAACATGTAGCACTTGAAGAGTAAGGAATGGGCTCAGGTGCTGAGCATGCTTTATACTCAGTGGGTGTAGGCTACTACCAGTTTGGCAAAAAGAAAAGTGATTATAATTTTAGACCATATCACCTAGCCCTACCCTTGTCTGAGCTTTATGGACATGTGTGCAGCACAAACACACTGCTTATCAGATATTCTCTGTTGTAAAGTGTCAAGGTGGCAAAGTGCTTTACTACCACACGTGACATACATTGTGAACAGTGGTATATATATTTTGTATACACAGTGCTGCCATGCTATTACACAAAATATACAATCTGTATAGCAATGTATGTATTACATACACACAACCTCATTTATACTACATAGTAGGAAATATCAGAAAGTGGTCCAGAACATTAACACTTATGTCCCTGTTATTAGAGCAAGCACAATGATAGTAAAATGCTGGTGTTTGTATAAATATTGTGTATGTGCAAACTGTTTTTTATATGTTCTCCCTGTTAAATATTTTGTAAGTTATTGTAATCTATATCAGAATTTATATAGTAATTAAAAAAAACTCCAGGGAAGGAGTGAATTCACAAAGTTCACTGCAAAAACCACAACACTGAAAGGATTCATGTATACACACCCTGAGGCTACAGTAGGGATCAAAAGTTTGGGCACTCCAGGTAAAAATTTGTATTAATGTGCATAAAGAAGCCAAGGAAAGATGGAAAAATCTCCAAAAGGCATCAAATTACAGATTAGACATTCTTATAATATGTCAACAAAAGTTAGATTTTATTTCCATCATTTACACTTTGAAAATAACAGAAAACAAAAAAATGGTGTCTGCAAATGTTTGGGCACCCTGCAGAATTTATGGCATGCACTGCCCCCTTTGCAAAGCTGAGACCTGCCAGTGTCATGGATTGTTCTCAGTCATCATCTGGGAAGACCACGTGATGTCAATCTCAAAGGTTTTAAATGCCCAGACTCATCTGACCTTGCCCCAACAATCAGCACCATGGGTTCTTCTAAGAAGTTGTCTAGAAATCTGAAACTGAAAATAGTTGACTCTCACAAAGCTGGTGAAGGCTATAAGAAGATAGCAAAACGTTTTCAGATGTCAATATCCTCTGTTCGGAATGTAATTAAGAAATGGCAGTCATCAGGAACAGTGGAAGTTAAAGCAAGATCTGGAAGACCAAGAAAAATATCAGACAGAACAGCTTACAGGATTGTGAGAAAAACAATTCAAAACCCACATTTGACTGCACAATCCCTTCAGAAAGATCTGGCAGACACTGGAGTTGTGGTACACTATTCCACTATAAAGAGATACTTGTACAAATATGGTCTTAATGGAAGAGTCATCAGAAGAAAACCTCTTCTACGTCCTCACCACAATCTGCGTTTGAACTTTGCAAATGAACATATAGACAAGCCTGATGCATTTTGGAAACAAGTTCTGTGGACCGATAAGGTTAAAATCAAACTTTTTGGCCGGAATGAGCAAAGGTACGTTTGGAGAAGAAGGGGAACAGAATTTAATGAAAAGAACCTCTGTCCAACTGTTAAGCATGGGGTTGGATCAATCATGCTTTGGGGTTGTATTGCAGCCAGTGGCACAGGGAACATCTCACAAGTAGAAAGAAAAATGGATTCAATAAAATTTCAGCAAATTTTGGATGCTAACTTGATGCTATCTGTGAAAAAGCTGAAGTTAAAGAGAGGATGGCTTCTACAAATGGATAATGATCCTAAACACACCTCGAAATCCACGAGGGATTACAACAAGAGGCGTAAACTGTAGGTTTTGCCATGGCCTTCACAATCTCCTGACCTCAACATAATTGAAAATCTATGGATAGACCTTAAAAGAGCAGTGCGTGACAGACAGCCCAGAAATCTCAAAGAACTGGAAGACTTTTGTAAGGAAGAATGGGCGAAGATACCTCAAACAAGAATTGAAAGACTCTTGGCTGGCTACAAAAAGCGTTTCCAAGCGGTGATACTTTCCAAAGGGGGCAGTACAAGATATTAACTCTGCGGGGGGCCCAAACTTTTGCAGACACCATTTTTTTGTTTTCCGTTATTTTGAAAGTGTAAATGATGGAAATAAAATCTAACTTTTGTTGACATATTATAAGAATGTCTAATCTGTAATTTGATGCCTTTTGGAGGTTTTTACATCTTTCCTTGGCTTCTTTATGCACATTAATACATTTATACCTGAGGTGCCCAAACTTTTGATCCCCACTGTATGTGCTTACAGTATTTTGGCACTAGTTCTCACAGAAAATACTATAATGCACCTTTTCTGTGCTATAATTTTGGGGAAAATACTGGCCAAAATCAGGCTAATCTGTGCATATAACCGGAGACTCTGCCTTTATTCACTCACAGATCTCACTTACTATTCAGGATGCCCTTAGTTGGTTGCAAACAAATGTTAGAGATTAAAAGATAAAAGAGCTTGAAGGAGGTGAGACACTTGTTAGATAATACCTATTCTGTTTCCACCACTACTCATATGCATATTTTACAAAGTTGTCTAAGTGTTAAAAGGGTACTCTGCTGCTCAGCGTCAATGCAAGTCTACAGCCATCATGCCCCCTCCCATAGACATTTGCATTGAGGGGGCAGGGCATCATATCATGAGGGGGAGGGGCTATGACGTCACGAGCTCCCGGCGCCGGCTTCAGCGTTTGGAACAGTTTGTTCCAAACGCTGAGCAACGGAGTACCCCTTTAATTCATCCTTTTGCTGCAATAAAGAAAAAAGTGACAATGCGGCATTGCAGTATCTTCAATCATGACAGACAGGAGCTTACTACCCTTCAAAAACCAGGGCACCGACCCCCCCCCCCCCCAAGGCTTGCTGGTTGTGCTCTAGATTCCTTTTCATATGAAGATAGATTTGATTAAATGGGGAGCTCCGAGAACAAACTCGGCTTTCTTGTCAGGCCGGATCGGGGTATGAGGTGCACTCTTCTTTTGTGGTGCTGCAGCTGTTGGCAGAGTAATGCAGCAAAGGAGAGAAGAAGCATTGCTTGTCACTAGAGGCCAATGTGGATGGGGCCTAAGTTGAATTTTTGATTTTAGCCAGAATTCTAATTGTGCTTTACTGAAAGAGCGAATTAATCAATTTAATATTAGTTGCCCAGCCTTGATATCATGGGTGAACAAAGTTGAGCACAGACCCTGACTGTAGTGTATGTGTTTGTTAGGCCTTATTTAGAGAACCATATTGCAGCTGCAAAATCCTGGCCAAATCACATGGCTAATTATCTGAGCAAAGGATCTATGAAACTGCTAGATATCAAATCCATGATCAGACCAGGACTTGATTTGTGACAGACACTAAAATATGGTCATCTGAATGAGGCCTAACTTCCAGTTCAGTCACAAAAATTGTCTCCCTACACTGTCATAACCATCTCGGTGGGCAGTAATTGTCAAATGTTCACAACATAAGCTTCTGGATTCAGTACTTTGTTGACAATTCTTTTTACTTCTTATAGGATTTTAACAATTTGAAAATGTCACCATACTTTCCAACCTCTACTTTGGAACATTGGGAAACCAAACAGAAGCTCCAGCTGATTTCCAGAAATGTGCTGGCTAAAGATAAAACCAACTGAAGTTTTGAAGACCTTTTTTTATATGATCAGTGCTGCTAGAAGTTCTCACCAATTTCACATTATAATGTCTGTACTGTGTAATATTTTATTACTACACATTTTCATTAGTTTTTTTTCTTTTGCTCCATTCTTTGTGTACCATGCTTTACAAGAAAAGAACCATCAACTTTGTGTTAGTTGTCACGAAGACAGCTTTCCAGTGTGTATGGGAATGTTTATCAGGCCCATACATACAGAGGCTCACCCTATTACGTTCATGTCATAAAGTTACCCCTATATATAGGATCAAAACATATATAATAAATCTGTTAATGACAGATACCAAAATTATATAGACCTACAAGCGCAAAAAGACCTCCAGAAACAAATTTATACAAAAGTTATTTTTTGCTTGAACAAACATGATTCTATTAACACATGCATAAAAGCACACACACACACACACACAATAGAAAAGAATGGTAAACCAAACAAAAGTGCGAAGCTGTGACAGACACAATCACAGAAAGTACAACTGCAAATAAAAATAATTCCAGGTACATTACAGATATCAGGACTCCCCCCTGTACCCCACCAGTCCTCTGCCACATTTCACCAGGAAGGCTTTTTAGTGCCTATATGCTGTGTGGCCACCAGTCTATGCATTTTCTGTGGGGGAGATTTATCAAAACCTGTGCAAAGTAAAAGTTGCCCATAGCAACCAATCAAATTGCTTCTATAATTTTTCACAGGCTTCTTTAAAAATGAAAGCAGCGTTCGAATTGGTTGCTAGGGGCAACTGCACCACTCTTCCTCTGCACAGGTTTTAAATGGGCGGTGCAGGGGGGGGGGCCGGCCTGTCTGTCCGGGCATGCTGGGAGTTGGGAGTTGTAGTTTCACAACAGCTGGAGGCCCCCTGGTTTTTAGCATACAGTATTAGTTTTTATATGCTCTGGTCGGCCCCCGCCTGCAGCCACACACAGGAGCCGGCCCGGGCACATAAAAATAAGTATTCCTAATCCTATCCCGGACATCCCTGTGTCCCGAAAAATCTTTTCGGGACATAAGGATGTCCGGCGGTCACTCACCATTCCCCGGCGTCCTCCTGCGATCCTCCCGCGATCCTCCTTCGGTCCTTCGCTTCTCCGCCTCTATGGTCGTACGCACGGGACGTCACTGACGTCCCGTGCGTACAACCATAGAGACGCAGGAGGACCGCAGAATCGTCGCAGGAGAACGCACGCCGGCCGGGGCCTGGTAAGTGACCGCGTCATCTTCTTCAGTGTTCCCGTCATCGCTCCTCCGGCACCTACTGCTATGGTCCATAGGCCATAGCATTAGATGTGACCCCGGGCCGGAGGAGCGGTGACCGGAACACTGTGGGGGCAGCAGTACAGACATACAGCCTCCAGCCATACACTGTATATGGCTGGAAGCTGTATGTCTGTGGGGTGGGGGAACTGCTGACCTAATGTGGGGGGGAGCTGCCTACAAATGTGTGTGTGGGGGGGGAAGCTGCCTAATATTGTGGGGGGGAAGCTGCCTAATATTGTGGGGGGGGGGAAGCTGCCTAATATTGTGGGGGGTAGCTGCCTAATATTGTGGGGGGGAGCTGCCTGATATTGTGGGGGGGGGGGGAAGCTGCCTGATATTGTGGGGGGGGGGGGGGTGGAAAGCTGCCTGATATTGTGGGGGGGGGGGGGTGGAAAGCTGCCTGATATTGTGGGGGGGGGGGGGGGTGGAAAGCTGCCTGATATTGTGGGGGGGGGGAGCTGCCTAATATTGTGGGGGGAGCTGCCTGATATTGTGGGGGGGAGCTGCCTGATATTGTGGGGGGGGGGGGGGGGGAGCTGCCTACAAATGTGGGGGGAGCTGCCTAATATTGTTGGGGGGAGCTGCCTAATATTGTGTGGGAACTGCCTACTATTGTTGGGGGGAGCTGCCTACTATTGTGGGGGAAATGCTGACCTAATGTGAGGAACCTGCCTACTATTGTGGGGGAACTGCTGACCTAATGTGGGGGGAGCTGCCTAATATTGTTGGGGGGAGCTGCCTAATATTGTGTGGGAACTGCCTACTATTGTTGGGGGGAGCTGCCTACTATTGTGGGGGAAATGCTGACCTAATTTGGGAACCTGCCTACTGTTGTGGGGGAGCTGCCTACTGTTGTGGGGGAGCTGCCTACTGTTGTGGGGGAGCTGCCTACTATTGTGGGGGAGCTGCCTACTATTGTGGGGGAACTGCTGACCTAATATTGTGTGGGAACTGCCTACTATTGTTGGGGGGAGCTGCCTACTATTGTGGGGAACCTGCCTACTATTGTGGGGGAAATGCTGACCTAATTTGGGAACCTGCCTACTGTTGTGGGGGAGCTGCCTACTGTTGTGGGGGAGCTGCCTACTATTGTGGGGGAACTGCTGACCTAATGTGGGGGGAGCTGCCTAATATTGTTGGGGGGAGCTGCCTAATATTGTGTGGGAACTGCCTACTATTGTTGGGGGGAGCTGCCTACTATTGTGGGGGAAATGCTGACCTAATGTGAGGAACCTGCCTACTATTGTGGGGGAACTGCTGACCTAATGTGGGGGGAGCTGCCTAATATTGTGTGGGAACTGCCTACTATTGTTGGGGGGAGCTGTCTACTATTGTGGGGAACCTGCCTACTATTTTGGGGGAAATGCTGACCTAATTTGGGAACCTGCCTACTGTTGTGGGGGAGCTGCCTACTATTGTGGGGGAGCTGCCTACTATTGTGGGGGAGTTGCCTACTATTGTGGGGGAGCTGCCTACTATTGTGGGGGAGCTGCCTACTATTGTGGGGGAGCTGCCTACTATTGTGGGGGAACTGCTGACCTAATGTGGGGGGAGCTGCCTAATATTGTTGGGGGGAGCTGCCTAATATTGTGTGGGAACTGCCTACTATTTTGGGGGGAGCTGCCTACTATTGTGGGGAACCTGCCTACTATTGTGGGGGAAATGCTGACCTAATTTGGGAACCTGCCTACTATTGTGGGGGAGTTGCCTACTATTGTGGGGGAGCTGCCTACTATTGTGGGGGAACTGCTGACCTAATGTGGGGGGAGCTGCCTAATATTGTGTGGGAACTGCCTACTATTGTGGGGAACCTGCCTACTATTGTGGGGGAAATGCTGACCTAATTTGGGAACCTGCCTACTGTTGTGGGGGAGCTGCCTACTATTGTGGGGGAACTCCCGGCCATTATGTGGGGGAGCTGGCAATCTAATGTGGGGTAATCTAATCTAATGAGCGGAGTGCTGCATTTTACCAGAAGACGGGGAGAAGTCATTTTCGGTATCGGTTTCGGCCGGCCTTTTTTTTTTATTTCGGTTTCGTTTCGGTTCTGAAATTTCCATTTCGGTGCACCTCTACTTTTTATGGTATCATCACTTTTGTTCAAATAAAGATTAAAGGAGATCTGTAGTGCAATATAACCTATCCCCTATCCAAAGGATAGGGGATAAGTTATAGATTGCAGGGGGTCCGAGCGCTGGGGCCCCCGGGATCTCCTGGACGGGGCCGCAGCAGTATGCTGGAAAGGGGGCGTTCCGTCCCCGCATGACGTGGTGGCCAACACACCCCCTCCATGTACCCCATAGAGATACATGGAGGGGGCGTGTCTGCCGCAGCTTTCTGCTGGGGACGAAACTTCACTTCCTGCAGACTGGAGATCCCGGGGGGCCCCAGCGCTCGGACCCCCCGCGATCTATAACGTATCCCCTATTTTGTGCTGGAATACTCCTTTAACTATTTTGCATAAATCTGTTTCCAGGGGTCTTTTTGCTCTTGTAGGTTTATATAGACCATACATTATGTTAAATACATGTAATTTACTATTACAATATTCTGCCTTCTCTAAAGTTAAAGGAAAACTGTAACCAAGTTCACCAACACTAAACCCAATACACTGGGTTATAGAGTGGGTGAACAGGAGTCCATACATGGCTCACTTACTTTTTTTATGCTTTCTTGTTGCCGAGTTGTCGTGGCGCTCTGAAGGTGGGTCCCCCGCCGGCAGCTTTCCTTTGGATCCCGGAGGAAGGGGCCTTCGCTCGCCCCCCCCCCTTGTTCGCATACTCATTTTCCCCGAGCACAGCGCATTGGGAGAGCGCTCAGTGCAGTGTAACTGCGCATGTTCCGGTCCCTCGCTACACCCAGGAGTACCTCTTTCTGAAGTCTTGCTACTCCCGATTTCCAGGTTCAGCGAGGGATCTGCGCAGGCCATATTTTTGGTTGTGCTGCTAATGGCTGTAGTTTTAAATGCAGTAAGATATCTTCAGTAATCTTACGCAGGGCCAGTTTTAGGCTTAGCATGGCCCTAGGCAAAATCAAAAGTGGGGCCCCAAAAGTCGTAATAGTGCATTAACCAGATTTGCACATTTTTGGTCACTTCAAATACCATAAAAAATATAGTCCCATCAAAACAAAAATGGTACAGATAAAAACTACAAATCAAAGTGCAAAAAATGACCCTCATACATCCCCATATAGAGAAAAATAAAAGTTATAGGGATCAGAATAGTGCAATTTTATATTTTTGTATAGTTCCCCCCACATTAGGTTGCCAGTATAGCTTCCCAAGATTAGGTTGGCAATATAGTTCCCCCACATTAGGTTGGCTGTATAGTTCCCCCCCCCCCCCCCCACATTAGGTTGGATGTATAGTTCCCCCCCCCCCCCCACATTAGGTTTGCAGTACAGTTCCCCCACAGACATACAGCCTTCAGCCATATACAGTGTATGGCTGAAGACTGTATGTCTGTGTGTGTACTGCTCCACTTCAGTGTTCCGACCACCGCTCCTCCGGTCCAGAGACAAGATCTACTGTTATGGCCTATAGACCATAGCAGTAGGTCCCGGAGGATCGGTGGTATGAACACCGAAGATGCTGGTGCTGGTGACTTATCATGCTGGCCGGCGCGCGTCCTCCTCGTCGATGCGCCACTCCTCCGTTGCTATGGGCACACGCATGAGACGTCAGTGACGTCCCTGCATGTGCTACCTCCCGGCGGCCCCTGCGCTTTTAAAGTTAACGCGGGGGCCACCGCAGAAAGGTAACCAAAACATCCTTGTGTCCCAAAAAGATCTTTCGGGATGATCACAGGGATGTCCAGAATGTGATGGGGGGGGGGGGGGGCCCTTGCGGGCTGCTCAGTGGTGGCCACGGATCCCACCCCCTGGGCTTTATTAGGGTGTGCCCAGGCCTATACTGAGCGGCCGGCAGGGTTCCCCCTGGGGGATGGGGGCCCTAGGCAATTGCCTGGTTTGCCCCGCCCTAATCTTACGATGTAGATGACAATAAAATAAGCCAGTATGTTATAAATATACTTAAACAGGGTGGGCATGGCTAGCGCTGGAGACGAGCGGACGCATGGTGCTGTAGCTCCCTCTCCTAAGCCCGTGCATTGCATTATCCTGACTTGATCCTGGCTTATCCCTCGAACCGGACCCGCTCTCATATCCAGGGATGCAAACATAATCCGAATCGCAATAAGGGCGGTGCGGTCGCGGAGAAGCTGAGTTTTACTGGGACCAGACCCAAGATGGCGCCCGGACCTCTCACTCCTCAACGAAGCGCCAGCCTGCGTCCTCACCGGCCGCACGAGATGCAGGTGAGACTGTTCCTGAATTGAGTCTCAGGGATGTTTCTGTGCAGTTGCTCGCTGCTGTCACCGCCTGCCAGACCGCCCTCACCGACAAGATAGAGGAGGTAAAAGTGGATGTCTGGTTACTAAGGCAGGACATGCAGGCGCTGAGGGAGATGGTCACTCACACAGGAAAGGATCTCGGCCATTGAGGACGCTATTGCTCCTGTCCCAGCCTCCATATCTGACCTTACCTCTCAGCTGGAGCTCAGTAGGCAAAAGGCTGATGACTTAGAAAATAGACTGAGAAGGAATAACATATGTATAATCGGCATGCCTGAGAGATCGGAGGGGTCTGCTCCTGGGGCCTTTGTGGAACAGTGGCTTAAGGACTCTCTGATGCCCCATTTTCTATTGCCTTTACGTTGGAGCGGGCGCATCGCGTCCCTGTGAAACCGCCTCCTCCTGGGGCCCCTCCAAGGCCTTTGCTGGTCCGCATCTTGAGCTGCACTGATCGTGACCTCGTCCTTCGTTTGGCTCGGAGGGCCCCTGACCTCATTTATGACAATGCCAAAGTCTCCATATTCCCAGACTTCTCAGCAGATCTACAATGTTGGAGGGCTACTTTTGTGGAAGTTAAGAGAAAGCTGTGAGACCTGGGAAATGCCTATTCCATTGTTTACCCGGCCAGACTTCGAGCGGTTGACTGAGAATGCACCATTTTCTTCACCGAACCCGGAAAAGCTGCTGATTTGGTGCGCTGCCAGAGAGGATCCCCTCATCGCTGAACTCTCCTGCTGATGTTGCCTGTCCTGCCCTTCATGGCCGCATGACTCTGCTCCTGATGAGTACCCCCTCCCCCCCCTTCTTCCCCTCTTTTTCCTGTCCCCCCCCCCCCCCCCTTTACCTATTGCTCTTCCCTATCCTACCCCACTGGGAAGCCGGCTATCCTGGGGCTGTGTGCCCCTGACCGTGGAAGTTTTGATCCTGCCAATTTTCTCAAATGGGCCCGTAGTGGGGCATCCCCCCACTACCTTTGCACGGGCTCCCCCGTATGGCCTAGAGCTGAAATGGTCCTATTTCACCTCCTTGTCTTTGACTATGGACGTTTCTGTTTCGTTTTGAGTTTACCGGTTTCACATTCCCCAGTGATTCCTGTTTCCTGTGCCTTCCCCTTCCTTTTTTTGATGGCTGATCTACGTTTTTTGTCGTGGAAAATTAGGGGCATGGGTTCGTCTAAAAAGAGGGCGCTGTTTTTTTCTCATGTTCGTAGATATAATCCACACATTGTATGTCTCCAAGAGACCCACATGATGCCTGCTAATCTGGGGGTGTTTAGAAAACCGTGGGTTCAATGGGCTAGTCACTCATGCCATTCCACCTACTCGAGGGGGGTTTCCCTGCTTGTTCATAGGTCACTGAGGTGGGAGGTGGATCAGTTAAGTGTGGACTCTCTGGGTCGCTATGTTTTCGTTCATACTTTTATTGACAATACTCCTTTTGTCTTACCAGGTATTTATAATCCCCATCCGGCCACACTGGAGTTGCTACATCTCGCGGTTACTTTTGCAGCGGGGTTCCCCCATGCTAGAGTGATCTGTTTGGGGGACTACAATCTCACCTCTGACCCTGACCGTTTTCATGTGCCAACTCCACTGTCTTCGACGCCTCATCCTACTCCCTTTTCCTCTTTTCTGTTTGAGGTGGGTTGGCTAGACATTTTTAGATGTAAATTCCCCCGGCTAAGATTGTATTCATGCTATTCTATTGGATGTAATGCTCTATCACGCATTGATCTAGCTTGTTGTAATCCCCTTTTTTTTTTCTTCCTGGTGTCTAACATATCTTTTGGGGCCCGAGCAATCTCCGACCACTTCCCTTTGTTGGTGGAGCTTTTGCTGTCTCGAGTCCTATGTTCGGAGATAGAAGGTGCATCCTTTCTGGCTACAGCTGATTGGCCCTCACGATCGGATCCCTGACCAACTCCAAACATTTCTTCAGGTAAACCAACCTTCCGGTGATGCTATTCTTGTATGGGACACCCTCAAGGCTTATCTGAGAGGTTGCTTAAAATCTACTATTTCCTACATTAAGAGGGAGTCATCAATTAGGGAAACAGAGCTGGCCCGCACTTGCGTAGACCTGGAGGCTGCCTATGATGCCGATTCGACTGAATCTAATAAGCATGCCTGGCTTACTACTGGTAGACAGTGCCGATCATGAATACATGAAAAGTTTCACCCCCAGATGAACAAAGCAAACTGTGCATGCATGGCCAGTGTTCATTCTTTGAAGTAACAATTTCTCCAAGTTCTTGTCATTTATCCCAAGTCCCTCTGATCAGCTTGTTATCCTTTGTCCTGTGATTAGAAGATAACCTTGGGAGATGGGAATACCCCTTTCGTTTGTACAGCTCATCTGTGTATGTATGTCACTAGATGGCACTGCTTTGTTATTAGAGATAAAACCCCACGCCTTGCCAAGTGATCCTCATGGTCCCACTCATTAATAGATGCATCACGTTGCAGAAAACGTCTGTCAGTGTGTATCTAGCTCGAAACAGCAATAAGCGAACAAGAAATGTACTGTTCTTTAAAAGTAATAAGGAAGAGGCTGCCAAGTTCACCCACATGCATGTATAATTATCTTTGTGTACACATTTATCAGATTTGTTGAATTTAATTGATGCAATGTATCAAGCTGCTTGGAAACTAAATGAACAGTGTATAGCAGGGCGCATACATATTGTTGTTGTAAATGTTGCTCAACCTGCTAAATTTATTTAGGAGAATCTTGACAGAACATAGCTCATAGGTAGTACTCTATAGTGGTAGACATAGATAAGGGAGAAATTTGAGTAAGGTGCAGCGTGAGTGGATTTTGAATATTGTCAACTGACCACTCTTCCTCTGAATAGGTTTTGATAAATCTCCCCCATTATGCCTATACAGTGCTTACACACTATTTAAAAAAAAAAATACATGCCACAAAAACTGCATCATGGAGTAAAAAGGTTAAAAAAAAAAAAAAAAAACATTCCAAACAAAAGTGGTCTGTTCATAAAGCACATAAAGCATGTCAACTAAGAGTTATGCTAGACCCCAAACATACGTCAAAATGCACCCAGAAATGGATGGCACCAAAGTGCTGGAGAGTTCTGAAATGGCCAGCAATGAGTCCAGATCTAAATCCCATTGAACACAAGTGGAGAGATCTTTAAAAGGGTACTCTGGTGCTAAGACATCTTATCCCCTATCCAAAGGATAGGGGATAAGATGTCAGATCGCCGGGGTCCCGCTGCTGGGGACCCCTGGGATCTACCATGCTGCACCCACCTTTAGCAGCTTCTGGAACCGCTGGAGGTCCTCAGGCTGAGTCCATCTCGACCACGAGGACGGAGCATAGTGATGTCACGGCTCCGCCCCCGTGTGATGTCATGCTCCGCCCCCCTCAATGCAAACCTATGGGAGGGGGCGTGACAGCTGTCACGCCCCTCCAATAGACTTGCATTGAGGGGGTGGAGCATGACGTCAAAAACTCCATTGGCAATCCTCAGACCCAAAATCCATTGATCCATCAGATTTCATGATGCCTTGCATACATTCAAGGCACCCAGTGCTAGAGGCAGCAAAACAACCCCAAAACATCATTGAACCCTCAACATATTTCACAGTAGGTACTGTGTTCTTTTCTTTTGTAGGCGTCAATCCATTTTTGGTGAACAATAGGGTGATGTGCTTTACCAAAAAGCTCTATCTTGGTCTCATCTATCCACAAGACGTTTTCCCAGAAGGATATTGGCTTACTCAAGTTCTTTTTGGCAAAATGTAGTCTTGCTTTTTTATGCCTCTTTGTCAGCAGTGGAGTCCTCCTGGATCTCCTGCCATAGCATTTCATTTAATTTAAATGTCGACGGATAGTTCACACTGACACTGATGCTCCCTGAGCCTGCAGGACAGCTTAAATATCTTTGGAACTTGTTTGGGGCTGCTTATCCACCATCCGGACTATCCTCCATTGACACCTTTCATCAATTTTTCTCTTCTATCCAAGCCCAGGGAGATTAGCTTCAGTGCCATGGGTTGCAAACTTCTTGATAATGTTGCGCACAGTAGACAAAGGCAAATTTAGATCTCTGGAGATGGACTTGTACCTTGAGATTGTTAATATGTTTCCACAATTTTGGTTCTCAAGTCCTCAGACAGTTCTCTTCTCATCTTTCTGTTGTCCATGCTTACTGTGGCACACACAGATATACAATGCAAAACTGAGTGAACTTCTCTCCATTTTATCTGCTTTCAGGTGTGATTTGTATATTGCCCACACCTGTTACTTTCCCCAGGTGAGTTTAAAGGAGCATCACATGCTTGGAACAATTTAATTTTTCCACAATTTTGAAAGGGTGCCAATAATTTTTTCCAGGCCATTTTAGAAGTTTGGTGTGACATTATGTCCAATTTGCTTTTTTCCTCCCTTTTTTAGTTTAGTTCCAATACACACAAAGGGAATAAACATATGTATAGCAAAACATGTGTTACTGCAATCCTTTTCTGTGAGAAATACTTCGTAAATGTTGGCACCCCTGAAATGTTTCAAGAAAATGGCTATGACTGTATACGTCCATGCCTACTTTAATTCTGCTGTGATGTAAGCTCTGCAACCATGACATTGACAGCTTGTATAATGTACAGCACTGTTTCTCAACATATGTATTCTCCAGCTGTTGCAACTCCCCCTATTATTACCCCAGTATCTACTAGCACCAGGGGTACTGGGACAAATCTGGTACGGTCAGGCTTGTAGCATAAAAAAAATATGCTCTGGAACTGAACAGTAGCAGGCTGGCATTATTTAAGCGAGAGAGAGACCAAATTACACCATTGGTAACGCCAGGTTGCTACTGATTGGTTTGTATTTCGCTTGTTATGAAAATATGGAAAACACATTTTATTCATTTATTTATGAAAAAGATATTGTAGTATCAAGCTTTTCCCAGTACCCCTAGTACCAGTGCATACTTGGATAATAATGGAGGGGGTTAGCATCAGCTGTTTTACAGGGTAACGTTAAGCCCCACTTAGTAACGCCATCTTATAAACCAAAAATCAGTAATAAAAACCACACACACAAAGTTTAAAAAATAGTTTATTAAAATAACTCCCCGACCACCATTCGACCACTGTTTTAGTTCCGGAGGGAAAACCGCAAACGGGGCAAAAATGAGCCGATCGGAGTCAGCATTACACTTTGGTCGGCTCATTAAAATGAATTTCATACGGGTGGAATACTGCAGGGATACGGGAGCACCCGGCTTTGGCTACCCCGTATGCAGTCCCGTAATGCTGAAAATGTGATGTGAAAGCAGCCTTAAAGGGGTTCTCTGGTGGTAAACAAATGTTTTCAAATCAACTGGTGCCAGAAAGTTAAACAGATTTGTAAATTACTTCTGTTTAAAAATCTTAATCCAGAGTAAAAGCAAATCCCCATAGCAAACCTCTCCTCTGGACAGTTCCTGACATGGACAGGTGGCAGCAGAGAGCACTGTGGTCAGACTGAAAAAAAATACACAACTTCCTCTGAAGCATACAGCAGCTGATAAGTACTGAAAGGATTAAGATTTTTCAATAGAAGTAATTTACAAATCTGTTTTCTGGCACCAATTGATTTGAAAAAACTTTCTGGCACCAGTTGATTTGGGGAAAAAAAAGTGTCCCCACCGGCGTACCTCTTTAACGACGCAGGATGTATATTTACGTCCAGCGCCAGCTCCCGGGATATATAACGCGGGGTCACGCGGTGATCCCACATCATATCGGGTCAGTCCCGGTGGCCATCAATGGCCGGGACCCGCGGCTAATACCGGACATCATCGATCGAGGTGATGCCCGGTATTAACCCTTCAGACGCGGCATCGAAAGCATCCCGGCAGCTCAGTCTGTGAAATTGCAGCGTCCCGAACAGCTTGCAGGACACAAGGAGGATCCCTACCTGCCTCCTGCGTGTCCGATCACCGAATAACTGCTCCGTGCCTGAGATCCAGGCAGGAGCAGTCGAGCGGCGATAACACTGATATATGCCATGTTAATGCATGGCAGTGATCAGTGTAGTAAATCAGTGTGTGCAATGTTATAGCCCCCTATGTAGGCTATAACATTGCAAAGAAAAAGTGTTAATAAATGTGATTTAACCCTATGTAAATAAAAATAAATATAAACATATGTGGTATCGCTGCATGCATATATGTCCGAACTCTAAAAATATATAATTAATTCAACCACACGGTCAATGGTATACACAAAAAAAAAATCCAAAATAGCGTTACTTTTTATCCCATTAAAAAATGTATAAAAAGCGATCACTAAGTCAGATCAAAACAAAAATGGTACCAATAAAAACTTCAGATCACGGCGCAAAAAATTAGCCCTCATACATCCCCATATGTGGAAAAATAAAAAAGTTATAGGGGGTCAGAAAAGGACATTTTTAACCCCTTAAGAACGCAGGGTTTTTCCGTTTCTGCATTTTTTCCTCATCACCTTCTAAAAATCATAACGCTTTCAATTTTGCACATAAAATTCCATTTGATGGCTTATTTTTTGCACCACCAATTCTACTTTTCAGTGACAGTCAGTTTACCCAAAAATCCACGGCGAAACGGAAAAAATAATTCATTGTGCGACAAAATTGAAGAAAAAATGTCATTTTGTTACTTTTGGGGGCTTCCGTTTCTAGGCAGTGCATTTTTAGGTAAAAATGACACCTTATCTTTATTCTGTAGGTCCATACGGTTACAATGATACCCTACTTATATAGGATGGATATTGTCGTACTTCGGAAAAAAATCATAACTACATGCAGGAAAATTTATATGTTAAAAATTCTCATCTTCTAACCCCTATAACATTTTTTTTTTCCGCGTCCAGGCCGATAGGAGGACTCCTTTTTTGCGCCGTGTTCTGAAGTTTTTATCGGTGCTATTTTTCTATTGATCGGACTTTTTGATCGCTTTTTATTTATTTTTTCATGATATAAAAAGTGACCAAAAATACACTATTTTGGATTTTTTCTTGCGCGTTCGCCATTGACCGTGCGATTTAATTAATGATATATTTTTATAGTTTGGACATTTCCGCATGCGGCGATACCACATATGTTTATTTTCATTTACAGAGTTTTTTTTTCTTTTATGGGAAAAGGGGAGTGATTCAAACTTTTATTAGGGAAGGGGTTAAATGACCTTTGTTAACTTTTTTTTTTTTTCACTTTTTTTTTTTTTTGCAGTGCTATAGCTCCCATGGGGACCTACAACACTGCACACACTTATCTCTTATGCTGATCACTGCAAAGCCATAGCTTTGCACGGATCAGTGAGATAGGGGCTTGATTGCTCAAGCCTGCAGCTCAGGCCTGGAGCAATCAATCAACAATCAGACCACAGAGACAGGTAAGGAGACCTCCGCTTGCGTCCTAGGTTTTTCTTCAATTTTGTCGCACAATGATTTTTTTTTTCCTTTTTCACCATGGATTTTTGGGTAAAATGACTAATGTCACTGCAAAGTAGAATTGGTGGCACAAAGGTCCTTAAGGGGTTAATCATAAAAAAAAAAAAAAATCAAAAACAACTCTTCTTATCCTGAAGTCCGGTTTCTTTCTGTACTAAAAAAACAAACAAACAAGATATTAACTAAACAAATAAAAATTATAAACAATAAAACATACAATATTACTATCATACATTACAATTATACTTAAAGTAGTAGCTGTGGTGATCAGGATAGATTTTCTGTCATAATGTAAAGCCAACAAGCTCATTCAGACACTATATCGCATATTCTCTGTGATGTCACATTTACCTGCTTAATGGTCACAATATTTTCCAGTCACACATGCCATATTTTACTGCATATAAGGACAATCTTTACCTATTCTCCATGTACTTTAGAACTTCATAGATTAGCTAGTGACTGGTTCACTCCTGTATGTAAACTTTTTTATTTATAAAATATGGATGGACCATTGTATCAATAAAGCCCTTATGCCTTCTGTCTCAACCCCATTCCTCGTAGTCTGTAAGCTCTAGCGAGCAGGGCCCTCACTCCTTCTGTTTGAATACCGTGTTTCTCAGAAAATAAGACCGGGTCTTATATTCATTTTAGTCACCAAAAACACACTAGGGCTTATTTTCAGGGTAGAACTTATTTATTTACATGTGATGGGCGCAGCTCTGCTCCCCAACATCCCCCCCCCCCCCCCCCCCGCCGGTTTATCAGCCCAGCGATGCACCCATCGGGGGGCTAATCATACCGTATGTCACCCTCGAGCGCTGCTTCTCTCTCCCCCCCGCCAAATAATTATAAGTCGCTGCACTGTACTTGTAAAGTAGCTTGAGCATGAAGGGCCCACATATACACCTAAATGTATTTTATGTAGCACACACCTCTATACTTCCAAACACTGGCCAATACCTTTGCGCCAAAAGAGCAGTTAAGTATTCCTGTGCCCGGGCTGCAAATATTAAAAAACAAACTTTAACTTGCCTTCGTCCTCCGTTCCCGCGTTGCTAAGGAACCGGCCTCATGGTCCCTCCGCTGTTCTCGCTGCGGTCCTGGGGATGGGAACGTCACAGAGCCTCCAGCTTATCACCGGCCGCAGCGATGTCCCACCTTGGCCGATGATGGGCTGAGCCAACTGTCATGTAAGAAGCCGGCCGACTCCTTACAGTTGGCTCAGCCTATCATCGGCTGATAGGCTGAAGACTCTGAGACAGCACAACACCCGGAAGCAGCGAGAGCAGCAGAGAACAGTGAGGCCGGTTCCTTAGCAACGGGGGAACGGAGGACTAAGGTAAGTTAAAGTTTGTTTCTTAATATTTGCCGCCCGGGCATTGCCTAGATCAGTGGTCTTCAACCTACGGACCTCCAGATGTTGCAAAACTTCAACTCCCAGCATGCCCGGACAGCCAACGGGGTAGGGCTTATATTGCAGTCCACCCCCAATAATCCAGCTAGGGCTTATTTTCGAGGTAGGGTGTATTTTCGGGGAAACACAGTAGTTAGTGTGTAATAATATGTCTGATACTTGTCTTTATTTGTACCCCAAAATTGTAAAGTGCTGCAGAATCTGTTGGCGCTATATAAAATTGATTTTGCTACTCATGGTCTTTAACCCCTTAACGACGCAGGACGTATATTTATGTCCTGCGCCGACTCCCGCGATATGAAGCGGGATCGCGCCGCGATCCCGCATCATATCGCGTCGGTCCCGGCGCTAATCAACGGCCGGGACCCGCGGCTAATACCACACATCGCCGATCGCGGCGATGTGCGGTATTAACCCTTTAGAAGCGGCGGTCAAAGCTGACCGCTGCTTCTAAAGTGAAACTGAAAGTATCCCGGCTGCTCAGTCGGGCTGTTCGGGACCGCCGCGGTGAAATCGCGGCGTCCCGAACAGCTTATCGGACACCGGGAGGGCTCTTACCTGCCTCCTCGGTGTCCGATCGACGAATGACTGCTCCGTGCCTGAGATCCAGGCAGGAGCAGTCAAGCGCCGATAATGCTGATCACAGGCGTGTTAATACACGCCTGTGATCAGGATGAGAGATCAGTGTGTGCAGTGTTATAGGTCCCTATGGGACCTATAACACTGCAAAAAAAAAAGTTAAAAAAAAGTGTTAATAAAGGTCATTTAACCCCTTCCCTAATAAAAGTTTGAATCACCCCCCTTTTCCCATAAAAAAAATAAAACGGTGTAAAAAAAAAAATAAACATATGTGGTATCGCCGCGTGCGTAAATGTCCGAACTATAAAAATATATAATTAATTAAGCCGTACGATCAATGGCGTACGCGCAAAATAATTCCAAAGTCCAAAAAAGCGTATTTTGGTAACTTTTTATAACATTAAAAAATGAATAAAAAGTGATCAAAAAGTCCGATCAAAACAAAAATCATACCGATAAAAACTTCAGATCACGGCGCAAAAAATGAGTCCTAATACCGCCCCGTAGGTGGAAAAATAAAAAATTTATAGGGGTCAGAAGATGACATTTTTAAACGTATACATTTTCCTGCATGTAGTTATGATTTTTTCCAGAAGTGCGACAAAATCAAACCTACATAAGTAGGGGATCATTTTAACCGTATGAACCTACAGAATAATGATAAGGTGAAATATGCACGAAATATGCACTGCGTAGAAACAGAAGCCCCCAAAAGTTACAAAATGGCGTTTTTTTTTTTCGATTTTGTCGCACAATGATTTTTTTTTCCGTTTCGCCGTGCATTTTTGGGTAAAATGACTAATGTCACTGCAAAGTAGAATTGGCGACGCAAAAAATAAGCCATAATATGGATTTTTAGGTGGAAAATTGAAAGGGTTATGATTTTTGAAGGGTAAGGAGGAAAAAACGAAAGTGCAAAAACGGAAAAACCCTGAGTCCTTAAGGGGTTAATGAACACCAAAGTCCTACTACAATACAGCACAAACTCCCTTGTGTCCTAATGACACCCATTAGGGGAGTGCTACAAAATCCTGCCAAGGACAGGGAAACTCCACATAAATAGTGTACACAGAAAAAAATGGAGTTATAAACAACACCTTTAACCCCTTAAGGAATGAGCCCTTTTTCACCTTAAGGACTGAGCCTTTTTTGCAATTCTGACCACTGTCACTTTAAGCATTAATAACTCTGGGATGCTTTTACTGATTATTTTGATTCCGAGATTGTTTTTTCATGACATATTGTACTTTAACACAGTGGTAAATTTTCGTTGTTACTTGCTTCCTTTCTTGGTGAAAAATCCCCAAATTTCATGAAAATTTTGAAAATGTTGCATTTTTCTAAATTTGAAACTCTCTGCGTGTAAAGAAAATGGATATTCCAAATAAATTATATATTGATTCACAAATACAATATGTCTACTTTATGTTGGCATCATAAAGTTGACATGTTTTTACTTTTGGAAGACATCAGAGGGTTTCAAAGTTCAGCATCAATTTTCCAATTTTTCACAACATTTTCAAAATCTGAATTTTTCAGGGACCAGTTCAGTTTCGAAGTGGATTTGAGGGGGTCTTCAGATTAGAAATACCCCACAAATGACCCCATTATAAAAACTGCACCCCTCCAAATATTCAAAATGACATTCTGAAAATGTGTTAACCCTTTAGGCGTTTCACAGGAATAGCAGCAAGGTAAAGGAGAAAATTCAAAATCTTCATTTTTTACACTCGCAAGTTCTTGTAGACCCAGTTTTTTAATTTTTACAAGGGGGAAAATGAGAGAAATCTTCCTAAAATGTGTAACCCAGTTTCTCTCGAGTAAGAAAATACCTCATATGTGTATGTCAAGTGTTCGGCGGGCGCAGTAGAGGGCTCAGAAGGGAAGGAGCAACAATGGGATTTTGGAGAGTGAATTTTGCTGAAATGGTTTTTGGGGGGCATGTCACATTTAGGAAGCCCCTATGGTGCCATAACAGCAGAAAACCCCACATGACATACCATGCTGGTTTCCCCCCAACTTTTACAAGGGGTTACAGGAGAAAATGCCCCCCAAAATTTGTAACCCCTAATATTCTGAGTATGAAAATACCCCATGTGTGGACGTCAAGTGCACTGCGGGCGCACTACAATGCTCAGAAGAGAAGAAGTCACATTTGGCTTTTGGAAAGCAAATTTTACTGAAATGGTTTTTGGGGGGCATGTCGCATTTAGGAAGCCCCTATGGTGCCAGAACAGCAAAAAAAAACACACATGGCATACTATTTTGGAAACTACACCCCTCAAGGAACGTAACAAGGGGTACAGTGAGCCTTAACACCCCACAGGTGCTTGACAAATTTCCACTAAAGTTGGATGTGAAAATTAAACAGATTTTTTTCACTGAAATGCTGGTTTTACCCCAAATTTTTCATTCACAAGGGGTAATTGGAAAAAAAAGCCTCCAATATATGGAAATACCCCATATATGGATGTAAAGTGTTCTGCGGGCGAACTCCAATGCTCAGAAGAGAAGGAGCACCATTGAGCTTATGGCGAGAGAATTTGTTTGGAATGGAAGTCAGGGGCCATGTGCGTTTACAAAGCCCCCCGTGGTGTCAGAACAGTGAACACCCCCACATGTGACCCTATTATAGAAACTACACCCCTCACAGAATTTACTAAGGGGTGCAGTGAACATTTACACCCCACTGGCGTTGACAGATGTTTGGAACAGTGGGCTGCGCAAATGAAAAATTAAATTTTTCATTTTCACGGACCACTGTTCCAAAAATCTGTCAGACACTTGTGAGGTGTAAATTCTCACTGCACCCCTTATTACAATATGTGAGGGGTGTAGTTTCCAAAATGGGGTCACATGTGGGGGGGGGGTCCACTGTTCTGGCACTATGGGGGCTTTGTAAACACACATGGCCTTCAATTTCAGACACATTCTCTCTCCAGAAGCCCAATGGCGCTCCTTCTCTTCTGAGATATTGGGGGGCTTTTTTCCTATTCTCCCTTGTGAAAATGAAAAATGTAGGGTAACACCAGCATTTTAGTGACATTTTTTTTTTTTTCATTTTTACATCCAACTTTAACGGAAATTTGTCAAACACCTGTGGGGTGTTAGGGCTCACTATACCCCATTGTTACATTCCGTGAGGGGTGTAGTTTCCAAAATGGGGTCACATCTGGGTATTTATTGTTTTGTGTTTATGTCAGAACCGCTGTAAAATCAGCCACCCCTGTGCAAATCACCAATTTAGACCTCAAATGTACATGGGACGCTCTCACTTCTGAGCCATGTTGTGCGCTCGCAGAGCACTTAACGCCCACATATGGGGTAGTTCTGTACTCAAGAGAAATTGTGTTACAAATTTTGGGGGTCTTTTTTTCCTTTTACCGCTTGTGAAAATTAAAAGTATGCGGCAACACCAGCATGTTAGTGTAAAAAAATTTTTTTTTTACACTAACATGCTGGTGTAGACCCCAACTTTTCCTTTTCATAAGGGGTAAAAGGAGAAAAAGACCCCCAAAATTTGTAACACAATTTCTCCCGAGTACGGAGATACCCCATATGTGGCCCTAAACTCTTTCCTTGAAATACGACAGGGCTCCGAAGTGAGAGAGCTCCATGTGCATTTGAGGACTAAATAGGGTATTTGAATCCGCCACAAAAATACCCTACGGCACTGTTTCCCAAACAGGGTGTCTCCAGCTGTTGCAAAACTCCCAGCATGCCTTGACAGTCAGTGGCTGTTGACAATACTGTGAGTTGTTGTTTTTCAACAGCTGGAGGCTCCGTTTTTGAAACACTGCCGTACAATACATTTTTTTTTTTTTTTATTGGAGTGTGTGTGTGTGTGTGGGGGGGGGGGGGGGGGGGACGGGGACGGGGACGGGACTAGGGGTATGTGTATATATAGTGTTTTACCCTTTATTATGTGTTAGTGTAGTGTTTTTAGGATACATTCACACGGGCGCAGGTTTATAATGAGTTTCTCGCTGGGAGTTTGAGCTGCAGCGGAAATTTTGCCGAATCTCAAACTTGCAGCAGAACTTGCTGTAAACCCTGTACATTCACATGGGGGGGGGGGGGGGGGGGGGGGCAAACCTCCAGCTGTTGCACAACTACAACTCCCAGCATGCACTGACAGACCATACATGCTGGGAGTTGTAGTTATGCAACAGATGGAGGCACATTGGTTGCAAAACACAGAGTTTGTTACTTAGCTCAGTGTTTCGCAACCAGTGTGCCTCCAGCTGTTGCAAAACTTAAACTCCCAGCATGTACAGTCTCTCAGTGCATGCTTGGAGTTGTATTTTTGCAACAGCTGGAGGCACACTGGTTGCAAAACACTGAGTTAGCTAACTAACTCAGTTTCACAACCAATGTGTGTCCAGCTGTTGCAAAACTGCAACAATCAGCATGCATTGACAGCCGAAGGGCATGCTGGGAGTTGTAGTTTTGCAACAGCTGGAGGCACACTGCTACAACTCCCAGCATGCCCTTTGGTAGTCTCTGCATGCTGGGAGTTGTAGTTTTGCAACATCTGGCTGCACACTTTTCATAGAAAAAAAGTGCCTCCAGCTGTTGCAAAACTACAACCCCCAACATGCACAGACTACCAAAGGGCATGCTGGGAGTTGTATTTGGAACTCCAGCTGTTGCAAAACTACAACTCCCAGCATGCCCTTTGCCTGTGCATGCTGCGATTTGTTGCTAAGCAACAGCAGGAAGTGATCAGGCCTCACCTCCTGCTGTATCCTTCTGCTGGGACCACCACCGTTGCTGCCGCCGATCCTGTTGCTCCTGTTGCCGCCACCGATCCCGAGGGGACCCCCGCCAGACCAGGGCAGGAGACCCCCGCAGACGCCGATCTCCGCCATCTTCGCCGTCCCAATCGCCGCTCAGCAGGGTCGTGATTGATCGGTCGTTCCGACCGATCACGTGATCGTGAGGCGGCACCTGTGCCACCTCACTCTTGCTGGGTAAGGGTGAATGGGGCTGTCCCTTTTTTTCCGGGTCACCAGAGACCCGATTGACCCCGAAAAGCCGCAAATCGTTGGTCTGAATTGACAAACCCCCAGGGGTTTGCACGGGGTGCCTGCTGATAGATATCAGCAGTCACCCGGTCCGTTCCCTGGCCGGTGAGCGGCAGGGACCGGAATTCCCACGGGCGTATCGCCTTAAGGACGATACGGGTGTATTGTCCTTAAGGGGTTGATATAAATCTTTATTAAGAATGTTTTACATAAAAAACATGTATATGCAAGGATAAGGTAATGCAATGGAAATCCAATGCAAAGAAAATTGGTGCAGAGCAAATAATTTACATATAAATAGATCAAGCTATCCAGCTACTATATATAGCGCCCATGGAGTATATAGTTTACCACTGTGGGTTATCCATGCAGGAGCTATACATATAAGTACAAAATATTAGTGTACATCATTATATTACCTGAGGCTAATGCGCCACAGAGTGCACAGTAAAATGAAGTGATAACAAGAATAGTATATAAGAAATATCAATAGGATCTATGTATAACCTTACCCATGTGGGATAACCGACCCCTACGACCGTTTCGGTTTCCCTTTTTCAAGAGGTACTAACTATGTGAGTGGATGACGGTATATATGTGTTGTAATAATGATGCAAATTACCTGCAGCGGTGCTAGGATTCCGTCGGCACCTGCGTCATGCCGGAACAGAAGCTGGCCCCACTTTCGGCGTCTATGTCCAAATGCGCAGGACCGAGAAACAATGTTCCCGGGCATGCGCACTGGACCTCAGTCGCGTCAGTGGACCACGTCACTAGCAACAGACACGGCGCAGGCGCACTGGATAACACACTGCTGTAAACATATACTCAATGATCACTGCATTTACTGTGCACCCAGTTACATGCCTGGAGAACAAAAGAAGAGGAGCGTACAAGTGTATGGGTAAAATACAAAAATAAACAGCAAAACGTGAACACGCAAAAAACATTACTCCATTTGTAATATAACAGTGAACTATGCAGTTAAATTTACACCATTTGAAATATAAAGATGCCTATAAATAAGACAATAGGTAAGTATAATGTTACAATATCTAAGTGTTATATATAGAAACAATAAAGTGAAAATGTGATCATGTGACTAGATATACATATGCATACCAGCTACCTGAATAAATGAAAAACTAAATAGTGAAAAATTAGGAACTCTGTGAATAAGATACATATATGTTACAAAACTCCAGGCTGCAAAAGAAGGGGATTTATTGTAGATGGTAATATATTCTGTGTCATATAATGGGCTTACCTGCCGCCATATGCAGAGTAAATTAAAAAGGAAAAACTAAACTAAATAATGGAGGGAGACTTGTGCTGCTGAAGAGACTAAGGGAAAACAGATTATCAATAAAATCATATCTTCCCTAGTGTCCCTCAGCAGCACAATATGGGGATTTAGCAAGAAGAGAATATCCCATAGGGAAGGTCTCAACGCTTGGCAGAATAAAAAAAAACATGTCTGGGAAGAAAGCCTGGTCTCCATTCTATAGAAACGAAGAAAGGTTACTGGAGTGGACCAGGTAACCAGGTTCAATTGGGACTGAGCCTTTCTTAGCCCAAGAGGATCCTATCGCTCTGGTAGAGTGGGCTTTTATAAAAGCTGGGGGGTCTAACCCGTCCAGGACATAACAAAAATGTATGCAGTCATAAATCCATCTTGAGATGGTAGGTTTAGATGCCTTCCTGCCTCTATTAGAACCTTGAAACAAAATAAACAAGTTTTCATCTTTCCTGAAGCTAGATGTTCTTTCAAGGTAAGTTCTAAGACAGCGTACTACATCCAGATTCCTGAGGAGCTGATCTTCATTTTCTGGAATAGCAGGCAGAGCAATGACCTGGTTTGTATTACAAAAGGATGCACATTTTGGTAAGTGGGAGGAAACCTCAAAAGGACCTTGTCCTTGAGAAAAACCTTGTAAGGCTCTTTAGCTGAAAGAGCATGCAGCTTACCCACTCTCTTGGCTGAAGTAATAGCCAAAAGAAAAGCGGTCTTTAAGGAGAGAAGCTTCAAATTGATCTTCTGAATGGGTTCAAAAGGGTGGTCAGAAAACTTCTTCAAAACTAAGGGTAAATCCCGAGGTGAAACAGGACTTAAAATCCTAGGTCTTAGACGAGATAGCACTCTGACAAAAGCCTTGAACTCAGGAATTAGTAAAAGTATTTTCTGGCGAACTGCAGAAAGTGCTGAGATTTGTACCTTTTAAGTACTTGGTGACAGACCCTTATCAAACGCATCCTGAAGAAATTCTAAAATTTCAGGGTTGGAGGGTATAGAGGGATCAATACCGCTAGACACACACCAAGCCTGGAATATTCCTCAGATTCTGGGATAGGATCTATTGGTAGCCTCACTCCTTAAGTGGGCAAGTGTGTCTAAAACCCTTTCTGAATAGCCTTGGCAACTAAAAGGGTGCGATCAACCTCCATGCCGTTAGATTGTATGACCTGAAGCTGTGACAGACTTTTGTCCCTTGTGACACTAGATTCTGTTTGAGAGGAAGAGCCCAATACATCCCTCGACTCATTGATATGAGTTGGGCAAACCAGGATCTCCAGAATGGCATTATAGCAATTACAGAGACCTGATCCTGTTTGATCTTCCTAAAAACTTTCGGGATCATGGGCACAGGAGGGAACACATAGGCTAGACTTAAGGTCCAACGGATAGTCATGGCATCCACTGCAAAGGGATTGTCAATGGGGTACAGAGAACAGAACTTCTTGAGTTTTGCATTGTTGCTTGTGACCATCAACTCCATCTCCGGAGTACCCCACATCTTGGTCAAGTGTTGAAAAACTAATGGATCCAGTAACCACTCCCCCAGAATGACACGGTTTCTGGACAGAACGTCTGCTACCACATTCTGCTTTCCCTTTATGTGAACAGCGGATATCCTTGATACCCAATTCTCTGCCCATGACATGATCTTGCCTATTTCCTTGAGTAGGGGTCTCGATCTGGTACCCTCCTGCTTGTTGATATAATACATCCAACGCTATGTTGTCGGTTCTGATTTTGACTGCCTTGTTCTTGAGGCAGGGAGCAAAGTGAAGTAGAGCCAGATAGAGTGCCCTCAGTTCGCTGTCATTGGATGACATGACCATTTCTGCTGGCTTCCAAGTTCCTTGAACTGTCTTTTGAAGCATGTGGGCTCCCCAACTGATACCCGAGGCATCTGTTGTAAGTATGAACCAATCTGGCTCCACTAATTGCACGCCGTCTTTCAGGCGTATCCACCAAGCTAGGGAGCGCTGGACTGATGATGACAAAGTCATCTTGGTGTCTAGGCTGTTCAAATGGCTGAAAACCTCCATCTGAAGAGGTCTCAGCTGCCATAGTGCCCATGGAACAGCCTCCATTGTAGATTACATCAGTCCTAAGACCTTCATTAAAGTACTTATAGAGACCTGGCAAAGTCTGTGTATACACCTGACAACTGAAAGAAGATAGTCCTTCCTTTCTTGAGACAGGAACAGAATCATCTGAATTGTGTCGACGATGTAACCAAGAAACGATCCTCTGGTGGATGGGGATAGGTGAGATTTTTCCTGATTGACTATGCAGCCTAGACAATCTAGAAGTCTGACAGTTATTGCTGTATGACTCCTTAATAAGTCTCCTGACTCCGGGTATGGAATCACTCTTATTCCCTTTACCCATAAGATTGCAATAATTGCGGAAACTACCTTCGGAAAAACATAGAGGGCTGTTGATATTCCGAATGGCAGAACTCAGAACTGAAAATGAAAGAGTGTTCCCTGAACCCAAACTGCAATCCTTAGATGTGAAAACAAGCATCCTCCTGGTCCAAGGACACTAAATAATCCCCTCTCTGAAGAACCGTCTTCACTGTACGGATGGTCTCCATTCTGAATTTCTTCTTGACAATGAACTGGTTGAGGTACCTGAGATCTATGATCAACCTGCCTAGAAAAATGGTGAGAATACACCCCCCCCCCCCCCTTCCTACTTAGGAAGGGGGAACTGGTTCTACAGCCCTTAAAAGGAGATGTCTGGTACAGACTATTCCTATTCCATCCTGCTCGGGCAGCAAAATAAGAAAAAAAAAATAATAAATCACCTACCTTCCTATGTCCTCCCGGAGCTTCGCAACAGCTGATCGGTCGGCCGGGCTGCCTGCTTCCTACTTCCTTTAGCCCGAGACGTCACACAGCCCTTCAGCCTATCAGTGGCCGAGGTGGGATATTGCTGTGGCCGGTGATAGGCTGAAGTGCCGTGTGACATCCCGGGCTAAAGGAAGTAGGAAGCCGGCCAACCGATCAGCTGTTGCGGAGCTTAGGGGGAACGTAGGAAGGTAAGTGAAAGTATGTTTTCTCTTTTTTTGCAGCCTGGACAGGATGGAATAATCCGTACCGGACATTTCCTTTAACCCCTTAAGGACCAATACAAATAAACCTGTACGCCCCTGAAAGACCAGGCCTGTTTTTTCAAAGCGGGATGTCTGACTTTATTAGAGAATAACTCTGGTAACGTTTTGCCAATCACGATAATTCTGACATTGTTTTTTTGTCACAAGTTGTCCTTCATGTACATAGTAAAAGTAAGCCGATATCATTTGTAGTTTTTTTTTACAATCCAAAAAATCATGAAATTTTTACAAAAAATCACGATTTTTTGCTATTTTAACACTAGTAGGTTGCATATATAAGTACATTTTTTTATGTGCTATGCAAAGTTTGCAGAAATTAAAAGGTAGTAGAACATAGGAACACCCCCCCAAATGACCCCATTTTAAAAAACTAGACCCCTCAAGGTATTCTCTAGGGGGTACAGTGAGTATTTTAATACCATATTTTTTTGGCAGGCATTATTACAAAGTCATTGTTAAAATTCGAAATTTGCAATTTTTCACAAATGCATCATTTGGGGGGCATATTTTTTGTACATCACTTCTGATATTGAAAGAACTGCACCCTATATTTTATTTAGCTGCTTGTCCCATGTTCGGAAATACCCCCGCTTAGGCCATATATGGTTCCTTGGCAGCGTGGTAGGACTCAGAAGGAGAGGAGCGCTATTTGGCTTTCAGGGCAGAACAGTGCCCCCACCCCCACAAGTGACCCCATTTATATACCGCACTCCTACAAGTTATTGGCTGGACCAGGGACCTCTCTGATTGGTCCTTGGTCGGCTGGCAGTATAACGCGTCTGTCTGTGACAGTTAAGGCTCCTGATGGATATATCCGCCATGTTGTGGGAATAAGCACCCGCTCATGGCGAATATATCCATCACTGCTGCGGCTGGGTAGCTCAGTGTGTCCGCTCATGACTGCTGGCGGGAAATCCGCCGCTATGAGTGGACACACAAAGCTACCCAGCCACAGCAGGGAGCTCATTACCATGACTGCTGCATAATGTGTAGGATCACATGGTGCACATCCGCAGCATATTACATGCTGCGGATGTCCGCCAATGCGATCCTACACATTATGCATTTTTTTAATTAGATTCATTTATTTTTATTTTTAAAATTTTTTTTTTTTTTTACACTTTTATAAAATTTTTATTTATTTTTACACTTTTTAATGCTTTGGAATACTTAGTATTCCAAAGCATTGCAGTTATATGCTGCCTGCCAGTTTTCACATATTAGGACGTGCCTGGGGGTCTTTGTAGGACCCCCGGCTGCCCAGGTATGCAGCAGCACCCCGCGATGCTCCGGGGTGCTGCAGGAGAGACAGAGGGAGCCCCCTCCCTCTGTCAGAACTCCTTACAGCGCGCGGTCACTTCTCACCGCGGCTGTAAGGGTTAAACTGTCAGGAGTGAAGTGAACTTCACTCCCGGCAGTGTGGCAGGTCCAGGACAGCCGCGGCCACACACAGCACCCCGCGATCGCGATGCGGGGTGCTGCAGAGGAGACAGAGGGAGCTCCCTCCCTCTGTCATAACACTTACAGCCCGCGGTCACTTCCGACTGCGGCTGTAAGGGTTAAAACTGCCACTGCAGCAGTGCAGCAGGGTCCCGGCTGTGTGATACAGCAGGGTCCCGGCTGTGTGATACAGCCGAGTCCCTGCCGCGATCTCACGGGTGCACTGGGCAGCACCCACGAGAATAATGGATGAGTATAGACGTCCAGGTGCAGGAACGGCCGCCAACCTGGACGTCTATACTCGTCCATGGTCGTTATCGGGTTAAAGCAAGATGATCCAAAATAGACTCCTCCAGTATCTCCCTCTTTGAAGAACTCAACTGGGGAGAAACCAAAACACTCTCCCCAGGAATTTGATAGAGAGGAGGCAAGTACCCATTTGAAATTATAGATAGAACCCACTGGTCCTTTACTAACATTTCCAAAGCCAAAAGAAAATAATTGAGACATCCCCCTACAGGAAGATGCGACCCGTCAAAAATCAGACTTTTTTGTAGTATCCTTAGTGGCATCAGAACTCTGAATCCTCTACCACGGCCTGACTGCCGACCATGCCTGGATCTTGGAGGTGAATATTTGCGACTAATGGCTCTAAGTACAGCTAGTATTCAAATTGGAGCCATCCTCTGCAGGCAATATGGTCCTCTTGGATAATTTTGATAGAGCAAAATCCACCTTCGGTGGCTCTAACCAGGAGGAGGCATGCTCTTCCGATACAGGATAGAGTGCAAAACATTTTGGCGCGTAAAGGAGCTTTCTCTGGATTTTTGAACTATTCATAAGGGCCTTCTTGGCTTCAACCAGAGAAAAAAACTCTCGGTCCTCTAGAAGTAAAGGGGCCTCTTCATCCACTGGCAGACCATCAGTCTGAACGAGCTTTATTAGCTTCTAAATTCTTTCTATAGGAAAGTATGGGAAGATAATATTTCCTACTACCATAAATTCCTAGCCTAAAGGCAAGGAAGAATCCTTCCTAGGTCTCTTGAGACTTAGACTGAGAAAAAGGCATCTTATCTTCAAGCTTTTTAATAGATTCTTAAACTCACATGACCACATCCCTGATAGCTGGCTCATCAGAATCCATGGGGTTCGGCCGACAAAGCACACAGTCGGCATAGGCATAGTCATCCGGAATCGGATTGTCACATCTATGGCAGGTGATATGCCTGCATTTAGAAATGGCTTTACCACTCCCAGTATTGCCAGCAGAACCTGAAAAATAAGGAATCTGAAAAAGAGAGAAAAATTTAAAAACTTTCCCCTAGAAGGAGAAAAATCTGCCTACACTTACAAAAGAGAAAAGCGTGACACAAGAAGCAAAGGTTCAGTAACTCTCAGCGCTGGAGCAAGAAAGGCATGTCTTGACAGCAAGAGGGAAAGGTAGCAAATGGCCAGGGTTTAAATAAGCCCAATAGCGCCAAAAACAAAGAAATCCACGCCCCCCCGAAATTTTATTATTTAAAAAAAAAGGGAAAATGTAGGAAGAACTGAAGGAATATACTACCAAAAGGTAGAATCTATACAACTTAAACTAAAAGTTAAAAAATTCTAAACAGAAAAGGAACTGTAGAAGGAAAAACTAAACTGGAAGTGACAACACTTCCGGTCACGGCTCCCTACTCAAGAAAGTGCAGAGCGCTACATCTACGCAGCGCAGCAGTATCACACAAGCAGAGAACACAGGCACAAGGCATCCTGAGGTGCAGGGGACCACCATGGATGCATGAAGGACATAAATAAAACTCTGCATATGGCAGCAGGTAAGCCCGTTATATGGGCTTGGGGGCAGGGGACCTTAATTAATTGATTTATTTATTAAAATTCCCTATGTCCCGTGGGCGCACAGGGGCGTGAGACACCCCATATTGTGCTGCTAAGGGACACCAGGGAAGTTACAGATTGATAAATTAACCCCTTAATGACCACGGACGTAAATGTATGTACTGGTTTGGCGGGACTTACTGCACCAGGATGTACATTTACGTCCTGTGTATGACCACGAGCATCGGAAGGGTGCTAGCGCCATACACGGCAGGTTCCGGCTGCTAGCAGCAGCTGGGAACCCGCCCATAATGGCCGACATCCACGATTGTGCGGATGTCCGCCATTAACCCCTCAGATGCCGTGATCAATACAGATCACGGCATCTGCGGCATTGCGGTACCTTGATTGGATGATCGGATCGCCCGCAGCGCTGCCGCGGCGATCCGATCATCCAGCATGGCGGCCGGAGGTCCCCTCACCTTGCTCCGTCCGCCTCCCGGGGTCTTCTGCTCTGGTCTGAGATCGACCAGACCAGAGCAGAAGATTGCCGATAATATTGAGCAGTGCTGTGTCCTATGCATAGCACTGCACAGTATTAGCAATCAATGGATTGCTATAGATAGTCCCCTATGGGGACATAAAAAGTGTAAAATAAAAGTTGAAAAATGTAAAAATAGAAAGTAAAAAAAAGTGAAAAAATCTCCTCCCCCGATAAAAATGAAAATTGTCCATTTTTCCCATTTTACCCCCAAAAAGCGTAAATTTTTTTTTAATAAACATATTTGGTATCGCCGCATGCGTAGATGTCCGTACTATCAAAATATAATGTTAATTATCCCGTACGGTCAATGGCGTAAACGTAATAAATAAAAAAAAAGTCCAAAAATGCAGCTTTTTGGTCACATTTTATAAAAAAAAATTAATAAAAAATGATCTAAAAGTTGTATATATGCAAATGTGGTACCTAACAAAAGTACAGATGACGGTGCAAAAGATTAGCCCTCATACCGCCCTATATACGGAAAAATTAAAAAGTTATATGTGGTCAAAATAGGGCGATTTTAGATTACTAATTTTGTACAAAAAGTTTTCGATTTTTTTTTAAGCGGTACAAAAATATAAAAGTATCTAGCCATGGGTATCATTTTGATCGTATTGACCCACAGAATAAAGAACACATATCATTTTTACTGTAAATTGTACAGTGTGAAAACGAAACCCTCCAAAATGTGCAACATTTTGGTTTTCATTTAAATTTCCTCCCTAAAAATATTTTTTTTTGGGTTCGCTGTACATTTTATGGTAAAATGAGAGGTTTCATTACAAAGTACAATTGGTCACGCAAAAAACAAGCCCTTATATGGGTATGTAGATGGAAATATAAAAGAGTTATGGATTTTAGAAGGCGAGGAGGAAAAAACTAAAACGCAAAAATAAAATTGGCCTGGTCCTTAAGGTGAAAATGGGCTTGGTCATTAAGGGGTTAAGGAGGTCTGGGCCCGGTTTTAGACACGCTCCCTGGCGAAGCACTGTTGAGCGAAACAATCGTTGGGGGTCACATATGTTCCACGAGGGGTCTTCTTTACATGGCAGACATTGTGGTTGGTCAGGAATTGCATTTGTGTAACATTTACTTATCATATGTATCCTCTTTTTTGCACTTTTCTCCTGTGTTTTTTTGTGGGTGGGAGAGGCGTGCTGATGTTTTTATTGTCTCTATGTATTTGTTTTTTCAATAAAAAATCATGTTATTTGTATACTATTTTGCAATTTGTGCAATTTCTTTTGGGGTATAATTTATAAATCTTTATAGAACATGTTTAACATTTTTCCCACTTAATTTGCCTGTCATTTTCTTCATCTGTAATATCATTCTTTCCCTTATTTTCATATACCATACAGGCTTTAATGTCCGTATTTTGATGGTAATGGTGTATTTTTCATCTTAGGTGGTTATGACTTGGCAAGAAATGCCATATGTGTCTACTAAATTTCAGAAAGTGTCACTAAATTATATATTTTTTTCTGAGGGTCTATTCACACGTACAGTATTCTGCGCAGATTTGATCCTGCGCATCAAATCTGCACATGAAATCTGCGCAGAATACTGTACGTGTGAATAGACCATTAAAGGTTAAATACTTGTTTACCGGGTATATGTTTAAAATATTTTTGGAAATCTTTAAAAAAAAAAAATGTCACTTGTCAGAAAATATGAAAAATAATTATTAAAGTTTTTTTTATATATCACTGTTGACCAGTAGAGGAAGCTAAAATGAGAATGTGAATAGAAGGTAACGTAAAACTTGGCTACTGCAAACTTGACCCACCCTCTCCCTGCTGGTGACCTCACACCTCCCTTCCTTTTGGGTCTGTGCAAGAGAAGGGGGAGAAATTCCACTGTGCCGTGCCATCTTGTTGGTGACTGAACAGTGGTAAAGTACAGCTACTACAAATTAATGGTATAATTATTTATATATATATATATATATATATATATATATATATATATATATACATATACAGTCAAGTAGAAGCGGCACACCAGTATACCAATGAAAGCGTGGGTTTATTCACACATCTGTGCAGAAAAGCTACGTTTCGGCTCAACAATAGAGCCTTTCTCAAGCATGCTTGAGAAAGGCTCTATCATTGAGCCAAAACTTAGCTTTTCTGCACAGATGTGTGAATAAACCCACGCTTTCATTGGTATACTGGTGTGCCGCTTCTACTTGACTCTACATGTTATTTGGGAGTTGGTCGGTTCCCGAAGCTTGGCACCCGGGCGGATCTGGAATCCTGGTGCACGGTGCTCCCCCTGATCTATTATTGCTATATATATATATATATATATATATATATATATATATATATATATATACTGCTGTGGATTTTCCAGGTAAAAAATTGTGTAGCATATTACAATACGAGTGGATGACATTTTCACAGAGCTATTCTATGGTTCACAGTCTAGTGTAAACATCTCCCCCTACAGTCTGCAGTGACCCAGTAAGGGACAAACGTAGTCAGTGATGCACGCACGTTCAGTACAAAGACACATGCAGACTCTAAACTGAGCATACATGACTGTACTGAGACACACATGCACACTCAGTACAGTCAGGTACACAAATATTCTTAGTACAGAGACACATTAATATGCACGCTCAATACAATCAGATACATACGCACACTCAGTACAGAGACACATGCACGCTCTGTACAGTCAGGTACACATGTACACTTAGTACAAAGATACTAGCACATGCATGCTCAGTAGAGACACATGCACGCTCAATACAGTCAGGTACACACATATGCCAAGTACAGAGACACACACATGCTTAGTACAGGTCAGGTACACCCGTACGCTCAGTACAGCAACACATACACATGGACAAGTACATAAGTATGCTCAGTACAGAGACATGCACACATAGTACAATTAAGTATATATGTCTGCTCAGTACAGTCAGGTACACATGTACGCTCATACAGAGACACATGCACACTCAATACAGTCAAGTACACATGTACGCTCATACAGGGACACATGCACACTCAATACAGTCAGGTACACATGTAAGCTCATACAGAGACACATGCACACTCAATACAGTCAGGTACACATGTACGCTCATACAGAGACACTTGCACACTCAATACAGTCAGGTACACATGTATACTAAGTACAGAGACATGTACACTCAGGGACACACATATGCTCAGTACAGTAAGGCACACCTGTACTCTCATACAGAGACATGCACATGCAAGCTCAGTACAGTCAGGAACACGCATATACTCAGTACAGAGATACATGCCTACACACACTCAGTACAGTCTGGTACCAAGGTACGCTCAGTACAGAAATAAAATGTATATGCACGCTCAATACAGTGAGGTGACTGGAGAATAACACATTATATAACAGCAGAATAGTTAGTGCAGCTTTAGAGGTGACTGGAGGATAAGACGTCATGTAAAAGCAAATTAGTGAGTGCATGCAGCTTTGGAAGTGACTGGAGGATAAGATTAGATAACTGCAGACTAGTGAGTGCAGCTTTGAAGGTGACTGGAGGATAACACGTTATATAACAGGAGAATAATAAGTGCAGCTTTGGAAGTGACTAAAGGATAAGACGTTATATATAAGCAGAATAGTGAGGACAGCTTTGGAGGTGACTGGAGAATTAGACGTGTTGTAACAGCAGAATATTTAGTACAGCTCTGGAGGTGACTGGAGGATAAGATTTAACGTAATGGTAAAATATGACTACAGATTTGGAGAAAGTGGGGACAGCACCTAAATAGTTTACAGGGGGTGAAAGAGATAGAACAGTATGCTTCTCCACAGTGAGGCTATGTTCACACGATGGAATTTCTGTGTGCAATTCCATATGATATCAATGGGATTCTGCTGCACTTAGCACATGGGGGAATTTCTACTGCAGTTGTTTCTGCTGCAGAAATCTTGAATACAGACTCCGCAGAAAGAATAGACATGTCTGTTATTTCTGTGGATCCTGCACGGAAATGCATTGCTGTCTATGAAACGAGGCATTTCTGAGCTTTCCTAGCACCGGCATGTTCTGGAAGCAATCCACTGTCAAGCGAATGTCCGCATGGAAATTTTCCATCTGGACATCCGCCAGTGTGAACATACCCTAAGTATTCCGACATTCATTCCAGAGCATGAATGACAGTCAGACCCATAATGACTCATGGTCCTGTAATGATAACAGAGCCTGACTGTCTCAGACAGCTTTCATATGTTCCTGAATGGCATGTGATCTGCTTAGTACTGACACATTTCTGGCCATTCAGGAGCCTGGGAAAGCTGTGTGTGACAGTCAGGCTCTATTATTATTACATGGCCATGAGTCATTATAGGGTCTGACTGCCACACACAGCTTTCCCAGGCTCCTTAACAGGGCTGGACTGGGGATGAAAACCAGCCCTGGAAATTACTGCATACCAGCCCCACAGCACTGTGTCATTGTGCCAGCAAACGGCCGCAGAGTGCAGGCGTATCACTTTGTGGCTATATATATATATATGTAAGCCAAATGTTACAATGAATGGTGTCAGTGTTCAAGATCTAATCAAAGTTCACCACAAATTCAAAAAGTAAAGTGCCACAACCCTCTCTTATAGTGAAAAATTGCGAAAGAAAGAAAGGTGCTATGTGAAAATCCTGTATTCTGAGACCAATATTAGCAATAATACCAGTATACAAGGAGGAATATTATCACCATACATATCACTATCATAATGTTACTGACCAAATCCTGTATACTGAGACCAATATTACCCATAATACCAGTATAAAAGGAGGATTATGACCGTGCATATCACTATCATAATGTTACTAACCAAATCCTGTATACTGAGACCAATATTACCATTGATACCAGTATACAAGGAGGAATACTATCACCATACCTATTACCATCATGCTTATACTGACCAAATTCTGTATACTGAGAGTAATATTACCCATAATACCAGTATACAAGGAGGAATATTACCAGCATACATATTACCATCATACTGTTACTGCCACACACTGGGCCCCTGAATATAATACTGCCACACACTGGGCCCCTGAATATAATACTGCCACACACACTGTACCCCTGAATATAATACTGCCACACACACTGTACCCCTGAATATAATACTGCCACACACACTGGGCCCCTGAATATAATACTGCCACACACTGTACCCCTGAATATAATACTGACACACACTATACCTCTAAATATAATACTACCACACACTGTACCTCTGAATATAATACTGCCACACACTGGGCCCTTGAATATAATACTGCTGCACACTGTACCCCTGAATATAATACTGCTGCACACTGTACCCCTGAATATAATACTGCCACACACTGTACCCACTGAAAATACTGCTGCACACTGTACCCTGAATATAATACTGCCACACACTGTACCCTGAATATAATACTGCTACACACTGTACCCCTGAATATAATACTGCCACACACTGTACACCCTGAATATAATACTGCCACACACTATTCCCCTGCAATATTACTGGCACATGCTATGCCCTAATGCCGACTAATTGTACCTCTGTGTCTCTAAAAACAATGAATGACGCCACTGTGCCCCCACAATAAATGAAGACCCTGTGCCCACAAAATAAATGATGCCACTGTACCCACAGAATTAATTATGCCACTATGCCCCATAAAATTAAGGATGCTTCTGTGCCCACAGAATTAAGAATGCCACTGTGCCTACAGAATTAAGGATGCCACTGTGCCCCACAAAATTAAGGATGCTACTATACCTACAGAATTAAGAAAGCCACTTTGCCCACAGAATTAAATATGCCACTTTGCCAACAAAAATAAGGATGCCACTGTGCCCCAGAATTAATGATGCTACTGTGCCCCCAAAATTAATGATGCCGCCTTGCCCCCAGAATTAAGGATGCCACTGTACCTACAGAATTAAGGATGCCGCTGTGCCTCCAGAATTAATGATGCTACTGTGCCCCCAAAATGAATGATGTCGCCTTGCCCCCAGAATTAAGGAAGCCACTGTACATACAGAATTAAGGATGCCGCTGTGCCCCCAGAATTAATGATGCTACTGTGCCCACGGAATTAATGATGCCACTGTGCCCCCATATAAACTGTGCCCCTACATGAACTTTGCCACTGTAACTCTTCATCTGTTGCAAACCACAACTCCCATCATGCATAGACAGAAGGTCATGATGGTAGCTGTAGTTCTACAATAACTGGAGAGTCACAGATGGGGGAACACAAACTTTTACCTGAGAGCTTAGGATCGCTGTCCCAGGTCCTGCACTGCTCCGCTGCTCTGGCCTCTTCTAGTCAGGCCTGGCCAGAGCAGATGATGCAGGCAGCTAATGGTGCCACCTGCATCATAGGAGAAGCGCCGGGCAGTGACACAGCGCTCCTTTGCTCTGGGCCGCGGCTATTCATTTGTATTGGCGTCTTAAAGGCACAACTACAAATGAATAAGGTGCGATCCAGCGGATGGTCCGAATGACTGGTGGACGCAGTCCTTATCTATACCGCGGTCCGCCAGTTGAGTACCCCTGATATAGGACATAGATCAATGTTTCCTAACCATGGTGACTCCAGCTATTGCAAAACTACAACTCCCAGAATGCTGAGAGTTGTAGTTTTGCAACAGCTGGAGGCACCCTGTTAAGGAAACACTGATCTATGTCCTATTTTAGTGTTTCCCAACCAGGGTACCTCCAGCTGTTGCAAAACTACAATTTCCAGCATGCTAGGAGTTGTAGTTTTGCAACAGCTGGAGGCACCCCTGGTGAGAAAAGGGGGGGGGGTGAGCAGGGATCGTGCTGGGAAGGGGGAGGGATGATGCTGGAAAAGGTTGGACAGGGATGGTGTGTGTGTGTGTGGGGGGGGGGGGAGTTTGGGGGACACAGAGTGCCCCCCAGTTTACCTTTCTCAGAAACAGTTCTGCACTGCTGGGCTCCTGTATTCTCCAGGCACTTCTTGCTTTCTGGGGTCATGTGATGCTTTGGTGTCACATGACCCAAGCAGAGCAGGGGAAACTGCCAATCAGCAAAGGGGGAAGATGAGGGTAAGTCCCCTGCGATATCTCTTTCCTTACCTAACCCCTCGTGAATTTATCACCCCCAGCAACCCCCTCGGCAGCCCGTCCCGTGTCTCCTCACCTTCCTGGAGATCACTGCAGCGATGTCGGGCGGGCGGCTGCACCTGCCACTGCCTCTGCCTGGTATCGATATCATAGTGTCAGAGGCAGAGACACGTCAGGGGCTTGGAGCAGACGTGCGTGCGTACCTGCGCAGAGCACGTCTACTCCTATCATGCCCCTGGCCTCCCAGCTGATTTTTAAAGGGCCGGCGCGCAGGTATTTAAAAGTTAGTAAAGATTGCTGGCAGTGACGGGCGCAGCCTGAGTGGCGGACCTGTTACTGCAGCTGCATAGTGTAGTGGCAGGGGGGCCCTGCGGGCCCCTCAGACCATCGGGTGCTGTCGGGATTGAGGCAGCCTGCACTCCAGCCACTGCCGGCCCACAGGGCAGCGGCCTACCGGGAATATTCCCGGTATCCCGCCAGTCCGGCCCTGCTCCTTAATGGCCAGAAATGTTTCAGTACTAAGCAGATCAGGAGTCTTGGAAAGCTGTGTGCGACAATGAATGGGGAGGTCTAGACATTGAGCAGGTGGGGGCTGTGCAGGGAGCTGAGCTCAGGACTGACAGGCAGGTCACAAAGGTCAGTGGGGGGAAGGAGGATGGAAGGGACTCCAGCTCTAAATTTTGTATAATCTCTTTTACACTATATAATAAACCAAGTTGACTCTCACTTGAATCATAAAAAATAACTTTTATTAAAGTACACTTTAAAAAACAGTATCAATGATTATGATGATGTAAGCCAAAGTTGCAGACATAAACAGACCAGAGTTACAAAAGCAGCTACAATAGTATATACCAGTGGGTACAAAACATCCATATGCAGTGATCACATAACTATCCAATATAGCTCAGAGACTAGGCAACGTGAAAAGGCACCAAGTGGTATATTTCTATCCGCCAAATAGGGGTCACTGTCACCCTTATTGTCCCGGTAGTTTACTGTTAAGATCAGTGGTCACTCACTCATGTCAGTAGCTAGATTTGCGTCTGTTTGGGGAGTGACCACTGATCTTAACAGTAAACTACCGGGACAATAAGGGTGACAGTGACCCCTATTTGGCGGATAGAAATATACCACTTGGTGCCTTTTCACGTTGCCTAGTCTCTGAGCTATATTGGATAGTTATGTGATCACTGCATATGGATGTTTTGTACCCACTGGTATATACTATTGTAGCTGCTTTTGTAACTCTGGTCTGTTTATGTCTGCAACTTTGGCTTACATCATCATAATCATTGATACTGTTTTTTAAAGTGTACTTTAATAAAAGTTATTTTTTATGATTCAAGTGAGAGTCAACTTGGTTTATTATATAGTGTAAAAAAGTTTGGTGTCACCAAGTTGTTGATATTTATATATATATAACGGAAGTCTAAATAGTTGCCACACTAGCATGTATATACATAACGGCAGTTATAGCTGGTTGGAGCTATATAGTGTAATTTTGTATAATCTCTCCTGTCTAATGTCTGCAGAGTGAGCTGAAAGGAGACCAGGGCAGGACTGTGTAATGTGTGTGACTGTGTGGTTCCCCTCCCCCATCCACCTCTCTGATCCTCTCTGCTCCATTGATAAGTCACTGCTGTATTCTGCCTTTGCAGGTGCCTGCTTGGAGCCGCAATCTGCTGCTACAAGCAGACATACTGCGATGTGCGAGTTGCCGTGTGCATGCGCACTATACTTGCACATTCCGGCAGCTCTTTGCCTAGCTCATAGAGCAGGGGGAGCAGCCACGATGTGTGTGAGTACACCGCACATGCGCAGCGATTCACACAATGCTACAGTGTGTCTGCTTGTAGCAGTGTATTACCGCTCCAAGCAGGCACCAGTGGTCCTTCAGCAGTGGATCCGCAGAGTAATATACACTGGGGATCCGCTCGTGTGGAAGTACCCTTAGGGTACGTGCACACGAGCGGACCCACAGCGTACTTTACAAGGCAGATCCGCCGCGAATGACCGCTGCATGGGGCTTTACATGTGCCTGCTTGGAGCGGCAATACGCTGCGATGTGCGAGTTGCCACGTATGCGCGGTATACTCGCACACATCGTGGCCACTCCCCCTGCTCCATGAGCTAGGCCAAGAGCTGCACATCGCAGCGTGTGTGCTCATAGTGGCATTTTGCCGCTCCGAGCAGGCACATGTAAAGCCACTATGCAGGGGTCCTTCAGTGGCGGATCTGCAGCGTAAAATCAGTGTAAGGTGGAAATTTCAATAAAGTTATAAAATACAGAGATTACACATCTTAAAAAGTAAATCCACACTTAAAAGGGTACTACCGTGGAAAACTTTTTTTTTTTTTAAATCAACTGGTGCCAGAAAGTTAAACAGATTTGTAAATCACTTGTAAACTCACCGTAACACGCCAGTGCGAATGTACCCTAAAAACACTACACTACCACATAATAAAGGGTAAAACACTACATATACATCCCTTACACTGCCCCCCCAATAAAAATGAAAAACGTATTGTATGGCAGTGTTTCCAAAACGGAGCCTCCAGCTGTTGCAAAACAACAACTCCCAGCATTTCTGGACAGCCACTTGCTATCCACGCATGCTGGGAATTTAGCAACAGCTGGAGGTACCCTGTATGGGAATCACTGGCGTAGAATACCCCTATGTCCACCCCTATGCGATCCATAATTTAGTCCTCAAATGCGCATGGCGCTCTCACTTTGGAGCCCTGTTGTATTTCAAGAAAACAGTTTAGGGCCACATATGGGGTATTTCCTTACTCGGGAGAAATTGCACTACAAATTTTGGGGGGCTTTTTCTACTTTTACCCCTTATGAAAAGGAAAAGTTGGGGGCTACACCAGCTTGTTAGTGTAAAAAAAAATAAAAACATTTACACTATCATGCTGGTGTTGCCCCCATACTCTTTATTTTCACAAGAGGTAAAAGGAAAATAGCCCATATGTGGGCATAAAATGCTCTGCGGGTGCACAACAAGGCTCAGGAGTCTGTGGGCTCACTGGACCCCTTGTTACGTGCCTTGAGAGGTGTAGTTTCCAAAATAGTATGCCATGTGTTTTTTTTTTTTTTGCTGTTCTGGCACCATAGGGGCTTCCTAAATGTGACATACCCCCCAAAAACCATTTCAGAAAAACTCACTCTCCAAAATCCCACTGTCGCTCCTTCCCTTCTGACCCCTCTACTGCGCCCGCTGAACACTTGACATACACATATGAGGTATTTCCTTACTCGAGAGAAATTGGGTTACACATTTTAGGAAGATTTCTCTCCTTTTACCCATTGTAAAAAATTAAATAACTGGGTCTAAAAGAACTTGCCAGTGGAAAAAATTAAGATTTTGAATTTTCTCCTTCAATTTGCTGCTATTCCTGTGAAACACCTAAAGGTTTAACAAACCTTTTGAATGTCATTTTGAATACTTTGAGGGGTGCAGTTTTTATAATGGGGTCATTTGTGGGGTATTTCTAATATGTAGGCCCTACAAATCCACTTCAAAACAGAACTGGTACCTGAAAATTTTCGATTTTGAAAATTTTGTGAAAAATTGGAAAATTGCGGCTATACTTTGAAGCCGCCTGATACGTAAAAACATGTCAACTTCATGATGGAATCATAAAGTAGACATATTGTATATGTGAATCAATATATAATTTATTTGGAATATTCATTTTCCTTATAAGCAGAGAGCTTCAAAAGTAAAAAAAAATGCAAAATTTTCAATTTTTTCATTACATTTTGAAAAATTTATGCAATTATTGACAAAATTTTACCACTAACATAAAGTAGAATATGTCACAAAAAAACTCTCTCGGAATCAGAATGAAAGGTAAAAGCATTCCAGAGTTATTAATGCTTAAAGTGACAGTGGTCAGATGTGCAAAAAACGCTCTGATCCTACAGTGAAAATTGGCCTGGTCCTTAAGGGGTTAAGCCAGTTGTGAAGTTTGAGTTAGTTTTACAAGAGTGATAGAAATGTACTCAATCTTTGGGTTCAAAATAAAAAGAAAACATTTTTTTTAAATATTTTTAAAGAATGTGTTAACTGCATTGTTTTGTATGTAGTTTGCTAGTGTTTTAGGAAAGTTTAGACATTTTACTGATATATGCCAAGTTCTATCAAATTAAGCCCCTTATTTATCCAAAAGAATAAACGTATTTTTACATGTGAGCCATTCTACATTTTAATACAAAATAAAAAGGTGAATAGTAAAACAAGCCTTAGTAGAACAAAAGTTGATTTTATAAGCTAACGGGTTATGTGTTCATTTCCTCCATACACAAGAATTGTTGAAATAACCTTCAGTGGGATAAACAATGTATTTTCCATTTAGGAGATTATATTTTCATTACTAGAGAGGAGACTTTCTAGGATTTACAGGTGTTTGAGGACTTGTTATGCAGGGTCAGTAAAGACACCTATGGATTATGCAGGTCTCACATGATTACATGCACCAGGACAGCTAGTTCTGTAACTTCTGTGCAAGGCCAGACCAGTGAGCAAAGAGCAGTGAAGAGTGCTGGTAAATAACAATGGCCTTTTATCTATCTGTAACCTGAGTCTGTCACTAGGCAGCAGGTGTCTCTGTCATTAACAGGAAACTTCGAGAGTAATTAGAGCAGATGGAGTGGTGCGAGGCGGGGGAGTCTCACCTGTAACATGGAGACGAAAATCACTTTTATCTTTTGGATTTGTAACACCACTCTGCTTTTATTTGTCTTTCCACGGGGCAAACATATAGAAAGTATTCACTAATATCCATCACTTGTTTTAATATTATAAATCTAAAATCAAGGCTTGATGTCAAACCATGTCTGATTTTTTGTAACTGTGGTCTTACAAGAAAATAGATACCTGCACAGTCATTAAAAAAAAAAAAAAAAAAAAAAAAAAAAAAAATTATATATATATATATATATATATATATATTTCTTCAATTCCATTAAAATTCACAACAATCAAGGTTTCTAATAAAGTGGCGATATGACCCATCTGTCATGGATAGAAAGACACATTTCACACCCAAAGGTCTTCAGTCATGGTCTGACTTATGCATTGTGAGAGTGAGCCATATAAAGCTCTCCCAGCATCTAACCCAACACACCTGCTACATAATTACAGTAACATAATAAAAGCAAAACAATATCACTAGAAACACACATACATTTATGTAGGATAAAGACATGTTTAGTCATGATCTTACCTAACCAATAATTTAATCAAGGGAAGTCATACCCGACAAAAATCAAAAACTCTTAGGATTCAGCAAGGCCCACCAATCTCACTGAAGGACATATCCAAACAACCAAAATGGGCTTGTGTTAAAAGGGGTACTCCACTCCCCAGCGTTCAGAACATTTGGTTCCAAACGCTGTGTGCGTGCTGCGGAGGTGGTGACCCCCCGAAGCCCACACCCAGCATTCGAAAATAAATGTTCTGAACGCTGGAGAGTGGAATACCCTTTTATAGGGGTACTACCATGCTGACAACTTATCCCCTATCTAAAAGATAGGGGATAAGTTTCATGATCGCACGGGGTCCCACCGCTGGGGACCCCCGCAATCTCGCACGCAGCACCCCGCTCTCATCAGGCCCCGGAGCGAACATCGCTCCAGGTCTGATGACTGCCGATCACGGGGCCAGAGTATCGTGACGTCACGGCTCCGCCCTCTCAATGTAAGTCTATGGCAGGGGGCGAGACAGCTGTCTCGCCCCCTGCCATAGACTTGCATTGAGGGGCGGAGCTGTGATGTCACGATCACCGGCCCCCGTCATCAGACCCGGAGTGGATGTTTGCTCTGGGGCCTGATGAGAGCGGGGTGCTGCATGCGAGATCGCAGTGGTCCCCAGCAGCGGGGAATATAATCCTACTACGCCCACCCCATGCTGGGTATAATAATCCACAACACAAGATGAGGTTTTCCCGGCCAAAATACAATACAGATATAGCGACCAGAGGCAATGCAGTGACTTTAGTGTAAATACAATAAGATAACAGTTCTCAGGACATGTATCCACTGCACTCACACAAAAATAACGACAATAAAAATAAACTTGGTCATTTGTGAGCATCAGCAAAGTGTAAAGTTAATTATTAGATTTAATACAATTTACATTACTATTTTGACCCACTATATTTTATAAATCTATTCATCATTCACAAGTCTAGAACTCTAGATCTATTCTGATAAATATTTAGGATTTATTTACCTCTTCTGTGTCATGTTGTTGTGTGTGCTCCCTCTGATAGCTAAGGCCTGAACTGTATTAGTGGCTTTTAAAGATAGCTCCAAACACTTGATGATGTCACATGTGTGATGTCATCAGGGGGGATTAACAAAGGAAGCTGATAAGTCCATTATATGAATGTATGGTGTGATTTTTGGCCATATATTTAAATACATTCCAAAAAAGTGATTTATTGAGTGTGGTAACCACCATCAGCTCTAGAAAAGGTACAATTGTTTGAGATGTATAAGGTTACTTATCTCCCATGTCCCTGCATTGTTGTGATAACTGTTGCCATGGTTACAACCCACCTCACACATGCTCAGTTCATCTGCAGTCTCCTGAAGTTATTGGGGGAGATTTATAGAAAAAATAAAACCTGTGCAGAGGAAAGTTGAGTAGTTGCCCATAGCAACCAGAGTGCCTCTATTATATATTAGAGGCCTCTTTAAAAATGAAAGAAGCGATCTCATTGGCTGCCATGGGCAACGGATCAGAGCATGTGGGGGAAAAAAGCAAAATGTAGGGAAAGTAGAAAATGCAGGCAAACACAGTGGAAAACAAACTGCAGGGAATCAAAACCCACACTCCACTCCCATACATGGTTCTTTAGTTTTCTAGTGGTACAGGCCACATATGAAGAGTTTCCACTTTGTGCACTAGACAAAATAAATAACACAGGTAGTGTCACAATTTATTAACTGCTTTTTAGACCTGATCCGCAATGCTCTTTTTTTTAGCATATACTTACAGCATGAGCATCTGTTGTCTGCACATTTGTAGAAACCTTTGCTGTGCCAACCATGTCATGGCACCACTCATACAGGAAACTGGACTTTAGGACAGAATGCTGGCTAGTGTGTGGGTTCCAAGCAGAAAACCTACACTTTTCATATAGCAGGCTATGAAGTGGACCAAATAGTGGTCCACTATATCTCTGATATTTGCAAACTCTTCACAGTATGCAGTTTGTGGTATAATTAACTGTATGGATTTGTGGTATAATTAACTGTATGGAGATCATATATGAAGCCGTAGTCACTTTAGTGCCATTATTTTCTAGAGATCTATGATATCCTAACTATATAGCACAGGCACTTTTGTTTGCATGCTGCTGATTGTATTTATACAGTATGCAGTTACAAAAACAGTTTGTTTTAGGCCTAGTTAAGATCCAAATAATAGCATGTATGGAAGAACCCAGAATCCATGATGCTTTGAAGTCAAGTAATCCAGGAAATATCACAAATCCCTGACGAGTCTGAGGGAGAAACAACAATGCACTGGTGGGAAAAAAAATTAATATCAACTGGCTTCAGAAAGTTAAACAGATTTGTAAATTAGGAAAAATTGGATATTGTGCAGCTCACAAAAAAATTAGTCGAGGCTAAGTACAATTTGCCAAAACTGCAGAGAAAAAAGAAGGTACCATATGCCTCTAGACTAATACCATAAAATGGTACCTGATGAGCAAATTTATTAAATAGAACTGTGCTTCACTTTAATGATGAAAAAGAGATTTATTTTTTAGTAATAATAATAATAACAGCCTCCTTACACAGGGCCCTTGTGGGGAGGCGATATATAAATCATGCAATAATGTACAAATCTAACAGAATAGTAAAAACAATGTATACCGCTATATATATATATATATATATATATATATATATATATATATATATATATATATATATATCAGTCCATTAATCTGATATTCGACGGACCGGCATAGTTCACTTTCTGTGAAATATGGATTGCAGTCCGTCTCAATAACTGATATAATGTTCAGGTTGTGATAGAAAACACCGTTTATAGTTACCAGCTTTTACAGATGGAAGTAGTTCGTGATATATAACCGTGATGCTGGACATCCGGGAGGCGGATGGCATGTGTAGTCGAGACCGAGTTGCAGCGCTGGCGTGCTGAATACCTCAGCGTCTGACGTCAGCCAGGTAGGGATAATTCGGCAAGGTGGAATGCTGGATTTGGAGAGATTGAAGGGATAATACCGGATTATAGCTGTCCTTCACAACGGTGGAAATATGGTTATTTAGGATACAGTGGATTGCGGTATTCATGCGGTATTTCTCTGTCCTCTAGATGCGTTTCAGGGTACTTTATAAAAACCCTTTCCTCAGTAGAGAGGAACCTCACAACCTGAACATTATATCAGTTATTGAGACGGACTGCAATCCATATATCACGGAAAGTGACCTATGCTGGTCCATCAAATGTCGGATTAGTGGACTTGTATATCTACTTAGCGGTATACATTGCTTTTACTATTCTGTTTTATTTGTACATTATTGCATGATTTATATGTCCCCTCCCCACAAGGGCCCTGTGTAAGGAGGCTGTTATTATTATTATTACAACATTTTTTTATTGTTTTTTCAATAAATCTCTTTTTCATCATTAAAGTGAAGCACAGTTCTATTTAATAAATGTACTCATCAGGTACTATTTTATGGTATTAGTCTAGAGGCTTATGGTACCTTCTTTTTTTCTCTGCAGATTTGTAAATTACTTCTGATAAAAAAATCTTAATCCTTCCAGTATTTATCAGCTGCTGTATACTACAGAGGAAGTTGAGATGTTCTCTTTTGTAGTGCTCTCTGCTGACACTCTTTTTATTAGAAAAATACAAAACTTATCAAATACAAAACACAAAGCAAGCTTAACCAGCTATAACATAAAGAAATACTCTAGAACCAAAAACAAAACCTCATAAACAAAACCCTGCCTAACCGGCCAGCCCAGCTTTACTAAGATACTAAAATACTAAGATATTAAAATATGCCCAAAATATCTAATCAAACACTCACACACTTACCGAAAATGAACATAAGAAAAATAAATAAATAAATAAATAAAATAGCATAACTTGGCTTGTCAAAATATAAACATAAAAGTTATCATTATCCAACTATAACTCAAAACCATCCATACTTGGGAACACGCAAAAAGAAAACTAAACAGAAACGTAGCAAGCACACCTCAAAAAAAAAAAAAAAAATGATTATATATTTTTTTTACATTTTTTTTATATTTTCTTTTTTTTTTGTTACATTTTTTATATTAATCTTTATATATATATATATATATATATATATATATATATACATACAAACAAAAACAATAATAGTAATAATAATAATAATAATAATAATAATAATCATCAAAATAATCATATCACACATACATTCACTTACAAAACGTCCAAATTAACTGGATCCTCTATCCGGGACTAATGAAAATACCAAAGAAAACATAAAACAGACCAAATAACTGAAATAAACTAAATAAACCACATATCAACACAGCAACTGGTCCGGCTACCATAACGCTGAAACAATATGAAATAATATAGATATAACACAATATAGGTACAAAATTACTAAATATACTATATAAATAAAATATAATATAAACAAAATATATGCACTACAGAAAACACCTACAAAATCAATAGAAAACCCTAGGAAAAACCCTACACTAAAACTGTACCCTCACCCACACCACCCCTCCTGTACATGGGTCAGAGTCCATACCGTTCTTACAGTTCACAAAGTCCAGTCCTTAACTGACCCATGTCAGGTCCCCCAAAGATGAACACCACCACCCACAAGCACACCCTCCCCACCTAGCACTCCTCCCAACCAACTTATACACAAACTTATACACACTGAACCACAACCCACTTTAGGCCCAAGTTTGGTCGCCTGTAAGCCCTTCATACCATATCAGCTTAAAAACAAAACAAAAAACTAGCGTGCACATGCATTAGCCCACCACCAGGGAAAAGGATGGCAGACTTGATACATTCAAAATAATTTTACACTCTTTCCCTAACTCCCCCTACAATTCTCCCTAATCCTATCCCTTCATTCAAACTAACCCTGTTCTCATCCTATCTCTGTCCCTCTGACACTGTCCCTAACCAAAATAAAGGTACTCTACCTAAAAGGTCTAGTACCTAGGGCACATCAAAGGAAAACCCTCTCCATAGGAGAGAAGCCCTACTGGTACCAAGACTGCCATACTCCAAAGACCTGATCTTCCCAAGGTCACCGGTGATGTTCCTACAGACCTCCACCTCGGAGAGGATTTTCTGTTGGGTCAACACTAAACACCGTGCATTCCACGTGTAGTACCTAACCACTAAACTGACTAAGAATAAAGTGCCCCGATCTCGGCCACCCAGGTTCCTGAATGCCCCATAAGCCCACTCCTGATAGGTAAGGCCGGCAAGTTGACTCCAGCCGATGGAAGCGCCCACCCTGTTGTAAACTCCTATATTAAAGGGACAATGAAGCAGGAAATGGTCCATGCTTTCCAGCGTGTCCCCACACTCTTCTCGGGGACATCCCCGGTCATCAGAGTTCCTACACTTCAAATTGTCCCTCACATATAGCTTCCCCTGAAAGCAGCGCCAGGCCAAGTCCCAAAACTTCTGGGGGATCCTTTTCATGTTTAAAAGGTACAACCCCACCCTCAGATCCCGACCTGGGCAGTCCCTGAGCGCCAGAGGCTTCTGGAAGTGGGTCAACAGAACCCATTTGTCAAGGAACTGCCTTGACTGGGTCCTGATCTCCCACACTCCCAGACCCCACCGATGTATCGCCTTCAGAGTCGGGGTAGCGTAAGCCGGAAGATATCCATGGGGCGTACGGAGGTCCTTCACTTGCCCTCCTGTCTCCCATTCCTGGAAGAAAGGCCGAAACCATTCCCTACAGGAGAGTACCCACGGAGAAGCCCTCTCTGACCAGAGGTTTGAGATGTTAGCTTTCAAGAAGGTGTTGGTTAAGAACACGACAGGGTTTACCATAGATAAACCCCCTAGTCTCCTCGTGCGGTACGTAACCTCCCTCTTGACTAGGTTCATCCTGTTCCCCCATAACAGTTGGAAAAACAGGCTGTAGACCCTAGTGTAGTAAGCCTCTGGCAGGATACATACGCTGCCCAGATAGATAAACAAGGGAAGCAGGTACGATTTGATCAGGTGTACCCTTTCCCTGAGGGTCATAGACCAACCCTTCCACTGGTCCACCTTCTGAGTGGCATCCTGGAGCTTACCATCCCAGTTTGTGGTGGGATAATCATCCTGGCCGAATATGATACCCAACACTTTTGTTGACTCCTGGGGCCCTGGAAGGGTGTCCGGGAGATCAAACGTGGGATCTCCCCCTCCCAGCCAGAGACTCTCACACTTATCCCGGTTGATCTTAGACCCGGATGCCTCCGAGTAGCGGTCCACTTCCGACATCACCACATCGACCTCCTCTCGCGAGGACACGAAAATGGTGACATTATCAGCGTACGCCACCACTCTCTGGGCGACATCCAGCTCCGCCAGGCTCATCCCGACTCCCGCCAACGGCCCACAATCTACCCTCCGGACGAAGGGATCGATTGCGAACACGTATAAAAGCGGGCTCAAAGGACAACCCTGACGGACTCCGGACCCCACCTCAAAAGAGCGGCCAGACCAACCGTTCACCAGTGGGAAACTCTCTGCCCCTGCATACAAGATCTTAAGCCAATTAACAAAAGTACTCGGTAAGCCATATCTCAGGAGGACAGACCAGAGGTACTCGTGGTTCACCCGATCAAACGCTTTGGCCTGATCCAGGGACAGCAAGTACCCCTTCCAGAAACCCGCACTACTCCTCTCCACTGCCTCCCTGACACTAAGGACCGCACTTAAGGTGCTTTGGCCTGGAACAGAGCAGTGCTGAGCTCCCGAAAGGAGCCGGGGTGCAAACTTCACCAGCCGATTAAACAGTATCTTGGCCAGAAGCTTCCTGTCCGTATTGAGAAGAGCTATGGGCCTCCAATTCTCAATACGGCTGGGATCTTTACCCTTTGATAGAAGAATCAGGGCTGACCTCCTCATTGACTTCGGCAGAGTGCCCGAGGAGAGACACTCATTGAATACCTCAGTCAAGAGGGGAGCTAAAGACTCCTTAAAGGTCCTGTACCACTCGGATGTTAAGCCATTCGGACCTGGCGACTTCTTAGGGGCGAGCCCCTCGATTGCCAGTCTCACTTCCTCTTCTCTGATTCCTTCTGCCAAAACATCAAGAGAGGGGTCTACCCCTGGCTCAGGAATGGTTTCAGCCAGGAAAGCCGACATCTTGTCTCGATCTAGATCCTTCCTCCCCAAGAGGTGCGAATAGAAGGATCTGACGACCTCCAAGATCCCTGATCTGGACCGATTCAGAGATCCTGTACTATCAATCAGTCCTGAAATGACTTTACTACTCACTGACATCTTACAGTTTCTGTAAGGGTCGGGCGAGCGGTACTTCCCGAAATCCCTCTCAAAAACCAAAGATGCGTGCCTATCGTACTGACACCTCATCAGCAAGGATTTCACTCTGGAGATATCCTCTCGGCTACCTCCAGTCGAGACAAGGAGCTCGAGTTTCCTCCTCAGACCCTGATACAGGCGATACCTGTTCAGGGACCTGAGGCTCGAGAGCAGGCGGAAGAACCCCGCAACCCGCTTCTTGAATATCTCCCACCACTCTGACTTACTACTACATAGGCCCAGTAAAGGTACCTGACTCTGAAGAAAATCCTCAAAGGACTGTCTTATCTCCGCTTCCTCCAGAAGGGACGAATTCAGCTTCCAATAACCTTTTCCCATCCGGGGGGTCTCTGAAACATTCAGGGAAAACAAAATCATACAGTGGTGGGAGAACTCCACCTCAACCACGGACACTGCGGAAGAGACGGCTTCCTCCTTTAAATAAAACCTATCTATCCTAGACCTGCGACTACCTTGATGATAGGTGAAACCCGTGTGGCCTGAGGGGCTCCGGATGTGGGCGTCCTCTAGGCGAGCTTCTCTAGCTATGCTAATCAGTGCCACACTATCGCAAGTCAGCGGACCATTGGAGCCTCTCCTATCTTGGGACCTCGTGACATTATTGAAGTCCCCTCCAAAGATCACTTGCCGACTCGTAAAAAGAAAGGGCTTAATCCTCATAAAGAGATCTTTACGGCCCCGCTTAGTTTGCGGGGCGTAGATGTTAATGAGCCGGAGCTCTTGTCCCTTCATGAAGACATCTAAGATCAGGCACCTCCCCATTTCTAACTCAATAACCCGTCTGCATTCAACAGGAGCGGTAAAAAGGACCGCCACCCCACTATACGGCTCAGCCGCAAGAGACCAGTGGGAGGGACCGCGCCTCCACTCTCTTCTGGCTTTTACCAGGGAGGCTAGATCTGACAACCTGGTCTCTTGCAGATACAAAATGTCGGCTTCAACACGGCCGAGAAAATCAAAGGCTGCGAATCTAGACGTATCAGACTTTATGCTGGCACAGTTAATAGATGCCAGCGTCAGTGGGGTGAGTGCCGCCATCCTGGGTGATTGAGTTAGATGGCCTCACCCCTTAAACCTTCTTCCTCTCCTTCCCTCCACCCCCATCTGAATCGGAGGAAGACCCTTTGCCTCTTTTTAAACTCAGGGATATATCCATCCCAGATTCTTTACCTCCAGCATCTGGTGTTACCTCTCCCCCTGAGGAAACTTCCCCAGAGGAAGGAGGCTCGGCACCTCCTGGAGGCCGCACTGCCTCCGGACCCTCGAGAAGAGGAGGGGAGATGGTATCCCCAAGGGCCTCATATCGATTTGAAAGGACGATCAGAGGGTCAGAGACTGAGTTGTTCCTTCTATGGTCTGAGGCTACAACTGAAGAGGAGGACGGCGCTGCCTTACTCTTACCCTTCTTCCTCCTCTTCTTCTTTTCCTGGCCACCATTTACTGTCTGCCCCTCCTTCTCCTCCTCATCCACAGTTTCGGACTCAGAGGCATGACTGGAGGAAGGAGCATCTTGACCTTCTTCCCTACGCAGTCTCCCTATCTCCTTATCCAGTTCGGCCCCACCCAAAGCCTCAGAGTTATTCTGACCTCCTTCTGAGCCAGTGTCTGGAGTGGGACCCCGAGCTACCCCTGGCACCTGGGCATTCTCAAGGGCCCTCTCCAACCTGCGCTTCTCCTCTCGCCTCCGCATAGAGGGGGTCTTATGTTTTTCCTTCACTGGCTTTGGTGCCCCCTCTCCTCCACTAGTCCCCTCCCCCGCTGGGGCAACCGTTAGGCTCTCCCCAGCCGGGGCGGTCACAGTGTTGGAGAACGAGCGTGGACACCGGCTGAACGGGTGACCTAAGTCACCACACAAGTTACACCGAATCTGCCCACAGGTGGCCGCCAGATGACCCACCCCACAGCAGAGGGCGCATATCTGCTGAGTGCAGTTGGCACTAAAGTGGTTTGGGTCACCACACCTGTGACACAGCCTCGGTTGCCCCTGGTAGAAGATCTAAATCCTGTCGCGTCCCAGAAAGGCGTCCGAAGGGATGTGGGTGACCGTGTTCCCTGAACGCCTGAGACGAACGGAAAACGTCCAGGCCCCAGACCATATATTGTGCTCGTCAAAGTTCTTCCGGGGGACGTCCGTCACCTCCCCGTACCTGCCCAGCCAGGTCATAATGTCATAACAAGAAAGTGACTCGTTACGGGTCAAAACGGTCACTTTCTTTACCATACTCTGGCGAGATACCGCTTTTACAGCGAAATCTCGCCATCCGGGCTCGTTTTTCATCAGCTCATAATTAGACCAAAAGAGATCTAGTCCTTCCGGCCTAACAAAGCTGACGTCAAACTCGGAGGAGCCAAAGGGGTGAATCAGGGCAAAGATGTCCCCAGCCCTGAAACCCATCTGGAAAAGAAGCTCCACCACCTTGCCCCTTTGGGGGCACGCATCTTCGCCTTTCCAGACCAAACGGGCCACATTCCTGCGACCTACCTCCTGCCCGTGTGTCTGGAGGGACCATACGGTCTCCCCATTCCTCTCTCGGAACGCTCCCATGTCTCTCCACCCAAAAAGACAGGTCCATCTCCTTTCCCTCTACCTGGAGCGTCCTTTCTCCTCTCTTTAGTGCCTCCAGGAGGCGCCGTTGCAACTGACCTTCACCAGATGCAGGAGGTAAAGATCCTACTGAACCCCCAGCCGCCACACTTGCATAACTCCTGACGACCGGGGGGGCAGCCGAACCAGACACCGTCCCTACATCCCCGCCTAGGCCACCTGTACTGCCACAAAAGCCACTCTTATTCCTACCATCCACACCACTACTCCTCCCATCTGCACCACTACCACTCCTCTCATTTACACCACTACCACCCCTCCTATTCACTCCACTATCACCACTCTTAATCACTTCACTGCCACTCCTCCCGATCACTCCACTACCACTCCTCCCATCTGCACCACTACCACTCCTCTCATTCACTCCACTATCACCACTCTCATTCACACCACTACCACTCCTCCCATCTGCACCACTACCACTGCCACATACACCCCTCTCATCCACAGCACTACCACTCCCATCTTTCACACACCTTGTATTAACATTGCTTTTATTGACAGTATTTTTGGGATCAGCAGCTGCTTCACCCACTACCACTGGGCTGGCCTGGACATGTTTTAGCTTGGCCTTTTTGTACATTCTCAGGTCACCGGCGGCTGCCATTGTCGGTGACGCTGACTCCTCCTCCATTCGAGATGTCACCGCCGACATCACCTCCCGAAGCTGAGGCTGCCCCTCCAGGCGCACCTCCACCACTCCTCCTGCCACTGATGTGCAGGGACTCCCCTCTCTCACAGGGGAGATCCCTGCAGTGCCTGCGCCACACACTGCACCCAACCGCATGGGCTCAGCAGCAGGTTCTGACACCTGGACGCTCCCCCCCCTCTCAGGGGAGTGCACCGCAGCACCGACACTACTAGCAGCGCCCAGGGGACCGCCCCCGAGCAGAAGATCTCACCACACACCTCAGGCGCCTGGACACTCCCCCCCCTCTCAGGGAAGTGCCCGCAGGGCTAGTAACATTGCCCACAATACTCGGGGAACCGCTCCCCTTGCAAACTGCCGCATAACTATTGCCCACTATTAGCCCGTCCTGCTCTTCCCTACCAGCAGGACGCGTGACTGTAGCACCCGCGGCCATGTTGGACGCAGCACTGTACCCCCCGTGCTGGTCCCGTTCCACAGCAGAAGCGGGATCTGGCAGGGTGGGGGGCCCAGCAGCCTGAACCAACTTTTCAGGTGGCCCAGACTGCTGGATAGGAGAGAAAACAAACTTTATCTGCTCCTCAGCCTTTTTCTTCTTCTTCTTTTTCTTCCTCTTCCTCTCCTCAGGGCCCAGGTCCTGGCCAAAACTGAAATTTTCCAGATGGGTGGGTGACTCCTGCATCACTATGGCCCGCAGGAGCCCCTCACAGACCAGTCCACTGTTACCGCCATCATTACTGTCACTTTCCTCAGAGGTGGCTGGTAAGGCGACTTGGGCAGGGTTGATGTAATCCGCACTCGGGGTGACAGAGGTCTTAGGGGTACACGGGGTATCACACACATCCCCCTCACTCTCATCACCCTCACTGCCGCCATCTCCCTCACCACCTTCCTCCATCTTCTCCTCCGTAACACACAAGCACTCTTCCTCCCCCTGACTATCCTCTTCCTCCTTCACAGGGGTCCGCATGGTTTTATAGCGGTCTTCATTCTTTAATTTTTCTTTAAACATGCCTGCTCCCTCTACAATCAGCATTCGGGCTCTCACCACCTCCTGCTCCTCTGCCTTCAGCTCACACACCCTGGCAGCAAACTTAGCCCTCATAGCCTTGGCAGAGTTATCTGTTTGGTAGCGAGCAAACTTCAGGTCTTCCCTTATGATTTTCAGCTTTTTCCCCAGCTGCTCATATTCTACAAGATTTTCCTGCATGCGGGAACCGAAAGTAGCTAGCGACTCCCTGGGACTCTTCACCCCCCATTGCTGGGGTTCCATAGTATCAGACACAGTCCACGAAGACATAACCATAAGCTTCTTACCGGACGCCTTGTGGTTTCCAGCGAAGGACGGGGGAGTGGGCTCCACATTACTGCGGAGCCTGCTGGATCTTCTCACCCTGTCCTGGGAATCGGCCGTAGCTCTCTCACTCCCACCCCCCTCCGGCCTAGTTCGAAGGGTGGAAGTCTGGGGCTCCATAGCAGGAGGCTCTCCCAAGGAAGCTGCCACCCTCCTGGGGAAAAGGTTGTAGGAAACACTGCTTCAATCCTCTCTCTCTGGAAAACTCTGGAAGTCAGACACACCCAACAGCTGCTGTGTTCCACAGGAAGTGCTCTCTGCTGACACCTCTGTCTGTGTCAATGGTTTGTCAGGGAATAGTGAGTCAGGGGGGAATGGGGAGTCGGGGGGAATGGTGAGTCAGGGGCAATCACAGGGGAAATGAGGCAGTTCAGAGCTTCCAAGTCATTTATTTTACATTTATTATTTTTTAATCAAAATTCCCTGTAAAAAGGAGGGTGCGTGTTATACGCCAATAAATACGTAGCACACAGGTTTCTTGGAGGTGGACAGGGCCGTACTGACCATCTGGCCATCTTCTACTTCGGTCTGAGCTTCAGCGCATGATGATGATGTCACTCATGCAGCGGAATAAAGAGTGCAGAGGACGAACGATCGAGCCTCTTGTTGGTTGCTTGGAGCCACTGGCTCCTCGCTCTGTCAATTTTGTGGCCGCCCACTGCGATATGCAAGCAACCAACAAGAGGCCCGATTGTCTGTCCTCTGCACTCTTTATTCCACTGCATGAGTGACATCATCATCATGCGCTGAAGCACAGACTGGAGTAGAAGGCGAGAAGAGAGGCCATGCTGCTGAGGACTACAGGTGAGCCAGGTGAGTATGCTTTTTTTTTTTATCTTAACAATAGTGGCTGCACTAAAGGGGGCTGCCACACTACAACTTCGTAAAGGGGGCTTCTGCACTAGAGCTACTGAAAGGGGGCTGCCGCACTACAACTACCTAAAGGGGGCTGCTGCACTGCAATTACCTTAAGGGGGCTGCCGCACTACAGTTCCCTAATGGGGGCTGACACACTACAACTACCTAAAGGGGGCTACTGCACTACAACTACCTAAAGTGTGCTACTGCACCTACAACTACCTAAATGGGGCAGCTGCAACAACTACCTAAAGGGGGCTGCTGAACCACAACTATCTATGCTGCCATACTGCAACTACCAAAAGAGGGGGCTACCGCACTGACACTACCTAAATGGGGGCTGTCACACTACAACTACCTAAAGGGTGCTGCTGCACCTACAACTACCTTTAAGGGGGTTCCTGCACTACAGATATCTAAATGGGGCTTCTGTTGCCCTGTTCAATTCCTTGTTTAAGGCCACAGTTTTACCCCCTGAATATTTAGACACTCTTATCACTGTGATTCCCAAACCCCAGAAGGACCCCACTGTGGTCTCTAATTACCGACCCATTTCATTGATTAATTTAGACACCAAAATCCTAACTTCGATTTTAGCTCATAGATTAAATTGCATACTCCCGCGTATAGTACATTTCGATCAAGTGGGGTTCATTCTGGGCAGGCAGGCTGCGGATAATATCAGGAAGGTGTTGGGAATCATCCATTGGGCCTCCTCTACGTCTACTCCAACGCTATTGCTTGCATTGGACATTGAGAAGGCTTTCGATAGTGTTCTCTGGAGTTACCTATGGAGCATCTTGCACACTATGGGGTTCTCTGGGGCCTTTCTGCATGTTCTCCAGCTACTCTACTCCCGGCCCTCAGCTTGTTTGAAATTCCCCACCACCAATCCTACCCCGATAGTTATCAGGAGAGGTACTCGCCAGGGGTGTCCATTGTCTCCAGCACTATTTGCACTAGCCATGGAGCCTCTGGCAACCCTAATCCGTAAAACCCCCGAAATTATGGGAGTTACCATCACAAACGTTTATTTGGAGATTATTTATTATTGTCATTGACTCACCCTTTGTCTTCCCTTCCCAATGTTTCGCATTCTCTGATTTCGCCTCTTGTTCTGGATTGAAGGTCAATCCCTCTAAATCCGAAATGCTCTACGTTGCTGTTCCCAGTCACACCCAGAAACTCATCTCACTGAACTTTAACTTTCCGTCACCTACTTTTGCTCTTTCCTATCTGGGGGTCCGCCTGACACCTGCTATTGCTTCTCTTTATGGAGTGAATTACCCACCTCTTTACAAGGCTATCAGACAGGATCTCCGCTCTTGGGACATGCCGCATTTGTCCTGAATTGGCACAGTGAACACAATCAAAATGGTGGTCCTGCCTAGATTATTATACTTGTTTCAGACCCTACCAGTCCCTGTCTCAACAGCGGAGCTTAAAGCACTACAGACTGATGTCTTCCGGTTTATTTGGAAGTCCAAACCACCTCGCATAGCACGTAGCATTATGCACTATCATAAGAGACTTGGGGGTCTCTTGGTCCCCAATTTTCTTAAGTATTACTACGCTGCTAGGCTAGGCCAACTAGCCTGGTTCTTAGCAGAGGGAGAGGTGCCCCTCTGGGTTCATCTGGAATCCTCCCTTATATCCCCTTATATTCTTTTTCTGCACTAATGTGGTCAGTCCCCCCCCCCCCCCCCCCCATGGCCAAGTAGGTCCCTTACTCTGCCTTGCTTACCCTTCATTCCCTCTCTCTCTGGCGGCTGGTTCGCTTTCATCTACAAACGGGCCCTTGTCCTCTCTTGCCTCTTTTTCACAATCCTCATTTTCTTCCTGGAGTTGCCTCATCTTCCTTTTCATGGTGGGCCGCTCAATCACTTTCCATTGTACACAAGTTTCACATAAGGGGGACTCTCTTTACTCGAGATGGATTCATTGCGCACTTCCACCCTCCTGCATCGGAATATCTTCGTATGCATCAGGTATTCTCCTTTCTCCACACAAATTCCCCTACACACAAGGTTCCACCATTAACCAGATTTGAGCGCCTCATGCTGTACACCCCAGCTAGGAGAGGTCTACTGGCAGCTGTTTATAGTCTACTGAATGCCCCGCCGCAGGATACCAAACTGCCCTTTATGATTCAGTGGGAGGCAGATTTCAATATTGTAATGTCCCTAGAGGATTGGCAGGACTTTTGCGACACATTGAGTAGTTGCAGCTGGCAAGTAACTCTCACGAGACCTCCCTAAAAATTTTACACCGGGTATACTATGTCCCCGCCCGCCTACACACTATTTTTCCCAGTTCTTCACCCTATTGTTTTAGGGGATGTGATTCGGTGGGTACCATGCTACATACGTGGTGGACCTGTGATATGGTTAGCATTTTCTGGTGTTCTATGGTCTCCATACTCCGCTCTATTTCTTTTTTTTCGCTGTCCCCTCTCACCTGCTTTATGCTTGCTTAGTAGACGACCGCGCAGGATGCCCAACAGTCAATTCCGCTTGGCACAATTTATTTTATTGGCGGCAAGGATCCACATGGCCGCTAGCTGGAAAACCCTGGTGTTGTCCATAGATAGGGTTAATAATATTATGCTAAAATTAATGCTGTGCGATCAGACTTAGTTGCCAACTATGATAAGATATGGTCCCCTTAAATTTCTTCACCTTACTGCCCGGATATTAGATATTCTTTGTAGTTAGCGTAACATACTGTGCCATGATTCATGTAGTGGATTTTTGTGAGCTTCATACTTTTACCTATGCATTTGACGTGGACGTGTTTGTTCATATGTTAAATTTTACCTCAAGTTATGTTTAGACTCGGGCTGCCTCCCGACACCACAACTACTTATTGCTATATTGTATTTTATCAATAAACTTGATATGTTTGATACTAAAGGGGGCTTCTGCACTACAACTACCTAAAGTGAGCTACTGCACCTACAACTACCTAAATGGGGCTGCTGCACCTACAACTACCTAAATGGGGCTGCTGCACCTACAACTACCTAAATGGGGCTGCTGCACCTACAACTTCCTAAATGGGGCTGCTGCACCTACAACTTCCTAAATGGGGCTGCTGCAATAACTAACTAAATGGGCTGCTGCACCACATGGTAAAGGGTGTTGCTGCTAATACTATCTAAAGGAGGTTGTTGCTACTACTACCAAAAGTAGGCTGCTACTACCAGCGCCAGGACAAGGATTTTTGTCTACACAAGCAAAGACATATCATGGCAATGCAGATTATTGGATTATTGTGCATCCCATCGCTGGCCTGTAAATATAAGAGAATGGTGATGTATATAGTGTATGCATCACCGCTCACCAGGGGTGAACCAGAATTATCACATAAAATAATACCTCCACACCACGACAACATATTACAGTGGGGCAAAAAAGTATTTAGTCAGCCACCCATTGTGCAAGTTCTCCCACTTAAAAAGATGAGAGAGGCCTGTAATTTTCATCATAGGTATACCTCAACTATGAGAGACATAATGAGAAAAAAAAATCCATAAAATCACATTGTCTGATTTTTAAAGAATGTATTTGCAAATTGTGGTGGAAAATAAGTATTTGGCCAATAACAAAATTTCATCTCAATACTTTGTTATATATCCTTTGTTGGCCATGACAAACGTTTTCTTTTAAGTCTTCACAAGGTTTTGACACACTTGTTGATATTTTGGCCCATTCCTGCATGCAGATCTCTTCTAGAACAGTGATGTTTTGGGGCTGTCGCTGGGCAACATGGACTTTCAACTCCCACCAAAGGGTTCTATGGGGTTGAGATCTGGAGACTGGCTAGGCCACTACAGGACCTTGAAATGCTTCTTAGGAAGCCACTCCTTTGTTGCCCGGGCGGTGTGTTTGGGATCATTGTCATGCTGAAAGACCCAGCCACGTCTCATCATCAATGTCAATGATGATGGAAGGAGGTTTTCACTCAAAATCTCACGATACATGGCCCCATTCATTCTTTCCTTTCCATGGATCAGTCGTCCTGGTCCCTTGGCAGAAAAACAGCCCCAAAGCATGATGTTTCCACCCCCATGCTTCACAGTAGGTATGGTGTTCTTTGAATGTAATTCAGCATTCTTTCTCCTCCAAACACGACGAGTTGAGTTTTTACCAAAAAGTTCTACTTTGGTTTCATCTGACATATGACATTCTCCCAATCCTCTACTGGATCATCCAAATGCTCTCTAGCAAACTTCAGACAGGCCCGAACATGTACTGGCTTAAGCAGGGGGACACATCTGGCACTGCATGATTTGAGTCCCTGGCGGCGTAGTGTGTTACTTCCATTTTCTAATACTTGCTCCCATAGTTGATTTCTTCACACCAAGCTGCTTGCCTATTGGAGATTCAGTATTCCCAGCCTGGTGCAGGTCTACAATTGTGTTCCTCGTGTCCTTTGACAGCTCTTTGGTCTTGGCCATAGTGGAGTTTTGAGTGTAACTGCTTGAGGTTGTGGACAGGTGTCTTTTATACTGATAAGTTCAAACAGGTGCCATTAATACAAGTAGCGAGTGGAGGACAGAGGAGACTCTTAAAGGGGTACTCCACCCCTAGACATCTTATCCCCTATCCAAAGGATAGGGGATAAGATGTCTGATCGCGGGGGTCCCGCCGCTGGGGACCCCCGCAATATAGCATGCGGCACCCACCTGTTTCTGGTCCGGAAGCGCTGGAGGGTCTGGGTCCCTACCTCAGGAAAGGAACACGCCCCCGTGTGATGTCACGCCCTGTCCCCTCAATGCAATGCAGACATCTTATTCCCTATCCTTTAGATAGGGGATAAGATGTCTAGGGGTGGAGTACCCCTTTAAAGAAGAAGTTACAGGTCTGTGAGAGCCAGAAATCTTGCTTGTTTGTAGGTGACCAAATAATTATTTCCCACCTTAATTTGCAACAAAAATTCTTTAAAAATCAGACAAATGTGATTTTATGGATTTTTTTTTCTCATTATGTCTCTCATAGTTGAGATATACCTATGATAAAAATTACAGGCCTCTCATCTTTTTAAGTGGGAGAACTTGCACAATTGGTGGCTGACTACTTTTTTGCCCCACTGTACTATCACAGAGACTAATACCGTCATACTGTTATTAACCCTTTAAGGACCCATACAAGTAAACCTGTACGCCCCTGAAAGACCAGGCCTGTTTTTTCATATCGGGGATGTCTGACTTTATTAGAGAATAACTCTGGTAACATTTTGCCAATCACGATAATTCTGACATTTTTTTTTTGTCACAAGTTGTTCCATATGTAAATAGTAAAAGTAAGCCGATATAATTTGCATTTTTTTTTTTTTTTTTACAATGCCACAAAATCATGACATTTAAAAAAAAAATTTAGATTTTTTGCTATTTTAACACTAATAGGTTGCATATATTTATACTTTCTGACCAAATAGTTTATAAAACTTATACTTTCAGATGTCTACATTTATTTTGTTTTTAATTAACATTTTAAATTAATTAGAAGCCTAACAATTTAACTTGAAATTTAGAAAATTTGAAAAGCACATCAAATTTCTGCAAACCTTGCATAGCACATAAAAAAAAGAAGGTGGTAGAACATAGGAACCCCCCCCCCCCCAAAAAAAAATGACCCCATTTTAAAAACTAGACTCCTCAAGGTATTCGCTAGGGGGTACAGTGAGTATTTAAACACAATAGTTTTTGGAAGGAATTAGAAAGTCAGTGTTAAAAATTCGAAAAGGGGCTTTTTTTTTCACAAATGCATAATTTGTGGAACATATTTTTTGTACGTCGCTTCTGATATTGAAAGAAATGCACCCAATATTTTACTGAGCTGATTGGCCCATGTTTGGAAATACCCCCGCTTAGGCCATATTTGGTTCCTTGGCTGCGTGGTAGGACCCAGTAGGAGAGGAGCGCCATTTGGCTTTCAGGGCATAATTTTAGGCCGAATGGATTATAGGCCGCACTTCATGCCTGCAAAGGGTTTTAGCTGCCAGAACCATACAGAACCCCCACAAGTGACCCCATTTTGGAAACTATACCCCCCTAAAGTATTCAACTAGACCAAAAACTTAAAGTGAGTGCTTTGTGTCCTTTTTGTGTGGCTGGAATGGTTACAAAGTCAGTGGAAAAATTTATATTTTCTTTAATTTTTTCCACAAATGCATCATTTGCAGGACATATTTTTTGTACATTGCATCTGAAAAGTAGGAAATGCGCCCCATAGTTTATTTTGCTGTTTTTCCTGTGTCAGGTAATACCCCCGATTAGGCCATATTTGGTTGCATGGCCACATGGTGGGACACAAAAGGAGAGGAGCACCATTTGACTTTCAGGATATCATTCTACAAATTATAGGCCGCACTGTCAGAACAATACTGCCCCCCCCGAAGTGACCCCATTTTCAAAACTACACCCCCTAAAGTATTCACCTAGGGCAAAAGTGAGTACGTTGAGCCCTTATTGTGTGACTAGAATTATTTCAAAGTCAGTGGGAAAAAAATAGCAATTATCTTTTTGCCCCTCAAATTCTTTATTTGTGGGACATTATTTTAGTAAGTCGCTTGTGAAATGGAGGAAATACACCAATATTTTATCACGCTGTTTGTCCTGGGCTGGGCAGAACCCCTACTTAGGCAATATCTGGTTGCCTGACCGCCTGGTAGGACCAAGAAGGAGAGGAGCCCCTTTGGCTTTCTGGGCATCATTATATGAATAGTCCCCATTCATACTGCATTTCTGCAGTATAGGTGTCCATTGTCATGTCAAGAAAGGGATGCCAATGTATACTCTATGAGTCTCATTCAGAAATGAATGGAACTGCTACAGTATATGTCAGCATCACTTTTTTTTTTTTGACGTGATGCTGATGGATACCTCAGAAACGCAGTATGAACGAGACTTAGTGTAGGGTCACAAAGAGCGCATCCACAGCATATTCCACACCGCGGATGCCCCCGGCATTCACAAGGGCGAGATCACAGCTGCGCGGCTGGGTAGCACAGTGTGTCCGCTCATGACTGCTGGCGGGAAATCCGCTGCTATGAGGGAACACATAAAGCTACCCAGCCGCAGCAGGGAGCTCATTATTGTGACTCCTGGCGGGTATCCGCAGCATGTAATATGCGGGGTGCTACAGGAGAGAGACAGAGGGAGCCCCCTCCCTCTGTCAAACTCCTTACAGCTCGCGGTCACTTCTGACTGTGGCTGTAAGGGTTAAACTGCCGGGACCGAAGTTTACTTCAGTCCCAGCAGTGCACCAGGGTCCCAGCTGTGTGTTACAGCCGAGTCCCTGCCGTGATCTTGTGGGTGCACTGGGCAACACCCATGAGAACCATGGACGTGTATACTAGTCCTGGTGCTGGAACGTGCATGTTGCCTGGACGTGTATACACGTCCATGGTCGTTAAGGTGTTCAATAAAAAACACTATACAAAGGCAATTATCACCACTATACAAATGACAAATAATTGTACTACACCATAACCACTACCAATACCACCATATAGTGACGGGATAATACTGCCATACTGATACTGAATAAAACCAATATAAACAATCCAGTATCACCAATAGCACCACTATAAAAGGGACAAAAAATACCACCACATCAAGACCACTACCATTACCACCATATAATGACGGGATAATATTATGGGTACTGATACTGAATACAACCACTGTACACAGACTAAAATCTCCCCATACAGTGCCCATATAGTGGTGGCCTGGCTCTGCACAGGCTCTGCAGACCATATTAGTAATTACATACAGTTACACCAGGTGATGTCATCTGTGATTGAAGTTGTTCACTTTTCCTTTTTTCTTCCCCATCCAGCCCAGCCCATGACAATTTCTTCCATCATCAACTTGTCTCCACAGACCCAGCAAGACAAATATTTTAGGCTCCACACTTTTTAAGCACCTATAGCACTCTATACAGTAATAATAACCCCTTGGTGTCTCACACAGTGGAGAGGGTAGATAAGCAGATTGGGGGAAAAGTAGGTAGGTCCCCTGTTAAGTAGATCCCTTCACATGGTTTCCCCTATTATGAAGGTATCCTAGGTAGGTAAGTGCCACCTATTGGTAGGACCCTGTGTAGATACCTGTAGGTATTAACTCCCTGTAGGCAGTAGCAGCCTCCTATAAGTAGGGATTACTCCCTGTAGGTTGGTCCCATTGTAGATGGTAGCCGCCCTTTATAATGCTGCAGTCCCCAGTATTTAGTTATAGCCCCCCCCCCCCCCCCATATGTAGTAGTAGAAGTCCCCATTTATGTAGTAGGAGCAGCAGTCCCCCTAGATAGTAGTAGTAGAAGCCCCCTTTAGGTAGCAGTAACAGCAGCTCCCTTTAGGGAGTAGAAGTAGCAGCCCATTTTAGGTAGGTAGTAGTAGCAGCAGCGCCTTTTAGGTTCACATATACACACATCTATCATACATACACACATCACACATACATAGACACATAATACACTGGTCAAAAAAAATATAGGGAACACTAAGATAACACATTCTAGATCAGAATGAATGAACTAATCATATGAAATACTTTCATCTTTACATAGTTGAATGTGCTGACAACAAAATCACACAAATATCGATGGAAATCAAATTCATCAACCCATGGAGGTCTGGATATAGAGTCACACAAAATCAAAGTGGAAAACCACACTACAGGCTGATCCAACTTTGATGTAGTGTCCTTAAAACAAGTCAAAATGAGGGTCAGTAGTATGTGTGGCCTCCACGTGCCCGTATGACCTCCCTACAATGCCTGGACATGCTCCTGATGAGGTGGCGGATGGTCTCCTGAGGGATGTCCTCCCAGACCTGAACTAAAGCCTCCACCAACTCCTGGACAGTCTGTGGTGCAATGTGGCGTTGGTGGATGGAGCGAGACATGATGCGCCAGATGTGCTCAATTGAATTCAGATCTGGGGAATGGGCGGGCCAGTCCATAGCACCAATGCCTTTGTCTTGCAGGAACTGCTGACACACTCCAGCCACACGAGGTCTAGCATTGTCTTGCATTAGGAGGAAACCAGGGCCAACCGCACCAGCATATGGTCTCACAAGGGGTCTGAGGCTCTCATCTCGGTACCTAATGGCAGGCAGGGTACCTCTGGCAAGCACATGGAGGGCTGTGCGTCCCCCCAAAGAAATGCCACCCAACACCATTACTGACCCACCACCAAACCGGTCATGCTGGAGGATTTTGCAAGCAGCAGAACTTTCTCCACAGCATCTCCAGACTCGTCACATCTGTCACATGTGCTCAGTGTGAACCTGCTTTCATCTGTGAAGAGCACAGGGCACCATTGGCAAATTTGCCAATCTTGGTGTTCTCTGGCAATGCCAAATGTCCTGCACGGTGTTGGGCTGTAAGCAAAACCCCCACATCGGGCATCGGGCCCTCATACCACCCTCATGGAGTCTGTTTCTGACCGTTTGAGTGGACACGTGCACATTTGTGGCCTGCTGGAGGTCCTTTTGCAGGGCTTTGGCAGCGCTGCTCCTACTCCTCCTTGCATTAAAGCGGAGATAGCGGTCCTGCTGCTGGGTTGTTGCCCTCCTACGTTCTCCTCCATGTCTCCTGATGTACTGGCCTGTCTCCTGGTAGCGCCTCCATGCTCTGAACACTACTCTGACAGACACAGCAAACCTTCTTGCCACAGCTCGCATTGATGTGCTATCCTGGATGAGCTGCACTACCTGAGACACTTGTGTGGGTTGTAGACGTCATCTCATGCTACAACTAGAGTGAAAGCACCGCCAGAATTCAAAAGTGACCAAAACATCAGCCAGGAAGTATAGAAACTGATAAGTGGTCTGTGGTCACCACCTGCAGAACCATTCCTTTATTGGGGGTGTCTTGCTAATTGCCTATAATTTCCACCTGTTGTCTGTTCCATTTGCACAACAGCATGTGAAATTGATTGTCAATCAGTGTTGCTTCTTGAGTGGACAGTGTGATTTCACAGGAGTGTGATTGACTTGTTGTAACATTGTGTTGTTTAAGTGTTCCCTTTATTTTTTTGAGCAGTGTACAAACACAATCATACATACATCCGTCTAGTTTGCTAGTTTGCACACATACATCATACATACATTCAACATACATTATCATACATACACACACATGGTGCATACACTGTGCATGTATGTATGATGTGTGTGTGTATGATACACACACATCATACATACACACTACGGCTGCACAAGAAAAAATGTGCAATTGCAATTATGGAGGTAAATATTGCAATTTCAATATGTGATTGCAATATATAAACAAATGGTGAAATCCCCCGATTTCATGTCCAATACCCTTATTTCCCGCCTTTTCCCTCCTTGCTTTCTAATAGCCATGACGCTTTCAATTTTGATATGAGGCTTGTTTATTGCACTTTGTAATGACATCACTTATTTTACCCTGAAAAACTTTAGCAACTTTTTGGGGCAGGGCTTTAGATTCTATGCAGTGTACTTTCGTATTTTCCACCTCACCATCTCAAAATCAGAACACTTTCAAATTTGCACCTACAGACCCATATGAGGGCTTGTTTTTTGCGTCACCAATTGTACTTTGTAATGACATCACTTTCACCACAAAATTTACAGCAAAATCAGAAGAAAAAATTGTGGGCAAAATGTAAAAAAAAAAAACAAACGCCATTTTAGAACTTTTTAACCATATCTTTATTCTGTAGGTCCATAAGGTTACAAGGATACCAAATTTATATAGGTTTTATTTTATTTTACTACTTTAAAAAAATTATAACTACATGCACCAAAATTTGTATATGTATAATTATCCTTTTCTGACCCCTATAATTTTTTTTTTTTCACATAAGGGGATGTATGGGGCTTATTTTTTGTAACGTGATCTGAAGTTTTTATCTGTATCATTTTTGTATTGATCGCTCATAATAAATTTTTTTAGGGTATGCAAAGTGACCAAAAATACGCAATTTTGGACCTTTTTTTACGCATACGCCATTGACCGTGCGGTTCAATTAACATTATATTTTTATAGTTCAGATATTTACACATGTGGTGATACCACATATGTTTATATTTATCCTTTTTTTACGTACATTTTTTTTTTATGGGAGAAGGGGGCGATTCATACTTTTATTACCTAAGGGGTTAAATCACATTTACTAACTTTTTTTTCTGTCGCCTTTTTTTTTTAGACTATTACATGTAATCCGGGGACTGGGAAATGCCGCTGTCAAAGGCATCTTAGCACAGCACTGCTGTCACCCACAGTCTTCCGCTACGTGCACAACTTAGTGTCGACCACTGTTCGAAGCGCTGGCCGATACGCCCCCTGCATGCATCTCTATGAGAGAGCCAATGATACATGAACACTGTATCTCCGGCTCTCTCATAGAGATACATGGAAGGGGCATGTCAGCCCTGCTTCGTGCGGTGGTCAACAGTAATATGTGGATGGGGCAGAGGGAATCTATGGGGTTGACATGATGGGAGTAGTAGTAGCACCGCAGCGGTGCAGGAGCCCTGGATGGCTGAGGAGTAAAGATGCAAAATCATGCGTAATCCGTGTGAACATTTCCGTTTAACATCTGCAGAATTCTGCACCGAACTAATGCGGATGCAGAATTGATGCAGATGTGCGGTATTTACTTTGTGTGAACACAGCCTTCCTGTGCTCTCATTCAGTAGATCTTACCACTAAGCAAGAAGAAAAGAATCCTCTATGGCTAGTTTTTATAAATACATTATACAAAATATGCAGAAAGTCAGCTCACCTCCAGAGAAAGATTCCAAACAGCAAAGGCTATTAGCGAAGGGGCTGCACAGATCAGACATGGCTAGCAACTATCCTGGGTAAATATAGATGTGAGAGATCCAGCACTCCAGAACAGCTTATTAAGTTAAAACCTTCTTTTTTGCACAACACCAATAAATACTGATTGCTGGCATGCTACTCCTAATGGGCTTTGTGCAGGTGTGCTTAATCATGGTATGACAAGCCAGCGTAACACACTCAATAAAAGAATACAAATACATAAGTCACATGACCAGACATGAGATCCAATGGCATACTATTTAAATATATTGAAACAGATAAGTCACTGGCTAATACATACAATGAATCACGAACATAACTAGTCATATGACCAGACTTCAGAGCTGATTAAACAAATAACATTGGTCTGGGAGTCCCAGAAGAAGGTTATACATTCCAAAATGTGCAAAGGAGTGGGGCTATCCTGGTTCCTGTATCACTACAGCACTTGCATTGTGTTGGGTCTGTATGGTCTATTTTATCATTGTTTTCATATTCTTTTTATAGGTTCTCTTGGCACTTTAAGCACATGGCACTTTACTTTAATAGTAGCTGATGTCTGCATTTGATCATGTGATTATCATTCAATACATACAGTATATACTCCCTATTGTGCTGCCATTTACCAATTTAACTATTTTTGTGTACTTTTTTGGGGGTCCATACTATATATAACCTGTTATCTTCACTTGAATACTATAATATGTAGGTTTTGTTGATGTTAATCTATTTTTATGATGTACAAATCACTCCTTTTTATGCATTTTCTATAATTTAATATTTTACTTTTCAATAAAGATTTTCATTCTATGTATACATTGATACAAGTGAGGCTGGGTTCACATCACGTTTTCCCCATACGGGAGCGCATACGGCAGGGGGGAGCTAAAACCTTGCGCTCCCGTATGCCTTCGTATGCACTCCCGTATGTAATTCATTTCAATGAGCCGTCCGGAGTGAAACGTTTGCTCCGGTTGGCTCATTTTTGCGCCGAATGCGCTTTTTCCCCGGACCTAAAACTGTGGTCAACCACGGTTTGAGGTCCGGTTGTAAAAGCGCATACGGCGCAAAAATGAGCCGACCGAATGTTTCACTCCGGCCGGCTCATTGAAAAGAATTACATATGGGAGTGCATACGAAGGCATACGGGAGCGCAAGGTTTTAGCTCTACTCTGCCTTATGCGCTCCCGTATGGGAGAAAACGTAGTGGGAACCCAGCCAGACTCAGTTTTCTTGTTTTTTGATATATTTGGAACTGGTGTATCAATGGAAGATGGAAGTAGGCATCTTTTTGTCTAGAAGTTATGAACCTGTTGACAAACTTTAAGTTTATAATGGCCCATAAGTGAAATGGATCGCAACTGGTCCTGGTATCAGAGTATCTGCCCCCTTCCCAATTAGGTGTCAGGATCAGTTCATGCACGAGAGAAGGAAATCACTCTGACACAAACAGTTCAGCAAATAAGATTTCCTGTATTTAAAACAGTTGCAAGGGTTTTTATAGTCAGCAGCAATGTGCCTTGTGCAAAGCTATACGTGACTTTGCACGTCATGAATAACTGTCCTTGTGATTGGTTTCTTCCATCTGTAGGTGTTCCTCGTCAAGCACGTGGGTCTTATCTTGGGTGTAGCTTTCTCTGGGGGCGCCATCTTATAAACATTTTTTCAAACACAATTGAAGGAGGGATCGGGATAGTGAGTGGCCATTTTAGCAAGCATATTCTGAAATAGACATTTTAGCTTATCCATTACATAAGGACCTGTTTGAATTCAGTTTTTAGTTGTGATGATGGGGCTGGCACAATGGTATACACGGAAGGAAGGAAAAATCCACTACGTAACTCTATTCTGTGGTATTGAGGACCCAAGGATTTTGTGTCACTTCTTCCTAATGATGACAATATAGACAGTCTTCCTTCTGCTTTCTTATCATCATTAGCATTTTTTGTGTTGATTAAAGGGGTTATCTGGCAAATGGTTGTTTCTTTCAGAAAGATGCCCAGGCTGTCTGCTATAAAAGAAACCAAAAAACACAAAGCTATTCATACCTTCGGCAATCCCCCACTGTATCTGTCTTGTAATGCTGCTCACATTGTCCGCTGCTCTCCTCTTCTGTCCTTCGTTCTAAAAAAAACAACAACACACCTTTCTGCCGTAAAATCCCTTTACATTTGAGAGGGAGATCCCTCTAAGGATCTCCTGTTCCAGGGACATTCCTTTCACCATCAGATCCAAAGCCTCAGCTTGACAGCATGGAAATTGAAAAGTCCATTCTGCTGAAGGAAGATTTCTCTGAAAAGGTAGTGAATACGCTTCTATCTAGCCATAAAGATACTATCTCTAGAATCTGTTAAGACTTGGAAGAAATGTATTTCTTGGTGTGGGGATTCTTTTTCTATTGACACTCTTGTGATTCCTAAAAATCTAGACTTCCTTCAGCAGGGATTTGATTTAGGTCTTTCCCCTAGTACCCTCAAGGTACAGGTTTCTGCTCGGAGTGCTCTCTGTCATGTAAAACTAGCTGATAACATGTAGATTTCTAGATTTATTAAAGCATCTAGTAGACTCAGACCTAAAACTTTAAATCTCTGTCCTCAGTGGAATTTAAATACGGACATAAATGCTCACTGCACCCCTTATTACATTCCGTGAGGGGTGTAGTTTCCAAAATGGGGTCACATGTTGGGGGGGGTACACTGTTCTGGCAGCATGGGGGCTTTGTAAACGCACATGGCCTTCAATTCCAGCCAAATTCTCTCTCCAAAAGCCCAATGGTGCACCTTCTCTTCAGAGCATTGTAGTTCACCCGTAGAGCACTTTACATCCACATATGGGGTATTTCCATACTCAGAAAAAAATGGGGTTACAAATTTTGGGGGACTTTTTCTCCTATTACTCCTGCACCAACACCAGCATTTTAGTGAAAAAAAATCAGATTTTTTTGTTTTCACGTCCAACTATAATGAAAATTTGTCAAACACCTGTGTGGTGTTAAGGCTCACTATACCCCTTATTACGTTCCGTGAGGGGTGAAGTGGGGTCACATGTGGGTGATTTTTTTAGCGTTTGTCAGAACCGCTAGAACTATCAGCCACCCCTGTGCAAATCACCAATTTAGACCTCAAATGTACATGGTGCGCTCTCACTCCTGTGCCTTGTTGTGTGCCTGCAGAGCATTTTACGCCCACATTTGGGGTATTTCCGTACTCGGGAGAAATTGCGTTACAAATTTTGGGAGTCTTTTTTTTCTTTTTGCCTCTTGTAAAAATGAAAAGTATGGTCCAACACCAGCATGTTAGTGTAAAAAAGTTTATTTTTTTTACACTAACATTCTGGTGTAGACCCCAACTCTACCTTTTCATAAGGGGTAAAAGGAGAAAAAGCCTCCCAAGATGTGTTAGGCAATTTCTCCTGAGTACAGAAATACCCCATATACGGCCCGAAACTGTTGCCTTGAAATACGACAGAGTTCCGAAGTGAGAGAGCACCATGCGCATTTGAGGCCTAAATTAGGGATTTGCATAGGGACGGACACGAATGCAAGAATTACCCTTGCGGTCGATACCAAAATTACCCTACGGCAGTGTTTCCCTTAGGGGAGAGGTGTCAGCAAAGAGCACTGTGGTCACACTGAAAAGAAATAAACAACTTCCTCTGCAGTATACAGCAGCTGATAAATACTGGAAGGATAGAAGTAAATTACAAATCTGTATAGCTTTCCAGAACCAGTTAAATTTGAAAAAAAAAACTTTTTTCTCCGGTGCCTAATTAGGAAAGAGGTTTTAGCCTTCATGGCAGCATGTAACTCTGGTTTGTCAGTTAACCAGAGATAAAAGATCTATAGCTCAGTATTGTCTGTAACAGACTCACTAGAAGATGGGAAACCTTGGTATGTTTCTCCTGTGGAAGTGAAAAGAAAATAATGTTTTTCTGTTAATGCCACTGATGTCCTTCTTAACCCCTTAAGGACCCAGACCAAATATACCTTAAAGAGTACCTGTCATCATCTAAACTTTCCCTGATCCCCCTTCCCATCTATCCCTTTCTCTAACTATGCCTATCCCTGTGTTTATTGAGGTTTAAAATGCTGTGGAAATACCTTTTTTTATCCCTCTTCATTAGCTCAGGAGCACTGTCTTTCTGAGGGGTGGAAGGAGGCGGGTCCCGGCAGGCATGATATCACATGAAGCCTGGCTGGGGCTCTGCTTCTGCCAGTCTTCCTGTATGCTGCTCTCCCTCTGCAGCAGTGTTTCCCAACCAGGGCACCTCCAGCTGTTGCAAAACCACAACTCCCAGCATGCCAAGAAAGCCAACAGCTGTTCGGGCATGCTGGGAGTTGTAGTTTTGCAACAGCTGGAGGCACTCTGGTTGGGAAACACTGCTCTGCAGTGTGCATACAGACTAAGTACAGGAGAGGGACAGCAGCCTGTCTCTCTCTCTCCTCTGTCTCTCTGCACTAAAAAGTCAATGCTGAGAACCAGGGGCGGTGGGAGCAATTACAGAGGCAGTGATTAAGATGAATGTCGGGGGGGGGGGGGGGGGGGGGGGCACAGAGCAGGGAGTGCAGTGAGATAATACAATGTATAAGATAACATGTGGTGAGGGGCAGGGAGAACACAGAGCAGGGGGGAGGGGGAGGTGACTGGCCTCTGTTATATGAGAGGCATGTGCAGGCTTGTAGCTCACAGGCTGGCAGCGAGTCCTGAGCTGAGAGTACTGAACTTCCGGTGGAAGGACCAGAGCCCTTTCAGCATTAGTCCTAAAAGCTGTACACTTACTATGAAAAGCATAGGATGCTGCTTCTAGACCAGGCATAGAAGAGTGATCCCTAGTGGCCAAAAGTATAAAATGAAAAAACTGGTATAAATATTAATATTTTTTAACCCCTTAAGGACACAGCCCATTTTCACCTCTAGGACGCAGCCCTTTTTTGCACATCTGACCACTGTCACTTTAAACATTAATAACTCTGGAATGCTTTTACTTATCAATCTGATTCCGAGATTGTTTTTTCGTGACATATTGTACTTTAACATAGTGGTAAATTTTTGTGGTAACTTGCATCCTTTCTTGGTGAAAAATCCCAAAATTTGATGAAAAAATTGAAAATTTTGCATTTTTCTAACTTTGAAGCTCTCTGTTTGTAAGGAAAATGGATATTCCAAATATTATTTTTTGGGGATTCACATATACAATATGTCTACTTTATATTTTCATCATAAAATTGACAAGTGTTTACTTTTGGAAGACACCAGAGGGCTTCAAAGTTCAGCAGCAATTTTACAATTTTTCACAAAATTTTCAAACTCGCTATTTTTCATGGACCAGTTCAGGTTTGAAGTGGATTTGAAGGGTCTTCATATTAGAAATACCCCATAAATGACCCCATTACAAAAACTGCACCCCCCAAAGTATTCAAAATGACATTCAGTAAGTGTTTTAACCTTTTAGGTGTTTCACAGGAAAAGCAGCAAAGTGAAGGAGAAAATTCAAAATCTTCATTTTTTACACTTGCATGTTCTTGTAGACCCAATTTTTGAATTTTTACAAGGGGTAAAAGGATAAAATTTATACTTGACTTTGTAGCCCAATTTCTCTCGAGTAAGCACATACCTCATATGTCTATGTAAATTGTTCGGCGGGCGCAGTAGAGGGCTCAGAAGCGAAGGAGCGACAAGGGGATTTTGGAGAGTACGTTTTTCTGAAATGGTTTTTTGGGGGCATGTTGCATTTAGGAAGCCCCTATGGTGCCAAAACAGCAAATAAAAAAAACATGGCATACCATTTTGGAAACTAGACCCCTTGAGGAACGTAAAAAGGAATTAAGTGAGCCTTAATACCCCACAGGTGTTTCATGACTTTTGCATATGTAAAAAAAAAAAAAAAAAAAATTTCACTAAAATGTGTGTTTCCCCCCAAATTTCACATTTTTGCAAGGGTTAATAGCAGAAAATACCCCCCAAAATTTGTAACCCCATCTCTTCTGAGTATGGAGGTACCCCATAAGTTGACCTGAAGTGCATTACGGGCGAACTACAATGCTCAGAAGAGAAGGAGTCATATTTGGCTTTTTGAGAGCAAATTTTGCTCGGGGGGCATGTCGCATTTAGGAAGCCCCTATGGTGCCAGGACAGCAAAAAAAAACGACATGGCACACCATTTTGGAAACTAGACTCCTTGAGGAACGTAACAAGGGATAAAGTGAACCTTAATACCCCACAGGTGTTTCACGACTTTTGCATATGTAAAAAAAAAATTTTTTTTTTTACCAAAAATGCTTGGTTTAGCAAAAATTTTACATTTTTAAAAAAGGTAATAGCAGAAAATACCCCCCAACATTTGAAGCCCAATTTCTCCCGATTCAGAAGACACCCAATATGGGGATGAAAAGTGCTCTGCTGGCGCACTACAGGTCTCAGAAGAGAAGGAGTCACATTTGGCTTTTTGGAAGCAAATTTTGCTCTGAGGGCATGCCGCATTTAGGAAGCACCTATGGTGCCAGGACAGAAAAAAAACCCACATGGCATACCATTTTGGAAACTAGACCCCTTGGGGAACGTAACAAGGGGTAAAGTGAACCTTAATACCCCACAGGTGTTCCACGACTTTTGCATATGTAAAAAAAAAAATATTTTTTTTTTACACTAAAATGCTTGTTTTCCCCCAAATTTTACATTTTTACAAGGGATAATAGCAGAAAATACCCCCCAAAATTTGTAACCCCATCTCTTCTGAGTATGGAAATACACAATAAGTGGACGTGAAGTGCACTGGGGGCGAACTACAATGCTCAGAAGAGAAGGAGCATCATTGAGCTTTTGGAGAGAGAATTTGGCCATGTACATTTCCAAAGCCCCCCGTGGTGCCAGAACAGTGGACCCCCCACATGTGACCCCATTTTTAAAACTACACCCCTCATGGAAGGTAATAAGGGGTGCAAGGAGAATTTACACCCCACTGGCATTTGACGGATCTTTGGAACAGTGGGCTGTGCAAATTAAAAATTTTATTTTTCATTTTCACAGACCCCTGTTTCAAAGATCTGTCAGACACCTGTGGGGTGTAAATGCTCACTGTACCCCTTGTTACATTCCGTGAGGGGTGTGGTTTCCAAAATGGGGTCACATGTGGGTATTTGTTTTGCACTTATGTCAGAACCGCTGTAAAATCAGCCACCCCTGTGCAAATCACCAATTTAGACCTCAAATTTACATGGTGCACTCTCCCTTCTGAGCCTTGTTGTGCGCCCTCAGAGCACTTTGCACCCACATATGGGGTATCTCCGTCCTCAGGAGAAATTGCGTTACAAATTTTGGAGGCTTTTTTTCTTTTACCGCTTGTGAAATTTTAAAGTATGGGGCAACACCAGTATGTTAGTGTAAAAAAATGGTTTTTTTTTTACACTAACATGCTGGTGTAGACCCCAACTTTACCTTTTCATAAGGGGTAAAAGGAGAAAAAGCCCTCCAAAATTTGTTAGGCAATTTCTCCCGAGTACGGCGATGCCCCATATGTAGCCCTAAACTGTTGCCTTGAAATACGACAGGGCTCCAAAGTGAGAGAGCGCCATGCGCATTTGAGGCCTAAATTAGGGATTTGCATAGGGGTGGACATAGGGGTATTTTACACCAGTGATTCTCAAACAGGGTGCCTCCAGCTGTTGCTAAACTCCCAGCATGCTTGGACAGTCAATGGCTGTCCGGAAATGCTGGGAATTTTTGTTTTGCAACAGCTGGAGGCTCCGTTTTGGAAACACTGCTGTAGGATACATTTTTCATTTTTATTGGGGGGGAAGGGGGGGTGGTGGGGGGGGCAGTGTACGTGTGTATATGTAGTGTTTTACTCTTTATTTTATGTTAGTGTAGTGTAGTGTTTTTAGGGTACAGTCACACTGACGGCGGATTACACTGAGTCTCCCGCTAGGAGTTTGAGCTGCGGCTGCTGCAGCTCAAACCTGAAGCAGGGAATTCACTGTAATCCGCCGCCAGTGTGAATGTAACCTGTACATTCACATGGGAGAGGGGGGGGGGGGGCAAAACTACAACTCTCAGCATGCACTGACAGAACGTGCATGCTGGGAGTTGTAGTTTTGCAACAGCTGGAGGCACACTGGTTGGAAAATACTGAGTTAGGTAATAGAACCTATTACCTAACTCGGTATTTCCCAACCAGTGTGCCTCCAGCTGTTGCAGAACTACAACTCTCAGCATGTACTGATTGCCAAAGGGAATGCTGGGAGATGTAGTTATGCAACAGCTGGAGGCACGCAAATACAACTCCCAGCTTGCCGAGACAGCCATTTGCTGTTCCTGAATGCTGGGAGTTGTAGTTTTGCAAGATTTAGAGGGGTTCAGGCTGGAGATCACTGACAGTGGTCTTTAAACTGTGGCCCTCCAGATGTTGCAAAACTACAAATCTCAGCATGCTAAGACAGCAAACTGCTGTCTGAGCATGCTGGGAGTTGTAGTTTTGTAATATCTGGAGGGCTACAGTTTAGAGACCACTGTCAGTGATCTCTAGCCTGAACCCCTCTAAATCTTGCAAAACTACAACTCCCAGCATGCCAACACAGCAAACAGCTGTCAAGGCATGGTGGGAGTTGTAGTTTTGCAACATCTGGAGGGCGACAGTTTAGAGACCACTCTCTAAACTGTCGCCTTGCAGATGTTGCTAGGCAACAGACTCCTGGACACACGGCGTCATACTCACCTCCACCGCCGCCGTGATCACAGCCGCCGCCGTCATCTGGAGCTCCGCCGCCGGGTAAGTGACCACCGCTGCCGCCGCCGCTACTACACGGTTCCCCCCGCTGTGCCCGGACACCGATGGGCGGGCATAGCGCGGGGAACCGAACTTTAACCCCCCCGCCCCCAGTCTGCTATTGGTCGGTCGCTCGGCCGATCAATAGCAGGGATAGGAGGGGTGGCAACCCTGCCACCTCACTCCTATCTCTTCAAGGGGGATCGAGGGTGTGTTGGACACCCCCTATCCCCCTTATTTTATCGCGGCACCGCCGTTGATGGGCAGGGGGAGAGCGCTCCCCCTGCAAACACCATAGATGCCGTGATCAGACTGATCACGGCATCTATGGGGTTAATGCTGCCGGGACCGGCGCGATCGCGGCCCCGGCAGCTGCGGTGGGACTCCGGCTGTGATTGACAGCTGAGTCCCACCCGCGATCTCCTGCGCTGCCCGCGGCAGAGCAGGAGATCGCTTGGACGTATGCATACGTCCATTTGCGCGAACGTGTAATTCGCCTGGACGTATGCATACGTCCAATAGCGGGAAGGGGTTAATGAAGATATATTACAATATCTCTTCATTAATGATTATGAACAACATATTAAAAGTTTTTGTTGATGACAGGTACTCTTTAAGGACCCGGACATTTTTTGAACATCTGGCCACTGTCACTTCAAGCATTAATAGCTCTGGGATGCTTTTACCTTTCATTCTGATTCCGAGATTGTTTTTTCGTGACATATTCTACTTTATGTTAGTGGTAAAATTTTGTCGATACTTGTATCATTTCTTGGTGAAAAATTCCAAAATTTGATGAAAAAATTTAAAATTTTGCATTTTTTTTACTTTGAAGCTCTCTGCTTATAAGGAAAATGGATATTCCAAATAAATTATACAATGATTCACATATACAATATGTCTACTTTGTTTGCATCATAAAGTTTACATGTTTTTACTTTTGGAAGATATCAGAGGGCTTCAAAGTTCAGCAGCAATTTTCAAATTTTTCACAAAATTTTCAAAATCGGAATTTTTCAGGGACCAGTTCAGTTTTGAAGTTGATTTGAAGGGCCTTCATATTAGAAATACCCCACAAATGACCCCATTATAAAAACTGCACCCCTCAAAGTATTCAAAATGACATTCAGTAAGTGTGTCAACTAGGTGTTTCACAGGAAAGTGAAGGAGAAAATTCAAAATCTTCATTTTTTACACACGCATGTTCTTGTAGACCCAGTTTTTGAATTTTTACAAGTGGTAATAGGAGAAAAAGCCCCCAAAATTTGTAACCCAATTTCTCTCGAGTAAGGAAATACCTCATTTGTGTATGTCAAGCGTTCGTCGGGGGCGCAGTAGAGGGCACAGAAGGGAAGGAGCGACAATGGGATTTTGGAGAGTGAATTTTTCTGAAATGGTTTTTGGGGGGCATGTCACATTTAGAAAGCCCCTATGGTGCCAGAACAGCAGAAAACACCACATGGCATACCATTTTGGAAACTACACCCCTCAAGGCACGAAACAAGGGGTCCAGTTAGCCTTAACACCCCACAGGTGTTTGACAACTTTTCGTTAAAATCGGATGTGTAAATGGAAAAAAAAAATTCACACTAAAGTGCAGTTTTCCCCCCAAATTTACAATTTTTACAAAGGGTAATGGGAGAAAATGCCCCCACAAATTTGTAACCCCATCTCTTCTGAGTATGGAAATACCCCATGTTAGGACGTAAAATGCTTTGCGGGCGAACTACAATGCTCAGAAGAGAAGGAGTCACATTTGGCTTTTTGAAAGCAACTTTTGCTGAAATGTTTTTTGGGGGCATGTTGCATTTAGGAAGCCCCTGTGGTACCAGAACAGCAAAAAATACCCACATGGCATACTATTTTTGAAACTACACCCCTCAAGGAACGTAACAAGGGGTCCGCTGAGCCTTAACACCCCACCGGTGTTTGACGACTTTTCGTAAAATTTGGATGTGTAAATGAAAAAAATTTATTTTTTTACTAAAATGCAGTTTTCCCCTTAAATTTTACATTTTTACAAGGGGTAATAGGAGAAAATGACCCCCAAAATTTGTAACCCCATTTCTTCTGAGTATGGAAATACCCCATGTTAGGACGTAAAATGCTCAGAAGAGGAGGAGCGCCATTGAGCTTTTGGAGAATTCGTTTGGAATGGTAGTCAGGGGCCATGTGCATTTACAAAGCCCCCCCGTGGTGCCAGAACAGTAGACCCCCCCCCCACATGTGGCCCCATTTTGGAAACTACACCCCTCACAGAATTTAATAAGGGGTGCAGTGAGTATTTACACCCCACAGATCTTTGGAACAGTGGGCTGTGCAAATTAAAAATTGAATTTTTCATTTTTACGGACCACTGTTCCAAAAATCTGACACCTGTGGGGCGTAAATTCTCAATGTACCCCTTATTACATTACGTGAGGGGTGTAGTTTCCAAAATGGGGTCACATGGGTCGGGGGTCCATTGTTCTGGCACTATGGGGGCTTTGTAAACACATGTGGCCTTCAATTCTGGACAAATTTTTTCTACAAAATCCCAATGGCGCTCCTCCTCTTCTGAGCATTGTAGTTCGCCCGCAGAGCACTTTAACCCCTTAAGGACACATGACGTTCTCATATGTCTCCATTTCCGAGTCCTTAAGGACACATGACGTATGAGAACGTCATGTGTTTTACCGGCCCCCCGCAACCATCTGGAGCGGAGCCGGTCCCCGATGCCTGCTGAAATCGTTCAGCAGGCATCGGGGCATATCGCCCAGGGGGGTCATTATGACCCCCCATGTCGGCGATGGCCGCAGATCGCTGGACAATTCAGTCCAGCGATCTGCGGCGGATTCCGGGTCAATCGGGTCTCCAGTGACCCGGTGACCCGGAATTATTGGCTGATCGGGGCCGTCAGAGACGGCCCCGATCAGCCAGAGCCAGCAGGGGTGAGGTGGCACTGGTGCCACCTCACGATCGCCCTGATTCGTCGGCCGTCCAATCGGATTACCGGCCGTCCAATCGGGGCGCCTGCTGCGGGTGTCACTCCCGCAACCCGCTCCGCCCCTCTTCCGGAGGACGTGAGCGGGTGCGGGACGTGCACCCCGGGTGCTGGGGACCCCGATCCCCGGCGCCCCTGTTGGGATCGGGGCCCCAGGAGCAGCGGCGGCGGCAAGGGACTGACCTGATGCGGCTGGAACGTTGGAGGTGAGTGACAGCCTCCTGCTGTTGCTTAGCAACAGCTCCCAGCATGCAAAAAGGGCATGCTGGGAGCTGTAGTTATGCAACAGCAGGAGGCAGACCACCACAACTCCCAGCATGCCCTTATGGGCATGCTGGGACTTGTAGTTTTGCAACAGCTGGAGGCACATTCTTTCTATGGAAAAGTGTACCTTCAGCTGTTGTGTAACTACAACTCCCAGCTTGCACAATCAGCTAAAGTGCATGCTGGGAGTTGTAGTGGTGCATCTGGTGGTTGCATAACTACAACTCCCAGCATGCCCGTTGGCTGTCGGTGACTGCTGAGAGTTGTAGTTTTGCAACAGCTGAAGGCACACTGAGTTAAGTAACAAACCAGTGTGTCTCCAGCTGTTGCATAACTACAATCCCCAGCCAAAGTAGTATGCCTCCAGCTGTTGCATAACTACAACACCCAGCATGCCCTTCCGCTGTCCGTACATGCTGGGGGTTGTAGCTTTTGCAACAGCTGAAGGCACACTGGTTGCAAAACACTGAGTTTGTTACCAAACTCGGTGTTTCACAACCAGTGTGCATCCAGCTGTTGCAAAACTACAACTCCCAGCATGCACTGATAGACCGTACATGCTGGGAGTTGTAGTTTTGCAACAGCTGGATGTTCCCCCCCCCAAATGTGAATGTACAGGGTACACTCACATGGGCGGAGGATTACAGTAAGTATCCGGCTGCAAGTTTGAGGTGCGGCAAAATTTCTGCCGCAGCTCAAACTGCCAGCGAGAAACTACTGTGAACCCCCCGCCCGTGTGACTGTACCCTAAAAACACTACACTACACTAACACACAATAAAATAAAAAGTAAAAAACACTACATATACACATACCCCTACACAGCCCCCCTCCCCAATAAAAATGAAAAACGTCTGGTACGCCACTGTTTCCAAAACGGAGCCTCCAGCGGTTGCAAAACTACAACTCCCAGCATGCACTGATAGACCGTACATGCTGGGAGTTGTAGTTTTGCAACAGCTGGATGTTCCCCCCCCCCCCCCCCCAATGTGAACGTACAGGGTACACTCACATGGGCGGAGGATTACAGTAAGTATCCGGCTGCAAGTTTGAGCTGCGTCAAATTTTCTGCCGTAGCTCAAACTGCCAGCGAGAAACTACTGTGAACCCCCGCCCGTGTGACTGTACCCTAAAAACACTACACTACACTAACACAAAATAAAATAAAAAGTAAAAAACACTACATATACACATACCCCTATACAACCCCCCTCCCCAATAAAAATGAAAAACGTCTGGTACGCCACTGTTTCAAAAACGGAGCCTCCAGCTGTTGCAAAACAACTACTCCCAGTATTGCCAGATAGCCGTTGACTGTCCATGCATGCTGGGAGTTTTACAACAGCTGGAGGCACCCTGTTTGGGAATCACTGGCGTAGAATACCCCTATGTCCACCCCTATGCAAGTCCCTAATTTAGGCCTCAAATGCGCATGGCGCTCTCACTTTGGAGCCCTGTCGTATTTCAAGGCAACAGTTTAGGGTCACATATGGGGTATCGCCGTACTCGGGAGAAATTGGGCTTCAAATTTTGGGGGGTATTTTCTGCTATTACCCTTTTAAAAAATGTAAAATTTTTGGGAAAACAAGCATTTTAGGTAAAAAAAATATATTTTTTTTACATATGCAAAAGTCGTGAAACACCTGTAGGGTATTAAGGTTCAAATTACCCCTTGTTACGTTCCCCGAGGGGTCTAGTTTCCAAAATGGTATGCCATGTGGTTTTTTTTTGCTGTCCTGGCACCATAGGGGCTTCCTAAATGCGGCATGCCCCCAGAGCAAAATTCGCTTTCAAAAAGCCAAATGTGACTCCTTCTCTTCTGAGACCTGTAGTGCGCCAGCAGAGCACTTTTCACACCCATATGGGGTGTTTTCTGAATCGGGAGAAATTGGGCTTCAAATTTTGGGGGGTATTTTCCGCTATTACCCTTTTTAAAAATGTAAACATTTTGGGAAAACAAGCATTTTAGGTAAAAAAATTTTTTTTTTTACATATGCAAAAGTTGTGAAACACCTGTAGGGCATTAAGGTTCACGTTACCCCTTGTTACGTTCCCCGAGGGGTCTAGTTTCCAAAATGGTATGCCATGTGGTTTTTTTTTGCTGTTCTGGCACCATAGGGGCTTCCTAAATGCGGCATGCCCCCAGAGCAAAATTTGCTTTCAAAAAGCCAAATGTGACTCCTTCTCTTCTGAGACCTGTAGTGCGCCAGCAGAGAACTTTTCACCCCCATGCAAGGTGTTTTCTGTATCGGGAGAAATTGGGCTTCAAATTTTGGGGGGTATTTTCTGCTATTACCCTTTTTAAAAATGTAAAATTTTTGGGAAACCAAGCATTTTAGGTAAAAAAAAAATATATTTTTTTTACATATGCAAAAGTCGTGAATCACCTGTAGGGTATTAAGGTTCACTTTACCCCTTTTTACGTTCCCTGAGGGGTCTAGTTTCCAAAATGGTATGCCATGTGTTTTTTTTTTGCTGTCCTGGCACCATAGGGGCTTCCTAAATGCGGCATGCCCCCCAAAAACCATTTGTCGCTCCTTCCCTTCTGAGCCCTCTACTGCGCCCGCCGAACAATTAACATAGACATATGAGGTATGTGCTTACTCGAGAGAAATTGGGTTTCAAATACAATTAAAAATTTTCTCCTTTTTATCCCTTGCAAAAATTCAAAAATTGGGTCTACAAGAACATGCGAGTGTAAAAAATGAAGATTTTGAATTTTCTCCTTCACTTTGCTACTATTCCTGTGAAACACCTAAAGGGTTAATACACTTACTGAATGTTTTTTTGAATACTTTAGGGGGTGTAGTTTTTATAATGGGGTCATTTATGGGGTATTTCTAATATGAAGACCCTTCAAATCCACTTCAAAACTGAACTGGTCCCTGAAAAATAGTGAGTTTGAAAATTTTGTGAAAAATTTCAAAATTGCTACTGAACTTTGAAGCCCTATGGTGTCTTCCAAAAGTAAAAACTCATAAATTTTATGATGCAAACATAAAGTAGACATATTGTATATGTGAACCCAAAAAAAATATATTTTGAATATCCATTTTCCTTACAAGCAGAGAGCTTCAAAGTTAGAAAAATGCAAAATTTTCATTTTTTTCATCAAATTTTGGGATTTTTCACCAAGAAAGGATGCAAGTTACCATAAAATTTTACCACTAAGTTAAAGTAGAATATGTCACGAAAAAACAATCTCAGAATCAGAATGATAACTAAAACCATCCCAGAGTTATTAATGTTTAAAGTGACAGTGGTCAGAATTGCAAAAAACGCTCCGGTCCTTAAGGTATAAAATGGCTCGGTCCTTAAGGGGTTAAATTCACATATGGGGTATGTTCTTACTCAGAAGAGATGGGGTTACAAATTTGGGGGGGCTTTTTTCCTATTTTCCCTTGTGAAAATGAAATATTTAGGGTAACACCAGCATTTTAGTGAAAAAATATAATTTTTTTCATTTTCCCATCCAACTTTAATGAAGATTCGTCAAACACCTGTGGGGTGTTCAGGCTCACTATACCCCTTGTCACGTTCCGTGAGGGGTGTAGTTTCCAAAATGGGGTCACATGTGGGTATTTTTTTTTTGCGTTTGTCAGAACCGCTGTAAAATCAACCACCCCTGTGCAAATCACCAATTTAGGCCTCAAATGTACATGGTGCGCTCTCACTCCTGAGCCTTGTTGTGCGTCCGCAGAGCATTTTACGCCCACATCTGGGGTATTTCCGTTTTCAGGAGAAATTGCGTTACAAATTTTGGGGGTCTTTTTTTCCTTTTACCGCTTGTGGGAATAAAAAGTATGGGGCAACACCAGCATGTTAGTGTAAACATTTTTATTTTTTTACACTAATAGGCTGGTGTAGCCCCCAACTTTTCCTTTTCACAAGCGGTAAAAGAAAAAAAAGACCCCCAAAATTTGTAGTGCAATTTCTCTCGAGTACGGCGATACCCTATATATGGCCCTAAACTGTTTCCTTGAAATACGACAGGGGTCCGAAGTGAGTGAGCGCCATGCGCATTTGAGGACTAAATTAGGGATTGCATAGGGGTGGACATAGGGGTATTCTACGCCAGTGATTCCCAAACAGGGTGCCTCCAGCTGTTGCTAAACTCCCAGCATGCCTGGACAGTCAGTGGATGTCCAGAAATGCTGGGAGTTGTTGTTTTGCAACAGCTGGAGGCTCCGTTTTGGAAACCCTGCCATACAAGACGTTTTTAATTTTTATTGGGGGGGACAGTGTAAGGGGGTGTATATGTAGTGTTTTACCCTTTATTATGTGTTAGTGTAGTGTAGTGTTTTTAGGGTACATTCGCACTGGCGTGTTACGGTGAATTTCCCGCTAGGAGTTTGCGCTGCGGCAAAAAACTTGAAGCAGGAAATTTACTGTAAACCTGTCCGTGTGAACGTACCCTGTACGTTCACATGGGGGGAGGGGGGGCAAACCTCCAGCTGTTTCAAAACTACAACTCCCAGCATGTACTGACAGACCGTGCATGCTGGGAGTTGTACTTTTGCAACAGCTGGAGGCACACTGGTTGGAAAACCTTCAGTTAGGTTCTGTTACATAACTCAGTATTTTCCAACCAGTGTGCCTCCAGCTGTTGCAAAACTACAACTCCCAGCATGTACTAATCACCGAAGGGCATGCTGGGAGATGTAGTTATGCAACAGCTGGAGGTACCCAACTACAACTCCCAGCATGCCGAGACAGCTGTTTGCTTTCTGGGCATGCTGGGATTTGCAGTTTTGCAACATCTGGAGAGCTACAGTTTTTAGACCAGTGCACAGTGATCTTCAAAATGTGGACCTCCAGATGTTGCAAAACTACAACTCCCAGCATGCCCAGACAACAAACAGCTATGTGGGCATGCTAGGAGTTGTAGTTTTGCAAAATCTGGAGGGATATGGTTTAGAGACCACAGTCTCAGACTGTAGCCCTCCAGATCAACTTACCGGCTTCCGTAGGATCCCGGGAGCCTTCCTCGTCAGACGCACGTCACGCCGCCCGCCGATCACCGTCGCCGCAGCCTCCGGATTGGTAAATGGACGTCGGCGCCCGGTCCCCTTCGGTTCCCCGTTCTGCCCCGCCTATTGTGGGTGGGCAGGACGGGGAAAACGAAAGTTAACCCCCCCCCCCCGCCCCCGGTCTGCTATTGGTTGTCGCCTCTGACGATCAATAGCAGACCAATAGCAGGGACAGGAGGGGTGGCACCCCTGCCAACTCGCTCCTATGCCTACAGGGGGATCGTGGGTGTCTTAGACAACCGCGATCCTCCTTATATTCCGGTTCACCATAGACCTGATGACCCCCCTGGGCATTTGCACGGGGTGCCTGCTGATTGATATCAACAGTCACCCCGTCCCGGTCCCCGCCCGGCGCGCGGTGGGGACCGAAATTCCCACGGGCGTATGGATACGCCCTGGGTCCTTAAGTACCAGGACGTCAAGGCGTATCCATACGCCCTAGGTCCTTAAGTGGTTAAAGACAGAAAGATAGATGGGCTATTGTGCAAGCCTTGGAATTAACATTATTTCTAAAAGCATTGCCCATTCCCTGTATATTTTGCCAAACCAGTTAGAAAGTCATCTGGAGGGAAAAGCCTCCCTCTCCCACTTTTACGATCCACCCATCAGTGTTTCCTTTCCCCTTATAGTCCCTGTGTTTTTTCCTAGGGGGGATGGAAATTTTTCCTGATCGTAACTACTTTTTCCCCCCTAAGAAGCCTTTTTTCTCACCAGCTGCCTTATCCAAGATGAGTTGGACAAAACCACAGATCCGGCCACCATCTGAACGAATTTTGCCAAAGTGTCTTCAAGAAAACTCATGGATAATTTCAGCATATGGATAAAAGAAAGGTTTTAGAGGAGGATGCCTGATGGGCTCCTCCACACTAAGAGTTCTCAATAGAGAAAAACAGCTTCTCTTTGGCCAGTATGGAGTTATCAGAATTAGAATGCAATGGCAGTTCATTAACTTTTGAAGGACCAGAGATATCAGAGGCAGGAGAGGAAATGCATAACCTATTCTGAATGTCCAATCCTGAGCAAAAGCATCTACTGCTAGTGGAGAGTCTTTTGGATTGAGGTAATAGAATAGATCCACCTTGTGATTTCTCCTGGTTACAAAAAGGTCCACTTGAGGAACTCCCCACCTCTCCACAATCATTTTGAATGCCCAAGGAGCTAGAGACCATTCTCCTGGGTCTAATATGTGTCTGCTCGGAAAGTCCACTTCCAGGTTCCAGCCACCTTTGAGATGAACTGCTGAGATGGAAAGCAGTTTTTTTTCTGCCCAAGAAAATATTTGATGAGAAATTGACTGAAGGACAGTCTTGGGCCTCCCTGACTTCTTATAAAGGCCACTGCTGTCATATTGTCCGAATAAATGAGGATGTGGTGATTTTTGCAGTTTTCCTCCAGCTCTTTGCCAGTAGTTCTCTAAAATTCAAAGATTTCCTTGCTGTCTGGGGATCCCACCTTCCTTGGACTGCTTGAGTCTCTGGGTGAGCTCCCCATGCACTGGTATCTGTCGTTATAAGTAATGGGTTTGTCTGAAACCAAATTACTCCCTTTTCTAGATTTTTTCTTACCATCCACCACTTTAGATGGGATTTTACTTGAGTGGGAATTATCAGTCTTCTGTCCTTTGAGATTTGTCCCAAATTAGGGATCGACCGATAACTTATACTGATATTCCGATATAAGTTAACGGCTATCGGCCTGAAAGGTCAGGAGCGGACAAAGCAGGTCAGCGAAACGCATTGAAGGGTGAGGTGGGGGAGCGTGGGTGACCAGCCATCTGCACCGGCATATGTAAGTCTCTGAATATATCTAGCACATGTGCACTTCTATGCATTGGACACTTTTAGGGGCATCATTGCCTTTATGAATTGTTTTTGTTTACATATGGGACACTTTCTGGGGCATTTAGCCACATAGTCAATTAATTAATTATAATCATGGTATATGGTCCGTGCTATGAAATCATATGTACTTAGTTTATTTATTGCACCTAGCATCTTCCATGACCTTATAGCTGCTATTTTTTGGATTATGTTTACATCTTAATACTATTAGCTGCTTATAAATTTTACATTGTGTTTACCACCTATACCCCTATCCCCAGAGTGTGTTGCCCTATCATGCATTGGATTATTTATTAAATGTAAATATATCTATTAGAATTATTATGCATTGGATTATTTATTAAGTGTACATATATTAATTAGAACAGATACACATATTGTTCCTGGTGCATTATACGGTAACCCAGTATAGGGAATCCTCATATACATACAGCTGGTCACCAGCACGACTCCCCTCCTGTGATTTTAAGTGTCTTGTGTTATATATGTTTTTTATGGGTTTCATTGGGGCTTTTCATTTTCTGTGTGTTATATAATCTCAATAAAAATTGTCAAATTTGTACCTTACATTTTGTTTCTGGTTTATTATTTTGGGTCCTTTCTAGGTAGACATGACTTATCTAAGGGCAATCCTTTTTTTTATTGTCTGCTGCTTTTTCCAATATAGAGTCCAGATATGGACCAAATTAAAATTTACCATGGAAAGGAAGGGAGCAGAGTTTACTTCTAGATGTCATGTCTCCCGACCAAGATCTTAGCCATAGTACACGCCTAGTGGTATTGGACAAAACAGCAGTACGAGAGGCAAGTTTAACGGATTCAGCAGAGGCATCAGACAAAAAATTAGAAGCCATTTGAAATTCAAAATCTGGTCTTTAGGGGTGTCAGACTGAAGATGGAATTCCAGTTGATCTAACCAGACTCCTAGAGTTCTGGCCACACAAGTAGAGGCTACACTGGGTCTTAAAGATGAAGCAGGTCTTTTTTTTTTTTTTTAACAAACTATGCCTTTCTATCCATCGGATCTTTTAGTTGTGTAGCATCCTCAAAAGGCAGAGAGGTACGTTTTGCTACTTGAGCAACCGGGACGTCAACTAAAGGTATCGTATCCCAAGTGCTAGAGTCTGAGTCATTAAAGGGGTATTGCTTTTTCAGACCTTTAGGAATAAGACCAGTCTTTTCTGGTTTTGCCCATTCATCCTTCAAAGTACAAGACTTCCTGTCTCCTAGGCCTCCAATAAGCTCATCCTGGATAGATTTAGTCTCCTCTCTTCTTCCAGATTTAAAGGGGTATTCCAGGCCAAAAATGTTTTTGATATATCAACTGGTTTCGGAAAGTTAAACAGATTTGTAAATTACTTCTATTAAAAAATCTTAATCCTTCCAATAGTTATTAGCTTCTGAAGTTGAGTTGTTGCAGTTCCTATGGGGATATTCTCCCATCATGCACAGCTCCCGGGACGTGACATTATCATTGAGCAGTTAGACAGAAAACTTCAGAAGCTAATAACTATTGGAAGGATTAAGATTTTATAATAGAAGTAATTTACAAATCTGTTTAACTTTCCGGAGCCAGTTGATATATATATAAAAAAAGGTTTTGCCTAGAATCCAGAGGCTTATCAGCCACGGATTGCGGAGTTTGTTGGTGACTCCGGAATCCGGATTGACAATTCTGGATTCACTGAAATTGACTATTTCAGTTATTTTTTCAGTGACAGTTTTGTCAATCTGATGGTGGAGCAGATGAATCTGTATGCCAGGCAGTTCATCGCCCACCACCCGGATTCTTTTTTGGCCAGGTCCAATGAATGGTACGCCGTCAGTGCAGCAGAAATGAGGACATTTTGGGGCCTCTTGCTGCATATGGGCCTGGTCAAAAAGCCAAGTGTCAGACAGTACTGGAGCGGGGACGTCCTATACCAGACCCCGCTTTACAGTATGGTCATGACACGGAAGCGGTTTGAGGCCATTTGGAAATGCCTGCATTATGCAGATAATGCGGCATGTCCACCCCGAAGTGATCCCGCCTATGACCGGCTTTACAAAGTGAGGCCGGTCATCGATCACTTTGGGGCCAAATTTTTGGAGGCCTACGTAACGCTTAGGGAGCTCTCGGTTGATGAGTCTCTTATCAGTTTTAAGGGGAGACTCATCTTCCGCCAGTATATTCCCTCGTAGCGGGCGCGATATGGCGTGAAGCTCTATAAACTTTGTGAGAGTATCTCCGGGTACACTCTCAAGTTTAGAGTGTATGAGGGACGAGATTCCCGTATTGAACCCCCAGATTGTTCCCCCGCTCTGGGTGTTAGCGGCAAAATCGTTTGGGAGCTTGTGCACCCATTGCTGGATAAGGGTTACCACGTGTACGTGGACAACTTTTATACCAGCATCCCTCTGTTCACATCCCTTGCCGCCAGATCGACGTCCGCTTGTGGGACCGTGCGGGAAAACCAGAGAGGCCTCCCTGCAAATTTTGTTAAGACACCTATTCCCAAGGGTGAGTCCCGTGCCCTTACCCATGAAAACCTGTTGCTGGTCAAGTATAAGATAAGAGGGATGTCCTTATGCTGACCACTATTCATGGTAACGGCAGCTCACCTGTCCCTGTGCGAGGTACCACAACAACGGTCCTCAAGCCCGATTGTATTCTGGACTACAATGGGTATATGGGGGGAGTTGATCTTTCTGATCAAGTCCTCAAGCCATATAACGCCATGCGGAAAACACGGGTATGGTACAAGAAAGTTGCGGTCTACATGGTACAGGTTGCAATGTACAACTCTTTTGTACTGTCCCAGTACGCTGGCAACACAGGGACATTCCTCCAGTTCCAAGAAGAAGTCCTAAAGGTCCTGATCTTTGGCGACCGGGAAAGAGCAGGCTGGACTTCCCAAGGAACTGGAAATATAGGTGCCAGGATCGTCCCAGGCCAACACTTTCCAGGTGAGGTCCCCCACACTGGAAAGAAGGGATGAGCCCAGAAAAGATGCAGTGTGTTACAAGAGGGGGATTCGGAAGGACACCATCACTCAATGTGACACTTGCCCCGATCAGCCGGGCCTCTGCATTAAGGATTGCTTCAGGGAGTATCACACTACCATGGAGTACTAAATTTTCCCTCTTCATTTTAATTTTCCACAATTTGACCCCAATGTACTAAGTCCAGAGTACATTCCAAGTTTTGACCCCATAAAACCACTACATTGCCCAAAAAAATGTTTAATAAAAAAAAAAAACTGATAAGACCTCTGGGGGCATTTTTTTTTTTTTTTTTATAAAAAATAGATCATGGGTCACTGAATCACTATCATCGGGGTCTTTTTATGTTGCCTCAAATGCGCAGCGCTCTCTCCACCTGAGCGGGGTGCGCATTTGAGGCAACAGGTTAGGGACGGCCACACACATCACATTCCCAGAATGATGATTCAGAGCATAGGGTTTGGGGTGGGCATATTTTTAAGTTTTGGCTATACTCTGGATCATCATTCTGTGAACATAACCTGTTTTATAATTTTATGTCCCACTGTACCCCATTTTAGTTATTTAGTATACCCCAGTTATTTACCCCATGTAATGCCCCTTGAGGGGGGTCCCACTGTTCTGGCTCCATAGGAGAAATACACAGCTCAAGGACCCTGACTGATCTCCGGCACCTCTGAGACCGGTGTGCATGTTGTTTATGGCCAGACATGAGGTATGTCCTTACTCCAAAAAAATTTACTTACAAATTTACAGTGACATTTTCTCCTTTTACCACTTGTGAAAATGAAAAATTTGGGGTAACCCCAGCATTTTAGTGTAAAAAAATCTAATTTTTCCTTTTCACATCCCACTTAATGAACATTTATCTAACACCTGTGGGGGGGTTAAGGCTCACTGGTACCCCTTGTTACGTTCCTTGCGGGGTGTAGTTTCCAAAATAGTATGCCATGTGTTTTTTTTTTTTGCTGTCCTGGCACCATAGGGGCTTCCTAAATGCGACATCCTCCCCCCCCCCCCCCCCCCCCATTTCAGCAAAATTTGAAAATGTGACTCCTTCTCTTCTAAACATTGTAGTGCGCCTGCAGTACACTTGACGTCCACATATGGGGTGTTTCCATACTCAGAAGAGATGGGGTTACAAATTTTGGGGGTCATTTCCTCCAATTACACCTTGCAAAAATTGTAAATTTGGGGGAAAACTAGCATTTTAGTGAAAAAAAAGAAAAAATTATTTACACATCCAACTTTAACGAAAAGTCGTCAAACACCTGTGGGGTGTTAAGGCTCACTGTACCCCTTGTTACGTTCCATGAGGGGTGTTGTTTCCAAAATAGTATGCCATGTGTTTTTTTTTGCTGTCCTGGCACCATAGGGGCTTCCTAAATGGGACATGCCCCCCCAAAAACCATTTCAGGAAAAATTGCTTTGCAAAAGCCAGATGTGACTCCTTCTCTTCTGAGCATTGTAGTGCGCCTGCAGTACACTTGACGTCCACATATGGGGTGTTTCCATACTCAGAAGAGATGGGGTTACAAATTTTGGGGGTCATTTCCTCCAATTACACCTTGCAAAAATTGTAAATTTGGGGGAAAACTAGCATTTTAGTGAAAAAAAAATTTTTTTTATAATTTGCACATCCAACTTTAACGAAAAGTCGTCAAATACCTGTGGTGTGCTAAGGCTCACTGTACCCCTTGTTATGTTCATTGAGGGGTGTAGTTTTTTTTTTGCTGTCCTGGCACCATAGGGGCTTCCTAAATGCGACATGCCCCCCCAAAAACCATTTCAGAAAAACTCACTCTCCAAAATCCCACCTTCCCTTCTGAGCCCTCTAGTGCACCCACCAAACACTTGACATACACATGAGGTATTTCCTTACTCGAGAGAAATTGGGTTACACATTTTAGGAAGATTTCTCTCCTTTTACCCCTTGTAAAAATTCAAAAACAAGGTCTACAAGAACATGCGAGTGTAAAAAATGAAGATTTTGAATTTTCTCCTTCAATTTGCTGCTATTCCTGTGAAACACCCAAAGGGTTAACAAACCCTTGAATGTTTTGAATGTCATTTTGAATACTTTGAGGGGTGCAGTTTTTATAATGGGGTCATTTGTGGGGTATTTCTAATAAGAAGGCCCTTCAAATCCCCTTCAAAACAGAACTGGTCCCTGAAAAATTTCGATTTAGAAAATTTTGTGAAATATTGGAAAATTGATGCTATAATTTGAAGCCCTCTGATGTCTTCCAAAAGTAAAAATATTTCAACTTTATGATGCAATCATAAAGTAGACATGTTGTATATGTGAATCATTATATACGGTAATTTATTTGGAAAATTCATTTTCCTTATAAGCAGAGAGCTTCAAAGTGAAAAAAAAAATGCAAAATTTTAAATTTTTTCATCAAATTTTGGAATTTTTCACCAAGAAACGATGCAAGAATCGACAAAATTTTACCACTAAGATAAAGTAGAATATGTCACGAAAAAACAATATCGGAATCAGAATGAAAGGTAAAAGCATCCCAGAGTTATTAATGCTTAAAGTGAAAGTGGTCAGATGTTAAAAAAATGGCCGGGTCCTACAGTGAAAATTGGCTGGGTCCTTAAGGGGTTAACCACAGATGCAATACATACTTTACACAAAGGTTTAGAAGCAGATTCAGGAAACTCTTTGTAGCACATTATACATTTTTTAGGTTTAGATTTTTGTTTCAGTTTAACCGAAGAACAAACGACCAGCAAAAGAATATATACCAGGGCAAACCAATAGGCCTTCAGTACTCATGGATCTGGGGACCACTGGAGGATCTGGAATCTTTGCAGGTGAGCTCATGATGCAGCCTGGGAAAATCCAATGCTGAAATCAGGCAGAGCAGCTTCCATCTGGGAGAGGGGTTCTTCATAGGAAAAGGCCGGTCTTCAGATTCAAATTTGCCGCCTAAAAGCGTCCAGAAGCGACGTCAGACGCCAGCGTTCCGGCTGGAAGGAGAACGCTGTAATCTCCTCGCTGGAAGTGATATCACTAGGAAGCGCTCGCGTGTGGCAGTGAAGCCAGGCTGCGCCGGAGTAAGCCAGGATCGCCACAAGAACACCGCCAAAAGCTCCCCGTAATGCCCGCACAGCTGCGCAGAGCCCTGTGCAGCGTTCCTGTTCCAGCATCCTCTGTACTCCTGGAGCGGACCTACAGATCAGACCAGACCGTTGGGAGAGAAAGGTGACAGGGGGTGCGCTGTGACAACACCACGAGTCTACAAGGCCCTGGTAAGGATCTTCTTTATTGCGCACAAGACTAGTTTCCTAACTACTCTATGCTCCTTCCCCGACAGAAAAAACACTGGTGTGGAGAGGAAGAGGTGGGGAATTATAATTGTATTCTCTTGGTCAATACAATTACAGTGATACCACATTTTTATAGGTTTTTATTTTTTTGTTTTTAGCAGTATGGCACAATAGAAACACTTATTAAAGGGGTACTCCGGTGGAAAACTTTATTTTATTTTTTTAATCAACTGGTGCCAGAAAGTTAAACAGATTTGTAAATTATGTATATCTATCAAATTGAATTTAAAACACCGGCACTCCTGGATAAGTTATGGAAGCTGCTTTTATACCACTATAACAGACCCCTGATCCGCTGTTAAATTATTGTGTATTTATAAAAAATTTATGTTTTCAGTGGTATTAGCACAATTATGATGTGCTATTGTAGGAACTGCTATTTCCCCAATAGTTAATTGTTAATAATAAATTAAATAAAACTGCAAGGAACAAGAGTATATGGATAATGATTCTTTACCTATTTTAGCTGAATGTGATGGACGATCTCCTGCTTTATACTGGTTATCTGAAGTAGTCTGGATCTTTGTGCTGTATCTTTAAAAGGATGCTGTATGCGATCGTGGATATATTCCTCCTCGATGCGATGCTCACGTGCAAGGAGAACGCCCCTGCCGGTGGCGTCTGCAACCAGCGTACGTGAGGTAAAAAAGGAGCCGGGATTGGACCTCCGGTGTTTACTGACTTCTCCTCAGGTACCTGTGAGCGCCAAGACTTCACCTGTCTGACGCGTTTCAGAAATGAGCGATTTCCTTTTTCAAAGATGGAGTCCATTAGTCCCTGACTTCCTTTTATCATGTAGATGACAGTGGGTTTCTACTTAATTGATTAATTGATGGCTGTAACAGATGTTATTCTATATAACATATTCCATCTAGCGTCCGTTATATACAGCACACACATTCCCTCTATTTAGATCTGACGGACGTTCTTGAAATTTACTTGTTTTACTAAAGGACGGCATTACGTCCGTGTTGCCCGATTTTTCCTTCCTTGGTGGGGAGGAAAATAAACAAAGGAGGAAGCTTTTGACTTCATATCCCATCCTCATAGATTGTTGTCATATCTCGACCTCCTATGCCGGCCTCCTATCCCGACCTCCTATCCCGGCCTCCTATCCCCGTCCTCCTATTCCCGTCCTCCTATTCCCGTCCTCCTATTCCCGTCCTCCTATCCCGACCCGTAATATGTGTACCAGGTATTGAAATATCTCTAGCCGTATGGAAGTTATGTGGTACGCCTTTGCTCCCTGGTACTTAACCCCTTAAGGACCAGGCCCTTTTACACCTTAAGGACCAGAGCGTTTTTTGCAAATCTGACCACTGTCACTTTAAACATTAATAACTCTGGAATGCTTTTAGTTATCATTCTGATTCAGAGATTGTTTTTTCGTGACATATTCTACTTTAACTTAGTGGTAAAATTTGATGGTAACTTGCATCCTTTCTTGGTGAAAAATCCCCAAATTTGATGAAAAAATTTAAATTTGGCATTTTTCTAACTTTGAAGCTCTCTGCTTGTAAGGAAAATGGATATTCAAAATATATATTTTTTGGGTTCACATATACAATATGTCTACTTTATGTTTGCATCATAAAATTTATGAGTTTTTACTTTTGGAAGACACCAGAGGGCTTCAAAGTTCAGCAGCAATTTTGAAATTTTTCACCAAATTTTCAAACTCACTATTTTTCAGGGACCAGTTCAGTTTTGAAGTGGATTTGAAGGGTCTTCATATTAGAAATACCCCATAAAAGACCCCATTATAAAAACTACACCCCCCAAAGTATTCAAAATGACATTCAGTAAGCGTTTTAACCCTTTACGGGTTTCACAGGAATAGCAGCAAAGTGAAGGAGAAAATTCACAATCTTCATTTTTTACACTCGCATGTTCTTGTAGACCCAATTTTTTAATGTTTGCAAGGGGTAAAAAGGAGAAAATTTTTACTTGTATTTGAAACCCAATTTTTCTCGAGTAAGCACATACCTCATATGTCTATGTTAATTGTTCAGCGGGCGTAGTAGAGGGCTCAGAAAGGAAGGAGCGACAAATGGTTTTTGGGGGGCATGTCACCTTTAGGAAGCCCCTATGGTGCCAGGACAGCAAAAAAAAACACATGGCATACCATTTTGGAAACTAGACCCCTCAGGGAACGTAACAAGGGGTAAAGTGAACCTTAATACCCCACAGGTGATTCACGACTTTTGCATATGTAAAAAAAAATATTTTTTTTTTACCTAAAATGCTTGATTTCCCAAAAATTTTACATTTTTAAAAAGGGTAATAGCAGAAAATACCCCCCAAAATTTGAAGCCCAATTTCTCCCGATACAGAAAACACCCCATATGGGGGTGAAAAGTGCTCTGCTGGCGCACTACAGGTCTCAGAAGAGAAGGAGTCACATTTGGCTTTTTGAAAGCAAATTTTGCTCTGGGGGCATGCCGCATTTAGGAAGCCCCTATGGTGCCAGAACAGCAAAAAAAAAAAAACACATGCCATACCATTTTGGAAACTAGACCCCTCAGAGAACATAACAAGGTGTAATGTGAACCTAAATACCCTACAGGTGTTTCACGACTTTTGTATATGTAAAAAAAAAATTTTTTTTAACCTAAAATGCTTGTTTTCCCAAAAATTTTACATTTTTAAAAAGGGTAATAGCAGAAAATACCCCCCAAAATTTGTAACACAATTTCTCCCGAGTACGGCGATACCCCATATGTGACCCTAAACTGTTGCCTTGAAATACGACAGGGCTCCAAAGTGAGAGCGCCATGCGCATTTGAGGCCTAAATTAGGGACTTGCATAGGGGTGGACATAGGGGTACTCTACGCCAGCTGTTGTAAAACTCCCAGCATGCCTAGACAGTCAGTGGCTATCTGGCAATACTGGGAGTAGTTGTTTTGCAACAGCTGGAGGCTCCGTTTTGGAAACAGTGGCGTACCAGACGTTTTTCATTTTTATTGGGGAGGGGGGCTGTATAGGGGTATGTGTATATGTAGTGTTTTTTACTTTTTATTTTATTTTGTGTTAGTGTAGTGTAGTGTTTTTAGGGTACAATTCCCAGCATGTACGGTCTATCAGTGCATGCTGGGAGTTGTAGTTTTGCAACTGCTGGAGGCTCCGTTTTGGAAACAGTGGCGTACCAGACGTTTTTCATTTTTGTTGGGGAGGGGAGGGGGGCTGTGTAGGGGTATGTGTATATGTAGTGTTTTTTACTTTTTATTTTATTGTGTGGTAGTGTTTTTAGGGTACAGTCACACGGGCGGGGGTTCACAGTAGTTTCTCGCTGGCAGTTTGAGCGTTTCTGACATAAACCCAAAAAAATAAATACCCACATGTGACCCCATTTTGGAATCGACACGCCTCTTGGAATGTAACAAGGGGCATAGTGAGCCTGAACACCCCACAGGTGTTTGACAAATTTTCATTAAAGTTGGATGGGAAAATGAAAAAAAAATGTATTTTTTCACTAAAATGCTGGTGTCACCCTAAATGTTTCATTTTCACAAGGGAAAATAGGAAAAAAGCCCCCCAAAATTTGTAACCCCATTTCTTCTGAGTAAGAACATACCCCATATGTGGATGTAAAGTGCTCTGCTGGCGAACTACAATGCTCAGAAGAGAAGGAGCGCCATTGGGATTTTGAAGAGAAAATTTGTCCGGAACAGTGATCCGTGAAAATGAAAAATTAAATTTTCCATTTGCACAGCCCACTGTTTTAAAGATCTGTCAAACGCCAGTGGGGTGTAAATGCTCACTGTACCACTTATTAAATTCTGTGAGGGGTGTAGTTTCCAAAATAGGGTCACATGTGGGGGGGTCCACTGTTCTGGCACCTCGGGGGGCTTTGTAAATGCTCATGGCCCCTGAGTACCATTCCAAACGAATTCTCTTTCCAAAAGCTCAATGGTGCTCCTCCTCTTCTGAGCATTATAGTTCGCCCGTAGTGCACTTCAGGTCAACTTATGGGGTACCTCCATACTCAGAAGAGATGGGGTTACACATTTTGGGGGGTATTTTCTGCTATTAACCCTTGCAAAAATGTGAAATTTGGGGGGAAACACACATTTAAGTGAAAAAAAATTATTTTTTTTACATATGCAAAAGTCGTGAAACCCCTGTGTGGTATTAAGGCTCAATTTATTCCTTGTTACGTTCCTCAAGGGGTCTAGTTTCCAAAATGGTATGCTATGTGTTTTTTTTTTTTTTTTTGCTGTTCTGGCACCATAGGGGCTTCCTAAATGCAACATGCCCCCCAAGCAAAATTTGCTCTCAAAAAGCCAAATATCACTCCTTCTCTTCTGAGCATTGTAGTTTGCCCGTAGTGCACTTCAGGCCAACTTATGGGGTACCTCCATACTCAGAAGAGATGGGGTTACAAATTTTGGGGGTATTTTCTGCTATTAACCCTTGCAAAAATGTGAAATTTGGGGGGGAAACACATTTTAGTGAAAATTATTTATTTATTTTTTTTACATATGCAAAAGTCGTGAAACCCCTGTGGGGTATTAAGGCTCAATTTATTCCTTGTTACGTTCCATGAGGGGTGTTGTTTCCAAAATGGAATGCCATGTGTTTTTTTTTGCTGTTCTGGCACCATAGGGGCTTCCTAAATGCAACATGCCCCCCCCCCCAAAATTTGCTCTCAAAAAGCCAACTATCACTCCTTCTCTTCTGAGCATTGTAGTTTGCCCGTAGTGCACTTCAGGCCAACTTATGGGGTACCTCCATACTCAATGCAACATGCCCCCCAAAAAACATTTCTGAAAAACGTACTCTCCAAAATCCCCTTGTCGCTCCTTCCCTTCTGAGCACTCTACTGCGCTCGCCGAACAATTTACATAGACATATGAGGTATGTGCTTACTCGAGAGAAATTGGGCTACAAATATAAGTATACATTTTCTCCTTTTACCCCTTGTAAAAATTCAAATATTGGGTTTACAAGAACATGCGAGTGTAAAAAAATGAAGATTGTGAATTTTCTCCATCACTTTCTCCAAATATCACTCCTTCTCTTCTGAGCATTGTAGTTTGCCCGTAGTGCACTTCAGGCCAACTTATGGGGTACCTCCATACTCAGAAGAGATGGGGTTACAAATTTTGGGGGTATTTTCTGCTATTAACCCTTGCAAAAATGTGAAATTTGGGGGGGAAACACATTTTAGTGAAAATTATTTATTTATTTTTTTTACATATGCAAAAGTCGTGAAACCCCTGTGGGGTATTAAGGCTCAATTTATTCCTTGTTACGTTCCATGAGGGGTGTTGTTTCCAAAATGGAATGCCATGTGTTTTTTTTTGCTGTTCTGGCACCATAGGGGCTTCCTAAATGCAACATGCCCCCCCCCCCAAAATTTGCTCTCAAAAAGCCAACTATCACTCCTTCTCTTCTGAGCATTGTAGTTTGCCCGTAGTGCACTTCAGGCCAACTTATGGGGTACCTCCATACTCAATGCAACATGCCCCCCAAAAAACATTTCTGAAAAACGTACTCTCCAAAATCCCCTTGTCGCTCCTTCCCTTCTGAGCACTCTACTGCGCTCGCCGAACAATTTACATAGACATATGAGGTATGTGCTTACTCGAGAGAAATTGGGCTACAAATATAAGTATACATTTTCTCCTTTTACCCCTTGTAAAAATTCAAATATTGGGTTTACAAGAACATGCGAGTGTAAAAAAATGAAGATTGTGAATTTTCTCCATCACTTTGGTGCTATTCCTGTGAAACACTTAAAGGGTTAAAACACTTACTAAATGTCATTGTGAATACTTTGGGGGGGGGGTGCAGTTTTTATAATGGGGTCATTTGTGGGGTATTTCTAATATGAAGACCCTTCAAATCCACTTCAAACCTGAACTGGTCCCTGAAAAATAGTGAGTTTGAAAATTTTGTGAAAAAAATTGGAAAATTGCTGCTGAACTTTGAAGCCCTCTGATGTCTTCCAAAAAGTAAAAACACATCAATTTTATGATTCAAACATAAAGTAGATATATTGGAAATGTGAATTTAAAAAAAATATTTGGAATATCCATTTTTCTTACAAGCAAAGAGCTTCAAAGTTAGAAATTTTTTGGGGGGGATTTTTCACCAAGAAAGGATGCAAGTTACCACAAAATTTTACCACTATGTTAAAGTAGAATATGTCACGAAAAAACAATCTTGGAATCAGAATGAAAGCATTACAGAGTTATTAATGTTTTAAGTGACAGTGGTCAGATGTGCAAAAAACGCTCTGGTCCTAAGGTGTAAAATGGCCTGGTCCTTAAGGGGTTTAAGGAGCATAAAAATAGGAATGCTAGCACTGCCGTACTTGACTAGTAAGCAGGATGATACACGCACTCTCGTAATAGTGTCCCAGGATCCAAACGGTGCACGTATCAGAGCAGAAGTAGCGTCCCAAATGGAACAAATGGAGAAGAATAGCATCTCTGCAGCACATGTCTCTGATCCAACACAGCTTTATTAACAGCATTATGCTGACTGGCATACTAGATATGTTGAAGGGGTACTCCGGCCCCAAGAAATCTTCTCCCCAATCCAAAGGATGTCCGATCGCGGGGTTCCCGCCGCTGGGGACCCCCACAATCTAGCACTGCAGGTAGCGCAGGAGGCTCTCAGTGTTATGCTTCCAGACCATGGGGACGGAGTATCGTGATGTCACGACTCCGCCCTGTGTGACATCATGCCCTGCCCCCTCAATGCAAGTCTATGGGAGGGGGCGAGGTTGCGGGGGTCCCCAGCAGCAGGACCCCCGCGATCAGACATCTTATCCCCTATCCTTTGGATAGGGGATAAGATGTCTTGGGGCCGGAGTACCCCTTTAACCCCCAATTTGGTAGTTAGATGCCTCACACCTCCTTAACAATGTCCCCTTTACACAACATTGGCCCTTAAAGCATTTTTTTTTTAACTGGCAAAGTTATCTCCTATCCACAGGGTAGGGAATAACAAGGTTTTGAGGGTGGTCAGACTGCGGGGGACCCCTGTGATTTCAAGAATGGAGACCCCAGATTCCCATTAGAATGAAGCTGTGGGTCTAACGAGTACAGTGTTTGGGGGAAGAATTACAGAGGAAATTGAGTTTGGAATTTTAGGACAGAGGGGGAGATTTATCAAAACCTGTCCAGAGGAAAAGTTGCTGAGTTGCCCATAGCAACCAATCAGATCACTTCTTTCATCTTTCAGAGGCCTTTTGAAAAATGAAAGAAGCAATCTGATTGGTTGCTATGGGCAACTCAACAACTTTTCCTCTGGACAGGTTTTGATAAATCTCCCCCAGAATATTTTAAAACAGCTCACTTGAGTCCGTACTAGCCCACAATACACCCATTCTCAACCTATTTTTTACTCGGCAGCCATTTTGTGGGTTTATCTCTACTAATTGTGATTGTCCTTTTTGCTCTGTGAGCTTTGCGCAAATTTCATTGCTGAAAAAATTAGTGGACCGTGCAAAAAAGGCATGCCAAAGCAAAAAATATACATACAATACATATATACAAACAATAAAAAAACAGGAAAGGGCATCTCGGATATCAGGGACATTTTGTTGTATAACCTCTTCACTCTTTCATCTCTGTTAGCGCTCTATATTTCTAGCTGGTACTGTCTGGTCTGGTACAGGGGTGTGGAAATTTTATAAAAAATTACTTGTCCACGGGACTAAAATGGAGCACAATCTACTTATCCCTCATGACGATCCACTTGTCCGGGCCAACTTTCGCTTTTATGCTCTCATTTATTCCTCCTCGCCCTATAATAGCCATAACTACCTACTATAAGGCTAGGTATCCACTTGTTTTTTTTTCTGGCAGTTTTTGGAGCACTGCCACTGCAGTTTTGGAGCCAAAGTCAGAAGTGGATCTGTAAGGGAGGAGAAGTATAAGTCTTTCCTTTATATGTCCTATTCCTTTTGAATACACTTCTGGCTTTGGCTCAAAAACTGCAGTGGAAGTATTCCAAAAACTGCCAGAAAAAAAACCAAGTGGAAACCTAGCCTTAGGATACCTTTTAATTTTTCAATAACATTCTCTGAACCAAAAAAAATATATATATATTTAGGGAAGTGAAATTGAAATAGTAAAAGATCATTTTGCAGATTTGGTGGTTTTCTTTTCTACGCCATTTACCTTGTGGTTGAGGTAACATGTTAGTTTCATACTTTAGGCCGCCTGATTACAGCGATACCAGATTTGTATCGTTTACGTCATGTTTTACTAATTCTGGACTTTTTCTAATTTTTTTAATTGCCATTTTTTAACCCCTGCAGCTTTATTTTTTTCCCGCATACCAGGCTGTATGAGGGCTCATTTTTTGTGCCATAATCAGTTTTTTGTATCGGTACCATTTTGGTATTGATCTGACTTTTTAATCGCTTTTTCACTTTTTTTTCTGGAATATTATAAAAATTGCAAATCTGTGGTTTGGTATTTTTTTTTACATTTACCGTACGGGATACATAATGTTATATTTTAATAGGTTGTACAATTACGCACGAAGCGATACCAAAAATGTTTATGTTTTTATATAGGAAAAGGGGGTGATTTGAACTTTTAACATGGAAGGGGTTAATGCAGCGGTCTTCAAACTGTGGCCCTCCAGATGTTGCAAAACTACAACTCCCAGCATGCCCAGACAGCCAACAGCTGTTCTGGCATGCTGGGAATTGTAGTTTTGTAATATCTGGAGGGCCACAGTTTGAAGACCACTGGGTTAATGTGTGTCTTTCAAACTTTTATTAAAACTTTTTTTTTTAACACTTTATTACACTTATATGAGGAATCATTAGATTCCTCAGACAGATGAATAGAGTTCTATTGAACTCTATTAATCTGTGTGCTCTGTGATCCATTGATAGAGCCTAGTCCAGCCAGGCTCTATCAATGACAGAGCGGGACAGCAGGGAACAGAGGTAAGCCCTCCGGCTACCTCTATAGTGGATCTCCCCCAGCGATCACACTGCGGGGGGGGGGGCATCCACCCCACTAGCCCACCAGGGAGCATTCACATGTCCCTTTAGACACCGCTGTCAGCTTTGATAGCGGCAATCTAAAGGGTTAATAGCCAGCCAGCCGCATTCTGGCTATTAGTGGCGGCCCCCGGCTACTTAGAACAGCCGGGGGCTGCAGAGTATGGAACGGGCAGGAATCCCGAGCCCGCTCCATACATACTGCAGAGCGCCGCATGCATCTCCCCGTGCAGACGTGCCTCCTCCCCTCAGCTCTCCGAAGCTACAGCTGGGGGGAGTGAAGGCAGAGGACGCAGGTCTGCACGGGGAGCAAGAAGCCACGCCCCTCATCTCCCCCCGCACGTCTGCAGAGCAGGGGAGAGAAGACAAATACACAGCTTCTCATCTCCCCTGCTCTGCTTCGGAGGACACAGGTTTTTACAGCCGGGGGCTGCAGAGTATGGAGCGGGCAGGAGTCAGCGGCCAGCAGAGGTCCGGGCGACTTGTCAGGTCCGGCCCTGCTTGCCCTAAGCCGAGCTAAGGGCCGGACAAATTCACCTGCCCGGCACCCAAAACTGCTTGTCCCGGGCATCGGGCGATAGGAATTCCATATCCCTGACTGGTACTTTTTCTAACTGGTACTGTCTGGTCTGGTACTTTTTCTTCCTGACCAGAATTCCACATTGAATTTCTGCAGCAGAATTTCCACTGAAAATGCCATTTTAAAAATCTGCATATCTCTGAAAAGAGCAGTATACTAAATTCAGAGAGGACAAGCTGAATTTCAGCAGTGTGGACAGGTCATAATGGACTTGTCCTTTAAATTCTACAGTGAAAATTTCACAATAGAAATTCATCAGCACAATTTCCTCTGAAAAGTGATTTCCGCCCAGAACACATTCTCAATGTGAACAGGCCCTTAGGCTGGGTTTGCACCTGGAAGCAAATTTATTTTATTTTTTTTTAAACTGCCTCTGCAGTTTTTGGGCCACAGCAAAAAGTGGTTTTAGCAGGAAGCAGAAGTATACATTCTTCCTTTCTATTTCCCATTCCTAATAAATCCTCTTCTGGCGTTGGCTTAAAAACTGCAGTAGCAGCTTCCAAAAAACTGCAACGTGGAAATTTAGCCTTAGGGCAGGGTCACAGGGGGCTCATCCACAGCATATTTAACATTGCCAATATGGTGACGGTAGTCACAGAAGGACAGCAGGGCGAGTTCCTGTCTGCGACTGGGTAGCTCTGTGTATCTGCTCATATCGGCGGATTTCTACAGTGGAAAAGTTGCCACTACAAGCAGACACACAGAGCTACACAGCCTCAGCCAGTACCTCGCTCGGCTGTCCCTCTGTGACTGCCGTTGGTGCATCTGCAGTGTGAAATACACTGCAGATGTGTCCTTTGTGACCCTGTACATTCACACGTACATAATCCACTGGTCACACATGGCAGTTTTCTTTTTTTGTTAAAGGGGTAGTCCAGCCATAGACATCTTATCCCCTATCCAAAGAATAGAGAATAAGATGTCTGATTGTGGGGGTCCACCCGCCGCTGGTACCCCCTGCAATCTCCGTGCAGCACCCTGCATTCTGTGCTGGATAGGGGATAAGCCCGGGGTCAAGTCCTGGGAAAAAAAGTGAGGGAACTCACCCAAGCTGTCAACTCCAGGGATGGTCCTGCTAATGGGAACGGTGTTCCTGCTGTGGAAAAAGTGCGGGAACTCAGTTCTCACACGTTCCTGCAGGACTTGAGCCCTGGGATAAGATGTCTATGGCTGGAATACCCCTGTAAACAACCATGGCAGTTTTTGAGCCAAATACAGAAGTAGATTCATTAGGAAAGGGGAATATAAAGGGAGATTTATGAAAACCTGTGTATAAGAAGAGTGGTGCAGTTGCCCATAGCAACCAATTAGATTGGTTCTTTCATTTTTTTAAAAGGCCTCTGATTGGTTGTTATGGACAACTGCAGCACTCTTTCTCCCCCTTAGTGCCCATGTACACAAAAAAATTTCTCACAGAATCTGCACTTCTTTCGCTCAGAATTTTACCTCAGAAATAAAATGTCAAAAATCACATTTGAATTGACTAATGGTCTTTTCTAGGCAAAGTTAAGTTCTGCTACTGGACTTTCCACGTGTAAAGTGAGCAGCAGAATTCCATTAAATCAATGTGAGGCTGGTGCAAGCGAAAAGTCTGTACATGAGCCCTTATACAGTGATCCCTCAACTTACAATGGCCTCAACATACAATAGTTTCAACATACAATGGTCTTTTCTGGACCATTGTAACTTGAAACCAGACTCAACATACAATGCTATGGAATCTGCAAAACGTGTCAATGGCTGGAAGAACCGATATTTCAGAATGGACATTTCACTTGTAAAACCCCTGTATTCCTTAAGTGCATGCACTGACTGGTGTCTAGTAGCGCCCCCTACAGTACAGGGAGTTACTACATGTTCTGTACTCTTTACCTGGATCAGAGTTAGCTGCTCCTTTGGACACCAGGATGGACATTTATCAATGGGTTTAGTCAGGTTTTCTTTACTATAATTGTCGCAAAATTGTCGCAACTGCGACTACGTGTGTTTTCGTGCGACAATTTGCATGAAGAACAAGAAAAGCAAGAAAATTCAACTGCGACAGTCGCAACTGCGCAAAAAAAGGTCGCAACAAGGTTAAAAATTGACTAAATTTACTCCAGCTCAAACATGGAGCAGAAAAAGCTACTACCAAAGTGAAAAATTGCTTAAGTGAAAGAAAATTATCAACAGGCTGAAACCAGATGATAAATAAGTCACACATAAGCAAAAAAAAAAAGTAAGGAAAAAATTACTAAAAAAAGAATACATAATCAAACAGTGATAGATGTCCCTCCAGGTGAGGGCGGCTCCATTTTCCTTGTTTTAGGACATTGCGTGTTCTATACAGGATCCTGAAGAAGCTCCTGTCCTCTAGAGACCAGTGTTTCCCAAAGAGGGTGCCTCCAGCTGTTGCAAAACTACAACTCCCAGCATGCCCGGACAGCCTTCGGCTGTCCGGGCATACTGGGAGTTGTAGTTTTGCAACAGCTGGAGGCACCCTCTTTGGGAAACACTGAAATAGACAGTGATTTACAGCTCCCAGCAGCGCTTTGTTACTTTTATATGTAAGGATTTGCTTTATCTGTATTAGGTATCTACTTAGTTTTCTTTAATCCTCACTTTTTCCTATTTTTGGATGACATTTTGGGGCTTCAGAACCAATTACCAGGTTTCCATAGAGTTATGGTCTCAACGTACGATGGTTTCAACATACAATGGTCGTCCTGGAACCACTTAATATAGTAACTTGAGGGACCATTGTATTTCGCTTCTTGCTTTTTTTATAACCTAAAACCGTAAACACTTAAACGCTTTCTGAACTTGTCTCTAAAAAGACGCTGCACCTAGATCCGAGTCTTGTGAGGATAGGTAATGGATTGTACCTGAGGGAGACACCTCATGCTGTGAGGTAAGCGGCGCTCCGTGACTGGGAGCTCAGGCGGGAAAGGGCTGACGATGTACAAGCACAGACTGCTCCATCCGCTGAGCCTCTGCAGACCCGAGCCAGAGAGGGAGGAGAGAAGGAGGAGGCACCAGGAGAGTACGGAGACAGCCTGACACCACAGCCCGGGAGATCCGAGGAGGAATCAGCTGGGGCACAGCACAGACCGCACCCTCCGCACCGCCGGGCGGCCGCTTCTCTGCAGTGCTGGCACAGTCCCAGGGACGTCTCGTTGAGGTGATGTAGGAAACACTCTCCCATAATGTGCACTCACCCCTGGGCGCCTACTCTTTGTAGCCTGGTTTAGTCAGGGTACCAGGTCATTTGGTCTCTTCATAGAGAGTGGTGGGAATGGGCAGATTGTTGCACTAGACTGGTTGGTATCTAGGAGCCCCTGGTTCACGAGTGGTGTAAGCCTGGGCACATGCAGGTAAGATGTTCTGCAGGTGTTGCTTGTCTAGTGAAATTCTGGAGAAGAGGGGGTAAGGTAAGACATGTCCTATCACTTATGGTTTTTTCCTATAAACAACCTCCCTCCCTCCAAAAAAAAAAAAAACACCTTGTAAAAGTTTTCCATAGGGACCCAGGACATTGCACCTGTAACTGGCACTGCCAAGTGCTTTGACTTATTTCATTACCCACTGTGGCCTTATGTTGTCCATGCTGTGATGCAGCTTTAGGTGTCAGGCATAAGTGTGTTGGCATAGTGTATGTGCCCAGCTGGTGTTCTGCAGTGGGATGGACAAGTGATGAGGTTTGCCTCAGGTGCCAGTTCTACCTTAGCCACCCACCACTGGCAGCCATAATAGGGTGTTTTCCTCTGGAGTCTGGTTGTTTTTCTGTGCAGAGCTTTTGGTTTGTTACAATGTTTCATGATTTGTACTGGATCAGCTGTCTCTGTTTAGCCAACAGATGCATTATCTACAATGTTACCCTATCAATATGTGCACAATGTATCTGATGCATATTTAATGATAGAGGTTTCTGGCAAAAGCTTCTTTATAAGATGTGGTGCAGCCTTCTATTAGTAAATGTGGGTCCCTGAGTGGTAATCTTATTTAAAGGGGTATTACCATGTTTCACATTTAATGTGCAAAGCGATGGCCAACACGCCCCCCCCCCCACCCCCACTTACAGGGGAGAGCCAGAGATTCCTGGTGGTCGACAGGAGACATGAGATTGCAGGGGTACAGCGGCATTCCCCCCCCCCCCCCCCCTTGATCACCCAATGCCCCCCCCAAGATTTGACACTTATCCCCTATTCTAAGGATAGGGAATACGTTTTAATTTCCTAGAGATCTTCTTTAAATCTTTAAACAGGTAAGACGTGGTGTCAGGGGACCCCTGTTCTGGATTTAAGTGCAGGTCCCAGAGGGGAGTAATTTATGACAGATCCTGTGAATGGAATACCCCTCTGTTAGGGTATTGTCACACTGAGGATTTTACGAATTCCACTTGATTATTCTACTCAAATTATGCCTTGAATGAAAGCTCCATTGACTTTAATGATCTTTCTGCTGCTCTGTTCACACTAGGGAATTAATGAAAGAAGAATTCCAATGTTTCATTTTATTCCACCAAAACATTGAACGTATTCATTGTTCTGGTGGAATCCACGAGTAAAAGCCCATTGATGTCAATGGGACTTTATTTTTTCTGACTAAATGAGTTTGGAGCGGAATTGAAGTGCACATTTTTTAAAGCCAGCCCATTGGTTGTTTTATTACTGATCCTCCTCCATATTTCCACTTTAAAATCCCTCTTCAAATCCTGCACCAATTAGGCCATCTTCACACTACAGAATTTCCGAGCGGAATTCTGTTTTAAAATTCTGCTCGGAAATTCCGGTGCAGTAGAGTCCAATTGCTGGCAATGTAATTCCACTGCATAGTGCACACTACAGAGTTTTTAAGGCAGACTTTACAAACGGATAATTCCCTTGAAAACTTTCACCAGGACATTTAACTTGTTTAATGTTCTGGCGGATCTCCGCTCCGCAGACATTGCCTTCTATGGCGCTGGTCGGTGCTGCCCGCACTTGGAATTTTGTCTGTCCAGAGATTACATAGTGTGAAGCCAGCCAGATTTGAAAAATTTCCTGAACAAAATCATTCCTCGTCAATTGCTTGCCAATTACCTAGTGTGAACATACCCTTATTTGTTTAAGTGGATGTCACAATCATCATGACTGCCACTCCAGCCCACCCACATTTTCCTCATTTTTGAAAAGTGAATCAAAGGACCAAGTGACTAATGTACCTAAAAAGTTGTTGCTGTCCCCTTAATTTTATGGTTATTTTCTACTAATACTTAGAAAAGTTTTTCTTATCACACTAATGGCTCCATAAACGTTTTCACCAGTGTCTTAAAGGGGTACTCCCGTGGAAAAAAAAAATGAAATCAACTGGTGCCAGAAAGTTAAACAGATTTGTAAATTACTTCTATTAAAAAATCTTAATCCTTCCAGTACTTTTTAGGGGCAAAATACTACAGAGGAAATGCTTTACTTTTTAGATTTCTCTGATGTTCTCTGCTGTCCATTTTAGGAACTGTCCAGAGCAGCATATGTTTGCTATGGGGATTTTCTCCTGCTCTGGACGGTTCCTAAAATGGACAGCAGAGGTCAGCAGAGAGCACTGTGGTCATGACATCAGAGAAATCTAAAAAGTAAAGCATTTCCTCTGTAGTATATAGCCCCTAAAAAGTACTGGAAGGATTAAGATTTTTTAATAGAAGTAATTTTACTTTCTGACACCAGTTGATTTAAAAAAAAAAAAAAAAAAAAAAGTTTTCCATGGGAGTCCCCATTTAAAGGTGTGCTCCGCCCCTAGACATCTTATCCCATATCTAAAGGAGGGAGGGTCATCCCGCCGCTGGGATCCTTTGGATAGGGGATAAGATGTCTAGGGACGGAGTACCCCTTTAAGGGGTTGTTTCATTCAGGAGCTTAAAAAGAGTGGGTGCCAACACTTGTTTGAGCTTTATTGGAAATAATACTAGTTCTTCTCCAGAAACAGATATGACTAAATAACTGGAGAGAAGCGGACACTCCAAATATCAGTGTAGGAAAATCCTTTTTGATTTTTGACATAATGTTTTGCTATTGTACCATGTTTACTCTACAAAAATTTAGGATAAGAGCCTGACTCCCCCTACACACACAATGTTCCAGCCCTAACCTAGCCCCCCCCCCCCACGCCCGCGCGCGCACACACACACACACACACACACACACACACACACAATGGGGAGAAGAGTGGTGCAGTTGCATATAGAAACCAGTCAGATTCATTCAGATTTCATTTAAGAGTTCTTTGAAAAATGAGGGAAGTGATCTGATTGGTTGCTATGCGCAACTGCACCGCTTTTCTTCACAGGTTTTAATAAATCTCAACCAATGCTTCCAGCTTCCTTCCCTCGAGGAGTCGGAGTTGGCCGAAATTTTGGGTACCTGGAGTCGGAGTCGACAAACAATACTCCGACTCCTACTAAATTTAGATTGGAATAAAAAATAAAAATAAAAAAAGCAAGTTTAAATGTCCCAATTCACAAAAAGTTATAATTAATGACTTCTCTACTGTAAGAATAAAGACCAATGCATGCAGTGCCTCATGTAACCGCAAAACGAACACGTTAAGTGACCATGAAGAAGCATGCTTTTCATGTGCTTCACTATATGGGACGCAATGCAGTTACAGAGAACTCATGGG